>NC_057879.1:27603753-27903753 GCF_019740435.1 Gambusia affinis
CCAACCAACCAACCAACCAACCATCCAACCAACCAACCATCCAACCAACCAACCAACCATCCAACCAACCATCCATCCAACCAACCATCCAACCAACCATCCAACCAACCAACCAACCATCCAACCAACCAACCAACCAACCATCCAACCAACCATCCAACTAACCAACCATCCAACCAACCAACCAACCAACCAACCAACCATCCATCCAACCAACCATCCAACCAACCATCCATCCAACCATCCAACCAACCAACCAACCAACCATCCAACCAACCAACCAACCAACCAACCAACCAAACAACCAACCAACCATCCAACCAACCAACCATCCAACCAACCAACCATCCATCCGTCCATCCAACCAACCAAATGATTTCTACGGTTGCTTCAGCAGAAACACGTCAGAGTCTGAACCTGGCAGGAGGTTCTGATGGCAGGAGGTTCTGCTGCGTGTCGGGTCGGGTCGGGTCATGTTGGCTTCAGCCTGCAGCGCTCAGAGAGGAATGCAGCCAGCTGTTCGGTCTGTTCGCTCCAGTCCTTCCAGGAGACACCAGTAACCTGCTGTGGACTGTGGGAGGAAGCCGGAGAACCCGGAGAGAACCCAACAATAACATGGAGAACATGCAGAAAGACCCCAGACCAGGATTTGAACCCAGAACCTCCAGGCTGCAAGGCAGCCGAGCTACCAACTGGTTTGATTTATTCACTCTAAAACAAGGTGATTATAATCTAAAATATGATTACTTTAGTTTTTGTTATCTTTTGATCTTTAATATTGATTATGATGTGAATGTTATTTAATTCATTTTAAAGTATTTATTCTATTTTTTTGTCCTGTTGTTACAGTTGTCAACTTTTATACATTCAATTAAATTATTTTAATAAATCATTTTTATAGTGCAATACAATTATATTATGCATTTTAAAATATTTTTTAGGACTATTTTCTTTGATCTCATTGGAATTTTATTGGAAGAATTTAATGCAGTTATTTAAATAATTTTTTTCATATATTTAATTTTTAAATTCATTTCATTTAGAATTTTTATCAGATTTTGTTTTTCATTAGTTTGACTTTTTTTTCTAAAGAACTTCCTAAATGTTTCTTTGTGGTTTATGCCTGTATTTAGTATTTATATTTTTTTATTTATGCATTAATTTAGTGGAGATTTTTCTCCAGTAATTTAAACATTAATTTCGGTTCTGTTCGTTGTAGCGCCCCCATCTGGTCCCTCAATCAGACTTAAATACTTTGAAATGTTAACATTGATGAGTTGATTAGTTCAGGTTTCAGAGGTTGGAGCAGATCAGACTGGGATCAGCTTCCAGAACCAGTTTAACCAGCAGCCACTGGTTAAACTGGTTTCCATGTCAGCTTGACGTTACGCCGCTGAAGGTCAGCAGGTCAAATCATCTCTGATCATTTCACAGATTCAATTCAGTCTAATTATCTAAACTTATTCATCTTCATCAAACATTTGGAAGAAATGAAAAAATATTTTATTCATTTATGTCAAAACTTTGACCTTTAACCCAAAGGCCTGCTGGAAGTTAAAACTCTGCAGCTAAACGACTCTAAACCGATCGATCAATCAATCAATCGATCAATCAATCATGTTATTATCACTTCTTTCTGTTCAGGTTAGGGTACCAATGATGTGATGACATCATTGCTGTCACATCTGGAGCAACACCTGGCAGAGGCTGAAGGATGGAGCGTCCGCCTCAGCTGTGACCTCTGACCTCTGACCTCTGACCCTGAGGAAATCTGAGGGCGGAGCTGGAAAGAGTCCTGCAAGCCTGACCCGGTTCCATCGGTTCTGAATCCAGAATCCAGGCCAACTAGAGTTAGACACCAAGTATAATAAGTATTTATTTCTTTCCTTCATTTTATCAGGTAGTTGAATCTTTTTAAGTCCCTTTAAAAGTTTAGTTACAAACATTTTTAATATTTTACTTCAATCCTTTTCCGTTTCTTTCTAGATTTACAATAATTCTGGATTTCCTCCAGTTTCTCTTTTCCCTCCTTGTTTTGTTCTGGTGATTAACTGTGAAGCTAACTGATCGTTGGGACGTGAATGAAGAGCTGAATCCTTTCCTTCCTGAGTTTCTTCTCCTTTCCTTCCTGAGTTTCCTTTCCTTCCCTTCCTGAGTTTCCTTTCCTTTCCTTCCTGAGTTTATTTCCTTTCCTTCCTGAGTTTCCTCTCCTTTCCGTCCTGAGTTTCCTCTCCTTTCCTTCCTGAGTTTCTTCTCCTTTCCTTCCTGAGTTTCCTTTCCTTTCCTTCCTGAGTTTCCTCTCCTTCCCTCCTTCCTCCTCAGGTTCAGGTTCGGCGCCAGATGTGCAGCCAGCAGCTGCTTCCTTCACTCTGATGAGTTCAGACTTGATATGAACTCACCGCTGCAGGCTGCAAGAAAACACACGGCTCACCTGTGCTGCCTGCTGATTGGCTCTCTGGATATGAACTCACCAATCAGGAGCCCAGGTCTAGAATTTAAACCCACAGGTGTTGTTTTTAGCGGTCAGCCAATCAGAAAGCTGCACGTAAATCCGGGTCTTTGCTGACTTCCTTGTCCTGAGCTGAAACTAGGAACCTCTTTCTGCCTCAGTGAGGAAACGATCAGATCAGACTGAAGCTGACTGGAAACAACCTGAAGGTTCAGAGGCTGCAGTGCTGCACCTGCCCTCCAGGGGGCGGTCTGAGCTCCTGCACAGCTGAGCAGGATAAACAGGTACAGTGTGTTTTTAACAACTGTAGCAGCAAACAGTTGGTAATTATCTGCTGTTTCCTGCCTTGAACATTAGTCCAGTGGATCTTCATCAACGCTGCTCTCTGGACGACGCAAAAAGCTGCAAATAAACGTTTAGTTTCTGTCCAAACATTTCCACAGCAGCAGCAACAAGCTTCAGTTATTAATCATTAATCCTTCAGAGGAAAACAGATTATTTAAAGGTACAGGGAGAACATGAGGCCTGCAGCAGACACATAACTTCCTCAGGTAAGATCAGTTCTTCCTCAGTGCGGTGCTGCCATCTGGTGTCCAAACTCAGAGTTGCAGCCGGTTTTCTTAAATCAGTTTATCTTTTCATATCTGTTAAATAACAACAAATATTGCTGTTAATTCTTGACAGTTTAACTTTGTGTGTTACCGTATGCTACCACCTAAATTATCCCTCTTGTGCTCCTAAATGCAATTAACAAAATGAAAAAGGAAATCTGCCTAACATTATGAGTATTTTGTACAGGGCCTGTTGCTTAAGCTAAAACCGTTTTAAAAACTATTTGCGGTCCAGCATGTCTCTAAGTTATGTTCTCCAAGTCCACAAAACACATGTGGACCGGTTGGGCCAACTCCCAGAACCCTCCAGGACCTGCTGAGGGTGTAGAGCTGGTCCAGTCTTCCACGACCAGAACCAGAACCACACTGCTCTTCCTGAATCCGAGGTTGGACTGTCCGACAGAACCTCCTCTCCAGAACCCTGAATAGACGTGTGACCCCCCTGTGATTGGATCACGCCCTCCGGCCCCCGTTTTAAACACGGGAACTTTCTGTTCATATATTTTGATATTTCAAATTGTAAATCTTCTTTTAAAGAGTCAACTGTTTTTGGTCTTTAGATTATGGATGTTACAGCCTTACATTTATGTTCACCAGTCTGTTATTTCCAGGAATGCTGTCGGCTCTTATTATCTGTTATCAGTTATCAGAATGAGAAAACTATTGGTTGCCAATATCGGTTTATAAAAGTTCTTGTGCTCCCGACAATAACAGATGTTTTTTCTGACAGACATAAGAATAAATCAAACGATTCATATAATTTCATTGTGGGAGGGGTTTGTAACCAAGGGAAGAATTGTACTCCATCCATCCATCCATTTTCTGTTCACCCTTGTCCCTAATGAGGTCGGGAGGGTTGCTGGTTCTTCTCCAGCTGCGTCCCGGGTGAGAGGCGGGGTCACGGGGTCACCCTGGACAGGTCACCAGTCTGTCTCAGGGCAACACAGAGACACACAACCAGTCACACAACCATTCACACACACACTCACACCTAGGGAGAATTTAGAGACCAATTAATCTGACAGTCATGTTTTTGGACTGTGGGAGGAAGCCGGAGAACCCGGAGAGAACCCACCATGCACAGGGAGAACATGCAAACTCCATGCAGAAAGACCCCGGGCCGGGAATCAAACCCAGGACCTTCTTGCTGCAAGGCAACAGCTCTACCAACTGCACCACTGTGCAGCCCAGAATTGCACTCAAAATAGAAAATTGTGGCTGGTAAAATGTTTTTATTCCACCTGCCTGGTTGGTTCTGTTGCATGTTGTGAAAGTCCAAAGCCCCCTTAACGCTCCGTCTGCCTGGGAGGAGCTGCTGCTTTGTTTTCTTAGATTAGGACGAAGGTCCCACCTGAGCAGGTAACTGAGGCGACGCTGCCACACCTGGGGCCTTCAGGTAAGTCCTGCTGCTGCACCAAACCATCTCAGCCTCCAGAGATTCAGGGCGTGATATTAATATTCACAGCATGTGTTTGTGCAGGCCTGCGTCTTGTGGCCGATTTTCTTAATAGATTCAGTTCAGTTTGCTCTTAAAGGATGAAAATTACTGAACTGTTGAAAAATACTAACATACTTTATTTTATCTCTTCATCTTAACCAAAATATTAAAGTAGTTTGGATCAGGAACATCAACGAGCTGCTGGAATCCTCATTTACAGATGAATATCTTTGTGAGAAAAAGTTGCCGTTGCCTCCGTTGCCTTTCTTCTGTTTTACCTTGACAGGTTGCTGGATGTTAGCATTAGCATAGCGTGACACCTTGTTATGTGGTTTCTACAATAACAGATCTATGTGTAGTACAACTTCAGTTCACTTTGGATTTCCCAGCTGTTTATTTCTTGTTTTAAATCCAAAATGGTTGCTGATGTCAGATCTTGACTTGCTCAGCGCTGCGTTCTTTATCTGTCATTTTCTGAATGCACAGCAGCTGCTCTGTTCTTCAGCTTTAACCTGATTTCAAACACAATGTGGCACAAATAAAACATATCTCACAAACTGTGTTTGCATTCATGTAAAACTTCTCCACCGTCCAGGAGACAGAAGAACGTTGCTGATGAAAGTTTTGACAGAGAAACTGGATCCATGACGGTAATAAAACCAAATCTTCGTTTTCACGGTTTGCAACAAATTTTCAATGTGCTTTTTAAAAGAAATCTCTTTATCTAAAATAAAACCAAGATATTTATAATTATTCACAAACTCAGTTTGTGCAACTGGAGCCGTGGTAACAGAGGGATCTCTGAACGTTTTCAAAAGCTCGGCTTTCGTTTTGTGCACATGCAGAACCAACTTCAGAGAATGTAAATGAGTTTGAACTGCATTGATTTTCATTTGGCCCAAAACAAAAACCAGGTTAACGTCTCTGCTGTAGATTCTCAGAGATCCTGGACGTTGTTATCTGGAGACTTTGAGTTGAACTTCTTTGTTATTTTGGAGAAGTTTGGAGACATTTCCCCTCTCATTTCCCCTCATTCTTCAGTCATGATATTTAGGTTGGGAGTATCAGACTGAGATGTAACAAGCAATGATCACACTGATAGTAAATGACACTAACACGTTTATTTTCAGATCAGGAAACAAAATGGTAAAGTGAATCTGATTCAGCCAAAGTGCACATTGGCTTGATGCCTGAAATACTGACGTTTCATTTTATGACTGTGCTTATAAATAAACATGAAGGAGGAAACGGATCTGGAGAAATACTGGAAATTAGAGGTGTGGCAACACCAGGGGAAGAGGATTGAACTGATTCACCAAAGTGAAACCTTTTCAGAACATCAGCAGAGCTGCAGACCAGACAAACTTTCTCAGCAACTGAATCAAATAGTGGTGAGTACCAATCCTGATATTTACAGTTTCAGCAAGTTATACTAACACAGCAACCAACAGCAAGTTTCATAAAGATCTGATTAGATTATCTTTGTAGAAAGATGTTGTTGCAACATCTCCCCCTTTTCTCTCTCACTCTCTACTTCCTCTTCTGAGGGGAGATCCCACCATCTAACGGGTTAATTGAGTTTCCTAAATCTGCTGGGATTTATCCAGAACTGAAGTAAACTCTGTTTAAGCATCGAGAAACGATTCGCCTGGTTTCTGACGGCCTCCATTCAGGTGCCCCACCCTTCTGTATCATTCTGAATCATCCAGACTGATCAGCCTGCAGTAAACTAGTTCCACTGGTTTTGCTCAGATTTGTTTTTACAATTCTAATTCTTAGATGTCCCAACTTTTCACCAGCCTTGAACACATCGTCTGATTTATGAATCCCAGGCAGTGAGAAACTCTCTGCAGGTTTGTTGCCCATCCATTGGCCCATTTAAATGGATACTGTCTTGATACCTGTGCAGTTTGAAACGTGTAAATTTGAGAGACTTTACAGATTTGTGAATGTTGAGATACATTGTATACATTAGTGAATTATGTTGTAGTCTTATAAATCTTACTGTGATCTTTGTGAATCTTTTTGAGACATATTTAGATTCATAGAGACCCATTCACTCTGTGTCCACATACTAACAAAACACTGACTTTGTTAGGAGCTGCGATGAAGAAAGAAGACATCTTGAACACTTTGAAAAAATTGGGTCAGAAAGAGTTTGATGAACTCAAGTGGTTCCTGGAGCAACCTGAGACTCTTCCTGAACTCCCAGCAATCAGTAAACAACACCTGGAAGGAGCAAATGTTCTCAGGGTGGTGGACCTGATGGTGCAGACATACACACTTGATCGGTGCAGGGAGGTGTTCTTCACAATTTTAAAGAAAATTAACAGAAATGATCTGCGGCTCGGATTATTAAAAGATTGGATGAGGAAGACGGAGGCTGAAGTTCAGGAGATGATCCAGGAGAGACGACTGAAGATCCAGGAGATCAGAGAGTCGGTGAAGATCAGTAAAGATGCTGCAGACAGAGAGAAAGCAGAAGGTGTTCAGGTCTTCAGGGCTCTGATAGAGTCTGCTGAGAGAGGCCTGAAGGAGCTCCTCAAGGAGATCCAAGACAAACAGGAAACTACAGAGAAACAGGCTGAAGACTTCATCAGAGATCTGGAACAGGAGATCTCTGAGCTGAAGAAGAGGAGCTCTGAGGTGAAGCAGCTCTCACAGGATGAAGATCACCTCCACCTCCTCCAGAGCTTCTCCTCCCTGAAAGATGCTCCACCCACCAAGACCTGGACAGAGGTCAGAGTTCATCCACCATCATATGAGGAGACTGTGGTGAAAGCTCTGGCTCTGTTTGAGCAGAACAAGGAGAAGATATTGGAGCTGAAGAGGATCCAGCAGTTTGCAGTGGATGTGACTCTGGATCCTGATACAGCTCATCCTAACCTCATCCTGTCTGATGATGGAAAACAGGTGAAACTTGGAGATGAGAGGAAGAATCTTCCAGACAATCCAGAGAGATTTTCTTATTGTGTTAATGTTTTAGGACAGCAGAGTTTCTCTTCAGGCAGATTTTACTTTGAGGTTCAGGTTAAAGGAAAGACTAACTGGGATTTAGGAGTGGCCAGAGAATCCATCAACAGGAAGGGAAAAATCAACCTGAATCCTCAGAACGGTTTCTGGACTGTTGTGTTGAGAAATGGAAATGAGTACTTGGCTTTTGCTGACTCTTCAGTCCGTCTCCATCTCCATCCTGGTCCTCAGAAGGTGGGGGTGTTTGTGGATTATCAGGAGGGTCTGGTCTCCTTTTATGATGTAGATGCTGCAGCTCTGATCTACTCCTTTACTGGCTGCTGCTTCAAGGAGAAACTCTACCCATACTTCAGTCCTTTTCTTAATCAAGGTGGTACAAACTCTGCTCCTCTGATCATCTGTCCTGTTAATCAGGCTGGTTGTTGATCTGATGAAGCTCCATAAGGAATGAACCTGTGTGTCTGTAGGTGAAGTCCTAGTGGTGGGGAGGTGAGCTGGAAACAGTCTGAGGTGTAAAGAAAAATGATTATTTAAAATGCTTCAAACAGTTAATCTTATGTCATGTGTAAAAGGTATCTTGAACATTCTATGTTGTATAAATTTCTTAGTTTTAAACAGATATTGTGTGAAGAATTTACAGTTAAATTATCCAACAGGGTAAATATCAAAGGTCAGGAACTAGATGCATATTAAATGAGATCTTTTAGGATTGTTATCAGGGATCAGAAGCCATAAAATTAGCATCTAGTGCAGGACAGAAGCCTGTATGGTTCACAGAACATCAAAAGTTTTTTAACCACATCTGGTAGGGTTTAAACTAAAATACAACATAGAATGTTGAGATCATTAACATTTTTCTAAGTATTAATAGCAAGTTTTTAATTAAAGTGCATTATCTAAGTTTAGAATGGTGAATGCTGAATGTATTTGATAATTGTACTGTCTATGATAATATCTGAATCAAATGGAAATTGTTTCAATGAAAATGTGTTGTTTAGTATTAGAAAATTGTTTGAATGTTATGTTTTATAGGTTAGAAAATGAATTGTACCTCATTTTGTGCTGTTGATTTTATGTGACAAGACAAAGATTTAAATCTTTGGAGATGCTGAATGCAGCAGACCAGAACTTAGTGAAGGTAATCTTTCCTTAAACTAAATTACTGGATTTGGCTTTGTTCTGAGAATGCTTGTAAGGACAAGATAACCCTCTGTGAAATCTTATTGTATGGTTTTATTTGTCCAGATGCCCCCAGAGCCCAGGAAAATCAGGAAGCAGCTGCTTGCTCTTTTGTCTTACAGGAGACCAAAAGGGCCTTTGATCTCAGCTTGAAATTAGGGGAAATTCTAAGTTTTATTGGCGTCCAAGGTAGCGTCTGATTGGTCATACAGAGCTACGCCTTAATTGAATACATTAAAAAGTTAGGAAACACCTCCACTATAAAAGTTCGTGCACAGTAATAATAAATCAGAAAGCTGCCCTGTTTTGCTTTTTGCATCAGCCTTCTCCAAAGACGCGTCTTTGCCTTTTTATTTTTTGTCTGTCTCAGGTAGAGTCTGTATCTTGGCTGCTTTGCAGCGTTTGTTGTTACTTCATTGTGGTTTTTTATTGGATTAAACGCTGTAACTCTGTGACGTCATCACGCATTCTCGTTCCTGATTGGCACACGCTGCTCGCTGGAAGAACCCGGGAAATAGGAAGAAAGAGAGAGAGCCAAGCTTTTTCCAAATTAAGCTAATTTAGTCATTTCTTCCTTCAATAGAGGCCACCTGAGGACATCATTGGTCCTCAGGTGGAAGTCAATTATTCAGTTCACATCTGGATTATTTACTGCAGCTTCTTCTCTGTTTCTGCACATGTTGAGCTTAATCTGAGTTATTATAAAATCTGAAATACTGTTAGTTTATAAATCACTGAACAGTTTAGCACCAAAATACATTAAAGATCTGCTGCTGATGATGCATAAACCTTCCAGAACCAAACGAGGACAAACATTAATCAGCATTCTGATCTGTAACAAAAACACTTGACAAAATGTAATGGTTCAATTGAATTTATATTTTTGTTTTTTAATGATGTAAAGCACCTTGAAATGGGTTACACAAATACACTTGAACTTGACCCACTAAAATGTGACGCTGCACCATTTTTGTTTACATTTTGTGACGTAGTTTGCTCTTGTTTTCATCCGAGGTTTTCATGTTGTTTCCCTCAGCAGTTCTCGGTGCAGCGCCCCCAACGGCGAGGAGGGGAACAGCTTTTTCATATAGTTTGGATCATTTACAGCGCCGTGTGAAAGTGAATCACACCTGCTGAAAACGTAGCAGATAGGGGCGTGGCAACCAATCACTCAATCAAAAAGTGTATGATTGGTGATCGCCGATCTCCTGTATCTCACTTCGCAGTCTGAATGTGCAACGGATCTCCTCTTTCCTTCTCACTGAGAAACGGGCCGCCATAAATCCTAAGCAATGCGGTGAGGAACTTTAACGCTCTGGGACTGAATGCATCTGACTCTCACTGAATGTTTTCTTTTTTCTTGACATTGTTTGATATAGGCAGGGTTGTGAGATTATTTGACTCATGTATAATTTAGGGTACTGAGAACTCGACTGTTAAATATTATTTTCCTGATTGCAGGTTTTTCAGTTTCCTCTTTTGGCTGAATAGCTGCTGTAAAGTAACTGCAAGTATTTTTGCATGTTTATGTCTAAATTGGGTGAATTTATTGTCAGTTAACAACAACATAGTACCATTTATACTTAAAGAGAAAATTTAACAGCCAATTCAAGTAATCGGCAGTGATTGGCCATCATGAGTGATGAGTATCGGAATCAGCAATAAAAAACCTGAATCCATAGCATCCATAGTAGCAAATGTTGCAGTTTTGGTCCTCAGGCAAACCGAGTCTGTCAGGTGTGAAAACATTCCCATTCTTATGCAGTAGTTAATAGATTAAAGATCTTTTGTTCAGGGTCCTCAGAACATTGAGGTGTGACAGGAGGAATGTTTTTGTCTTTAGCAACAATCTTAAAGTTAACTTGATGCAGCCAAAGTGCACATGGGTTTGATGCCTGAAATACTGGAGTTTTATTTTATGACTGTTTAAAATGAACATGAAGGAGAAAACAAATCTAGAGAAATGTTTGAAGTTGGAGGTGGGGCAACAGCAGGGAGGAGGCTGAAACAGACTCACTATAGTGAAACCGTCAGCAAAGCCGCAGAGCAGACAACCCGTCTGACTGAATCAGACAGTGGTGAGATCTTACAACGCCTGATATTTACTGACAAGTTCTGCTAACAGCATTCAACAGCAAGTTTCATGAAGTTCTGATGAAGCTGTTTCTGGTGTTAAACAGGAAAACAGTGACTGGACAGGTTCTAGTCCATCACCGGACAACACAGCCATTAACGCACCAATACCTACGGCCAGTTTAGGGAGACCAGTTAAACCAGTTTTAGACCTGTGAGAGGAAGCTGGAGAACCCAGAGGAACGCAGACATGGAGGGAGAACATGGAGGGAGAACGTGGAGGGAGAACATGGAAACTCCACGTGGAAAGGCTCAAGGCTGGAATTTGAACCCACAACCTTCTCTGTTGCCAGGCAACAACAGTGGTACTTCTGAAAAATACTAATTCAAAGATTGAATTTTTAATAGTTTTTATGCATGTGATTCATATTCAGTACAGTATTGAGTTCAATGAGAAGCTGTGTCCAAACGTTTGGTCTGTTCTGTAAATGTCTGAATATCTATTACATGTGCAGCTATAGAACTACAGCTGCACTGCTTAGAGTTTGAAATTTGATTTTGTTGGTGAGGAATTGTGCCTGAAATGTGTGTTCAATTCTCATACATTCAACGTTTTGCGTCTTACATCACATTATAATGTCATTCCCTCATCAAAAACATACTTGGAGTCTTGTCTCAATTTATTGACTCATGTTTGATAAATCCTTTAATCACCATGATTAAAGGATTTGGATGCCATTGACAAACCTTCCATCTCTACATGCTATAGCAAACATACTGATGTGCAAGACGCCTGGCAGGTCCTGGCTCCACCTTCAGGGCGCAGCTCCTCTTCTGAGCTGTAGTTTCCAGTATTTTGTATTCCAGCTAATGCAGCATTTCAATAATCTGACTGGATCTCAAAGATCTGATGGTTTGGTTCATTCACAGCTGGAGAGGTGAGAACAGAGACTTGGTCGTTGCGAGTACAGAGCAGGTTGAGAGAGTTGTCAGAGCTGATGAATGCATGCCAGAGTACTATTGACCCGACATTTAAATGCACATGAATAATATTATTGTTTGTTCTCATATATGTAAGTACGAGAGCAGACTGTGTGCTCAACCTGTGGCACAAGGTTCACATCATACCAACCAGAATCTGTTACGTTGTCAGGTGAAAAACTCTCCCTGAGAAAACTGCTTCATGTTTAGTAGTTAGGATACTCAGGGAAATACTTCTTGTTTTTGTACAAATCATTTTACATTGTAGGAAGAATTTAATGTTTTACAGAAAATCATAGCAAATAATCTAAGCAGGCATCAATCCTCATCCATTGTTCATATAAACATTTACCATTACTGAATAGCATTTGGCCGCTACGTATATCAGTTGTTGTTTATTTCACAAAAGATTATGCACATTGCATAATATGGCAGAATTAGCCAAAAATGCTAGTTTTCATTGTAGTTTGTCTAAAATGAAGCTCCGCCTCTCGCCAGCCCAACTTCTCTAGTATAGAAACTGCTTGGAGGGAAATCTGTTCCTCAAACCTTCAGCATATTTCAACATTACCTCTGACTGCAAGGAAAGCTCTGAAAATCTTTCATTAAAATGAAAACACAGAACTAATTTCATTCAACAGTAAAATGTTGTTTACTGTAAAAACGGTTTGCCAGATTATGTGTCACTTTGTTTTCTGACTTTATAAGGAGCTGCTATGGTGAAAGAGGACATCTTGAACACCTTGGAAGAATTGGGTCAGGAAGAGTTTCAGAAATTGAAGCGGTTCCTGCAGCAACCTGAGACTCTTCCTGAACTCCCAACAATCAACAAAAAATGCCTGGAAGGAGCAAAAACCCTTGACATGGTGGACTTGATGATGCAGATATACACACTTTCTTTGACTTTTAGTTTTATTAAATCTTATCATATC
Source organism: Gambusia affinis (assembly GCF_019740435.1). Classification (NCBI taxonomy): domain Eukaryota; kingdom Metazoa; phylum Chordata; class Actinopteri; order Cyprinodontiformes; family Poeciliidae; genus Gambusia; species Gambusia affinis. Next base: position 27,616,390 of record NC_057879.1, read on the forward strand.
AGCAACATTTCTCAGACCTCTGGCTGCAGACACAAAACCAGGACTATATTTAAACTACACTGTTAGCCTTTGCTGTATTTTCTACAGCTAAATACCGCAAAATGCCCAGTAAAACTAACATAAAACATCTTTACAATTAGTTACTGTAATTTGCATTGCATTATGGGTAAAGGACATAGTATTACAGTAACTTACTGTATGTTTTGAAGTTGCAGTAATTTACTGTTTACACATTGCAGTAGTGGTACTGTATTTATAATATCTTGCACTGTTAGCCTTTACTGTATTTTTTACAGCTAAATACCGCAAAATGCCCAGTAAACTAACATAAAACATCTTTACAATTAGTTACTGTAATTTGCATTGCATTATGGGTATAGTACATAGCATTACAGTAACTTACTGTATGTTTTGAAGTTGTAATTTACTGTTTACACATTACAGTAGTGGTACTGTACTAATAATGTCTTTGCGCTGGCCATGTAAGAATTCTATTTGATTTCCAACGGTCATCATAGATGTTTCATCGTGGTTCTCTGTTTCTGTATTTTTACTCCTTTAGTGGTTAACATATTTTAAGGCAGAAAGAGAGCATGTATTTTTGTTTTTTTCACATCCTAGCTAACATTAATATGCAGTTTATCTAGCTTCGTCATCAAGGGTGGCTTCGCTTCCAACGTTTTTCTGATGACGTTTGTTTTAAACTCCGAAGCTTTTTCCGTCCAAGTGCAAGTGCAGCTCTGTCGCTGTGGGCTCACACTGCTTCAGCTCTTCGCAAGACAGGTAAAAAAAACACTTAGAAAACTGTTTGAAGCCAAAACCTAATCTGGATATGTATATTTTAGATGGAGCTAACGTAACTTATAGCATCATGCTATAATGCTATAACTTAGCATGAGGTGAAAGATAGAAAAATATGATGGTGTTATTTTTTGAGCTGGTTCGGAATTAACGTTAGCTAAGGTGCTAATTTTACCGAAGGTTTTAGCTTGGCTTTTGCCGCTAAATCTTCCTCGAGCGACTAGCTTTGGGTTGAGATAAGCTCAGTGATGAGTGTCTGTTAGCATTGTTGTTACATCCTTTGTCGAACAATATAACGTTAACTGATAATTGATCCCCCCCCCTTTTTTAAAAAAAATACATCTAACTGTTCATTTGTTTAAACCATGACCTTGCAAATGTTAAGAGTGCAGATTAGCTAGGTCAACAAGGATGAATTCTAACGTTGTTCTTTTTTTTCTTTTTGTCAGTTGACTTTTTTTAACTCCCAAGCTATTCCACTCCAAGTGGCTGTGCAGTTTTGTCCTGCTGAGTGCTAACATAGTTTCAACTCTTGAAAAGACAAGACAACAGGTAAAAAGACAGCTCTTCAAACATATTTGAAGCCACAAAATAATCTGGAAATGTAGAGGAGCAGCTAACCTAATCTATAACTTTGAGCTTGCTACAGCTAGTTAGCCTGCTAAAGTACCATTACATCTCCAACATAGTGTATAAGAGTCTGTAAATGAGGACAAAGGTGGAAAACATTCAAGTGGTTTCTGTTATTTTTTGAGTTGGTTCAGCCACAGTGGCAGGTGGACAAAAAAGTTAATTTCCAACCCTGGTTACATATAAGGACTGTTCACCTGTTTAAACCATGCTCTTACAAATTTAAAGTTAAGTCAGTACTAACAGGTGCAACTATGTACAGGTGTAAATTCTGCAGCATTTGTACTTCAGAATTTAGAGAATTTTGTACTCATGTGAAGAAACATCAACACACAGCTAATTATCGGTTTCGTTGTGGAATAGAGCAATGTCCTACTTCCGTCAGAGAAAAATAAAACATTTAGAAGAAAAGAGGACTCAATCTTCATCTTGGTTGATGTAATTTTATATCGACTCTTAACTTAAAACACACATCTTAAATCAGAATTGTTCAATTAATTTGTTAAAGGGATCAATTCACCCAAATTACAAACATTTTGTTAACCCATATTGTACTTAGCCATTCAGATACTGTATTTGTGGAATGTAATGCTTTAAAAAATTCATTTAGCCTCACAAACTGTCATTCACATCCGTTGTTTCAGAGTGGTAGCAGGATGTAGGGGTAAAGTCTAGTCTAGTCTCCGGAGTGAGGTTCTCAAAACCTGTTATAATCTGGGTGAACTGGCCTTTAAATATAAATTACTACCAGTAATTCATATTTAAGAGTTTTCCTTTTATGTTTCAAAGGTATCTTCCACCAAGATGTCTGTTGAGATGGAAATGACCTTACCTACAACACCAAGGGTAATCATGCTTGGTAAGAGGAATATTTTCTATCACTATAATTTTTTTGTAGCAATGTATGTAATAGTTATGGTAGTCTGTACTTTTACTCACTAGCATTAGCTTGACAAGGGTTTGTCTATTTTAGGAAATAGCTTGATGTCTGCAACCTGGTGGATGGTCAGTATGGAGAAGAAGGTATTTTTCGAACCTGAGCAACTACATGACTTTGCCAGTGTCCTTGCTGTCTTTTTTGGGTCATATTATGACTTCAATCTGGAGTATCAGGAGTCAGCATCCACCACGCTGGAGATGATACAACTGTAAGTACTCTACACCAAGCCATTTATGAATTAAATTTAATGACAGTTTGACTGATGATGAAGAACCATAGCTGATTGCTGTATTGTATGTCTTCATTTTAAAAAATACAATTAATATATTTTATTTCTGTTAAAAGATTCTTTGTGAGGATCAATCCAGATGTTGATACCAAATGCACAGCCAAAGTCAGTACAAGCTGCAAGATGGGAAGTCTTGTCAAGAGGAAAGTAGTCAGTGTCAACTCCCGGATCAACACCTTCCTCAAACGACTCGCTGAATTTGAATAGAGGACTTCCAACTAGGTAAGCATTTTACCAAATGTTTATTATTTTATTGTCTTTTCCTCCTATCTTGCATGTTCTGACTTTACTTTAGCCTTTTAATATGATTTTAAAGATTATTTATAAATGGCATGTGATTCCTACACAATAGCCCTTTAGAGTAGCCTGCATCTTTTCTGTGTCCGTGGGAAAAGTGGATGTCGCTGCATCTCTTACTAAATTACAGAAATGTTTAAGTGTGTAGTCGTTTAATTGAGGTGTTTTTTTTATACTATGCAGTTTTCAGTTTATTAGGCACACCTTTGCAGTAATCCATCAGCACCAACAAAATGACTAAAAAGATTGTTATGACATGTTGTACTTCATCGTCTCCTTGGGGACATTTGCAGGGTCTCAATACAGTACGCAATCGTTTGAATTAGTGAAGACTGACTGACTGCTTTTGCCATAAACAATCCAAAAACCTGAAGTGAAGCCAGTCCTGCACATTCTTTATGCAGCTTCTATTATCACTTCAGTGTAATTGATTTTTTTTTTTTAAACAAATTATCAACTTAATGCTGCTTTATGCCAATGATTTTATGCATTTGGACATTGTCACTTCAGTTTAATTTGTCAGCCTTCCTGTTGATTTGAAAATGTAGATAACTTCCTGACCATCTCATGACCTCCCACATTTTCTGTCTTATTCTTTACAGTTCAGCTTCCACAAGATGGATCCCACTGATTTTGTTTGACAAATGGAATAAAAGTTCTTCTAATGTAGGAAATGCATCTGATATAACAATATTTATTGATATGAATGCCTACCATATAGTACATTATCGCACTTGCACTGTTACTGTGATGTATTGTGTAACAGAGCACATTTAAGCTACTGTTAACTGCTTTCTGACAATGCAGCCTCTGCTGGTTTTTTAAATGAAGTATATTCTATATATTTTTTAAAGTCAGTCTTTAATAGTTTATGGCTGGTACTTGATGCACACATGTTCATGTTGCTACATACATGTGCCATAAAAATATTGACATGACCTGTAGTGTGTTCTATGGTTTTGTTGTTTTATAGCACATTATATTATATTGTGACTTTGTTCTTTATGACATTGCGAATATATAAATGGATTTTATTTCAACAAATCTGCTGAAAATAAATACCTGTTTTTATTCACAGTACTTGGACTAAAATTTCTTTTGTGAAACTTTTCAGTTTATGGTAAAATATTCTTGTATTAAAAAATGTAAACTTTAATTTACAGTAAAACTGACATTATGTTGTGAAACAAGTTTACAGTAGACCAGCTTTACTATAAAATACATTTACAGTTTTATGCTATAAACTACATTTACAGTAAAGCAGTTATAACTGTAAATCACACTCACAGTAAAAATTAACTGTGAAATATCATAACAGTAAAGGTACTGTAGAATGGTGATTACAGTAACTTACTGGCAACACTGTTGCCAGTAAGTTGCCAGTAAGTTACCGTAGAATGGTGATTACAGTAACTTACTGGCAACACTGTTGCCAGTAAGTTGCCAGTAAGTTACTGTAGAATGGTGATTACAGTAACTTACTGGCAACACTGTTGCCAGTAAGGTACTGTAGAATGGTAATTACAGTACCTTGCTGGCAACTTACTGGCAACACTGTTGCCAGTAAGTTACTGTAATTACCATTCTACAGTAACTTACTGGCAACAGTGTTGCCAGTAAGGTACTGTAAAATTACAATAAAAAGTCTAACAGTGTAGCATTAGTGCTACCCACTCCCACACCTCAAGACGACCTTCACACACCGACGGGGCAAGTCGTCTAACAGACCCTGTATTCTACTTTACATAGTGATCATCTATTAAGTACAAAATAAGTAAATAAAAGTGAAAAGTTACATTTTCCATTTTAGACACAAGAAATTTGGGTGTAAAATGGGAGATATTTTTTAACGTAGCCTTAGCCGAGCTGCAACCGTCACTTCAGACGCCATTGAGACGCCGATAACCTTGGTTGAGTTTTACCACAGACGTTTGGATCTGAGGTGGTCGCCATGTTAGCATGCTTAGCCTCGTGGCACAATCGATAGACAAACACTGAACTTACAACGGACAACAGAGTGGAGGGAATTATTTGCGTTTGCTGTATTTTGCTGTGACGTCCAGCAGAGGGCGCCGTCAGTTTAAGTCTTCATATGAGACTACTTTTCTAGATGATTACGTCTGTCAGGAGGTCAAAGTTCATGGTTCTTCTGTAGCTAAAATGAAAACCATTAGGTTATACTGTACCCTGAAAACATCACAGATAATTTCTGCAACAGAAATAAATTTTGATTAATTAATTTGTTCATTGATGGATGAATCTTCAGTCTGTGATTTGATCTGAGTTTATTTGAATAAATCCATATTTTCATTCATGTGCAGCGTTTGTATTGTGAACTGGTGGTTCAGTGATGTTAGGACTTCTGGATAAATCACTGACAGTCGAGGAGCTCAACGCCTTTTAGGAGCTTTTACCAGGAAAATATCAAACACCTGCGGCAAAATATTTATTACTGATATAAGTTTATTTTTTATTCTTAAAAGAATGTCTATATTTATTTAGGTTATTTTTAGCCTTTCCATACACAAGTCAAAAAAAGAAAACACAATGCTTAAAACAAACAAAGGAGGAAGTCCAAGAATTAACGAGAACAGAAATAGATAAATAATATTTAATATTTTCTGAGAACATTGAGGGGAATCTGGTTCTGATCGGTGAATGAAATGTTCTGCAGAACTAAAGCTCAGCTTTTGAAACGACTCATCGTGTTTTCTGGTGTTTGGCTCCCTCTGCTGGTTCAGGTGTGTAGCTGCAGTTTGAATAAAACGTTCATATGAATTACTGTTAATTAACCATTAATGATCAATAACAAACAATAACAAGTCATGATCTAAAGAAGAGGAACCAGCAGAACCGACAGGCGACCCGGTTTCCTACATTTATTATGATGTAAAACATAAACAACATGATGTTGGTCCGTACCTCCTCCAGTTACGTAACGCCTCCACCCAGACTGGTTGGTGACCTCTGACCTCCAGCACACACATGGAGGAATGAACAGAGGATGACATAAGAAGTGTTAATCCTCCTTATCCTGCGCTGACGGATCACAATCAGCCTGGAAATCCTCGGCACGCAGCTGCTGCTCCCTCAGCCTCATTGTTCCAGAACCAGCTTCTCTGAAGTGGACCTCCAGAACCCGAGCCTTTCAGGTTCTGGAAGGACCCAGAAACATTGTTCTGCTGAAGCTGCAGATGACAGAGGATCCGATTGTTTCATAGAAACTGGGTCCTCTGTTGGGAGGTTGGACCGGTCACACTCTGGTACCGCTCTGGTACCGCTCTGGTACCGCTCTGGTACCGCTCTGGTACCGCTTCACATGCTGCATTGTTAACCCACTGGAGCAGAAAACAGCTGATCGTATGTTTAGACTGCTGCTCCGTCTGAGACCCAGTCCTGTCCAGAACCGCTGATCCGGATCCCTCAGTAGTCCGTTCAACCTTCAGATCGGATCGCAGTTCTCCGGGTCAGATTGGACCGGATTGTTAAAACTGATACAGTGATAATGTGAACCAGAACCATTTCTGCAGCTTTCAGCTCAACGGCCCTGTTGACCTCCAGAACCAGCAGAACCAAAGCTGCAGCTGGAAACCCGTTTCTGTCAGCTTGAATCAAGTTTATCCATAAAACCTTTCATTACGGACTGGACACAACACGCTGGACAGAACCAGAACCGAGCCGGGTTCTGGTTCTGCCTGGGAATCAGTTCATCACTGGGATCGAACTGATTCCCTCATGAACGTCAGGATCAGTTTTACTGGGATGAAGAAGATTTCAAAACTTCATAAATAAGACAAGTCAAATATAAAACTGCAGACGCTCCGAGACTTTTTCCACGGGAATCCAAGACTTATTTACAGACAGTCTGTGGGAGGAAGCTGGAGAACTCAGCTGGGATTCAAACCCAGAACCTTCTCACTGCAAGGCAGCGTCACTGAGCACTGCTGCATCATCCTAGTTAACAAACACAGTGAACGTTTCACACAGCTACCAAACACAGAACATCGAGAAAAACCTACAAGTTCCTCCAATAAACAGAGAATCATCAGCAAACATGGAGGAACCTTCCTGTTCGCCTTCCTGTTCGCCTTCCTGTTCGCCTTCCTGTTCGCCTTCCTGTTCGCCTTCCTGTTTGCCGCTGGAAACTTCAGTTTCCTTAAAAAATCTGCAACAATCCGGACATTTAGCTCAGATGTTCCGGTCCGACCCGTTTGGACCGGAACCAGCTGAAGCTTTAACCTGCATACAGTCCTGTCTGTAACCATGGCGACGGCCAGCGCTGGCCGCCTGTCCGTTTATCCCGGCCCGTGTGTGTTTCTGGTTCCGGCTGCCAAGAACCAGATTTGAGCTGTAGATTAATGATGAGCATGTTGTCCCGATCCGATGAAATCTGACATGAGCAGTAATCACATCCAGCCGGGCCAGAACTGGGCAGCGGGGCGGATAAACACCGAGCTGCTCACAGCGGGCTGGAGCAGAACCGGGTCCGGTTCCTTCCATTTAATATCCAGGCAGCTGCATCACGACTGCTTCAGAGTTCTGACCCGGTTCTGATCAGCTGGTTCTGGATGACCTTAAAGGTCCATTCATCTCTGCACATCTGAGTCTTAATATCAGTTTTTTATTTCAATCAGTCGCCAACTATTTATAGTTACAGTTTTAAATCCAAATTTCTCAACTTGAATTTTATTTCCACTGATTCAAACTAAACTGATTGATTTTTTATTCAGGAGAAACAGGAAGGATTGAATCTCAGTAACTTTACAATTAATGCCAGTTTTTAATGAACACACATGCCTGCCACACTTTTAAGGTTTCTCTTTGTAAAATATTAAATAATTTATTATGCTCCATGCTGTTCACATTAGTAGTTTGTGTTCTCACATTAAGTCCTGATAAAATCACCTGAAGTTCTGATTGTATTAAAGGGTCTAAAATGTTAGAGCCAGTTTGTGTTGACCTGTAAACAGAAACATGAACGAGTTCAGAGGAGAACCGGATCGGATTTCACTCCTTAAACTGTGAGGCCAGGATGTCGAACAAACACAATCCAGAGAAACTAGGATACAATTCTGACAAACAAAATACAGGAAGCACAAAAACATCCAAACAAACCGAAAATAAACCCAAACAGTTCAGGAACAACAATCAAAAACTAACAGGAACCAGCCCAGAGTTCTGCTGAGACCGGCAAAGTTTCAGAAAGTCACAAGGAAGAAGCTGAGGACCTGCTGGTTCAGACCGGACCTGCTGGTCCAAACCGGACCTGCCGTTCCAGACCGGACCTGCCGGTTCAGACCGGACCTGCCGGTTCAGACCGGACCTGCCGGTCCAGACCGGACCTGCCGGACTCTGTGGAACTCTTCAGCTCAGAACCATAAAACTCTGTAAAAATTATAAATCAAATAAAAGGTTCCAGCAGATCCTTGGATCATTTTTCCATCCTACTGGTCTGACTTGGATGATTCTGTCCAGTTCTGACTCGTTTCATCCTGCCTTCCCATCCAAGTCAGACTTGGATAATTTGGTTAGATTTGACTTGGATATCCTGTTCATGTCTTGTCTGACTCGTTTCATTTTTTTCCATCCTATTCAGGTCTGACTAGGATGGTTCAGTTCAGAACCGACTCGGACTCCAGGTCCCACTCACCTCATCCCTTCCTCAGGTGCTTTGGCGACTCGGATCCTCCCCTCCAGGTCTGACTCGTCTCCATCAGCAGCTGGATGGCGTGACGACTCCTCTCTGCTTCCTGCAGGTTTCCATGGCGACGAGGAGGAGGCGGGTCCATCCATTAAACATGAAGGTCTAAAAATAAAGGAGGCCTCCTCTCCTTTAATCTGGACCGGAGCGCCGAGTTCGCCGAGTGCCTCACATCAGAGACACGGAGCTACAAAGAGAGAGGAAGAGGAAGCGTCTTCATCGCTGCCATTAAACAGCTCGACCTCTGACCTCGCAGTTTAGGAGCTCAGGCCTGATGTGGCAGAGTGACTTTTAACCTCCTGACCCGTCAGTCAACAGGTTGGACCTGTCTCGTTGCCATGGAGACTTCCTGAAACTCCTCCAGGTTCTTCTCTGGACCTTGTCCACTCAGTTTTGGTCCAGAACCGGGTCACTGGCTCCTGTGGTTCAGGTGGTTCTTCAGCGCCTGACAGTCACATCTGAGGGAGAAACTCTCATAAAGCCTCATGGACGGGTCCGAGTTCTGCCCAGAACCATTACTTCACCGATTCTTCAGTTTACACAGAAACCCGGGAAAAGTTCTGACCCAAAACCACCAACTTACTATCAGTGATGAATGATTTTAATAGGTAGAACAGATGACAATAAGCTGAGCGGTACCGGTCGTATCCAGTCCTTCATCCGGTCCAGTGGTTCCTGTTAGACATCAGAGTAAAAACAGAACCACAGAAGAAGAATTGAAATCAGGAAGGCTCTGATGGACCGCACCAGCTGGGTTCTGGTAGAACCAGACATGTTCAAAGGTGGTTCTGTTGGACCAGAACTTCAGGAATAAAATCAGCAGGAAGTCTCCAAGCTGCAACAGCCAATAATAAACTGTTACCATGGAGACGGTGCAGCCAGGACCTTCAGTCATGGATGAATCTCCAGAACTTTTCCTGGATCCTGTTCTGTCTGGACAGACAGACGGTCTGTGATGCGCTGTGCCAGCCTCCGAGAACATCCATCTGTTCATCCAACCAAACTGATCCATCCATCTGTTCATCCAACCAAACTGATCCATCCATCTGTTCATCCAACCAAACTCTGATCCATCCATCTGTTCATCCAACCAAACTGATCCATCCATCTGTTCATCCAACCAAACTGATCCATCCATCTGTTCATCCAACCAAACTGATCCATCCATCTGTTCATCCAACCAAACTCTGATCCATCCATCTGTTCATCCAACCAAACTGATCCATCCATCTGTTCATCCAACCAAACTGATCCATCCATCTGTTCATCCAACCAAACTCTGATCCATCCATCTGTTCATCCAACCAAACTGATCCATCCATCTGTTCATCCAACCAAACTGATCCATCCATCTGTTCATCCAACCAAACTGATCCATCCATCTGTTCATCCAACCAAACTGATCCATCCATCTGTTCATCCAACCAAACTGATCCATCCATCTGTTCATCCAACCAAATCTGATCCATCCATCTGTTCATCCAACCAAACTGATCCATCCATCTGTTCATCCAACCAAACTCTGATCCATCCATCTGTTCATCCAACCAAACTGATCCATCCATCTGTTCATCCAACCAAACTGATCCATCCATCTGTTCATCCAACCAAACTGATCCATCCATCTGTTCATCCAACCAAACTGATCCATCCATCTGTTCATCCAACCAAACTCTGATCCATCCATCTGTTCATCCAACCAAACTGATCCATCCATCTGTTCATCCAACCAAACTCTGATCCATCCATCTGTTCATCCAACCAAACTGATCCATCCATCTGTTCATCCAACCAAACTGATCCATCCATCTGTTCATCCAACCAAACTGATCCATCCATCTGTTCATCCAACCAAACTGATCCATCCATCTGTTCATCCATCCAAACTGATCCATCCATCTGTTCATCCAACCAAACTCTGATCCATCCATCTGTTCATCCAACCAAACTGATCCATCCATCTGTTCATCCAACCAAACTGATCCATCCATCTGTTCATCCAACCAAACTGAACCAACCATCTGTTCATCCAAACTCCATCCATCTGTTCATCCAACCAAACTGATCCATCCATCTGTTCATCCAACCAAACTGATCCATCCATCTGTTCATCCAACCAAACTGATCCATCCATCTGTTCATCCAACCAAACTGATCCATCCATCTGTTCATCCAACCAAACTGATCCATCCATCTGTTCATCCATCCAAACTGATCCATCCATCTGTTCATCCAACCAAACTGATCCATCCATCTGTTCATCCAACCAAACTGATCCATCCATCTGTTCATCCATCCAAACTGATCCATCCATCTGTTCATCCAACCAAACTCTGATCCATCCATCTGTTCATCCAACCAAACTCTGATCCATCCATCTGTTCATCCAACCAAACTGATCCATCCATCTGTTCATCCAACCAAACTGATCCATCCATCTGTTCATCCAACCAAACTGATCCATCCATCTGTTCATCCAACCAAACTGATCCATCCATCTGTTCATCCAACCAAACTGATCCATCCATCTGTTCATCCAACCAAACTGATCCATCCATCTGTTCATCCAACCAAACTGATCCATCCATCTGTTCATCCAACCAAACTGATCCATCCATCTGTTCATCCATCCATCCTCAATAACAGTTTTCATTCAAATTAATTGTCATCCAACAACAGATCCTCCACTCGTGCCGGACCGGTCCGGGTTCTGCTGGTGACCCAGAGATCAGGAAAGGTTCAGGAGGAGCAGGATTCTGGACCCGACTGGTTGATGTAAAATGATCAGAACCAGGAAGTCTGTGTTCTGGTTGGCTGACTGGACCGGTTCTGGTTTTATCTCCTGATTCTCCTTCAGTTTTTTGGTTTTCCTTTTTTCCTCATCCAAACTTTTCCTCCTCCTCCTCCTGCTCCTCTTCCTCCCCCTGCTCCTCTTCCTCCTGCTCCTGTAGGTGAGCTGCATGATTGGGCGCCAGGTTGGAGGGAGGGATTCAGGAATCACATGGTTTACGTTTGCAGCTCTGTCAGACGCCATTTTGGAGGAAAGTTTGGGATTTGTGAGACCTGGAAGGCTGCAGGGAGAGGAGCAGGAGGAGTGGGAAGGAGCAAACAGGAGGACTCGTCCACTCGGGGAGTGGGACACGCTTACAGCTTTCAGGCTGCGGCTTCCAGGGCTCTGAAGTCTGCGGGCCGGTGCGGGATTAGGCGGTGGGACAGAGTTAGGAGTGCCTCCTCTGGGCTGGAAGTTTGTCCCGGGTTTTCTGGAAGGAGGTGCGGAGCTCCGGAGCGGCTCGGTCTCCTCCTCTGCAGCCGGAGCAGCAGCTGCAGCGGCGGGCAGCTCCTCCTGTCTGGCTCCCTGCCTGCCCTCAAACTGGGTGTGTTTAACGCGGACTTTGGCGCAGAGCAGATCCCGGATCCCAGCTGCTGGAAAACAGATTCCCACTTTACTTCCAGCCAGAGCCGAGCAGCGGCCAGCCTGAGCGCTGCTCCCCGGCCGGAGGAGCCTCTCAGGCGGGGAAGTGCAGCTCGGAGAGTCGGGTCCTCACCGGAGCTCCCCTCCCCCCCTGGATTCTAAGTTTTCTGCGTGGTTCTGTCCCGGTTCAGGACCGGTTCGGTTCTGGGGTGTTTCTTGGACGGGTCAGGAAGTTTGCTCGGTGTGGAACTTGGTGTCGTCGTGGAGGGATTTTTATTGGATTTTCTTGGATTTTCCGGGGGAAAACAACTGGAAACCTGTTCTGTGTCAGAAGTGTGTGTGTGGTTCTGAGCTCCGAACTGAACCGAACCGAGCCGAGTCAGAACATGCCCGTTAGAAAGAAAGGTAAGCCGCTTTCACTTCTTCAGACTAACAGACTGAAAGCTAACGGCTAAAAGGAGCTGAAGTTAGTGTCACAATCGCAGGTGGTATAAAGGGCTGTTCCGCAGGTTTTAAGAAGACTGAACCTCTGAGATCTACACTTCAAAAATATTAAATTAATCTCTAGTGCTTAAATATAGAAACAGCTTCAGCTTCTTTATTAAGCCTTTTTATTGATTCTTTTAATACATCTTAACGTGAACATTCTTCATATAAATAAACGTACGGAGTGCCCAAAAAAACACACACAAAAAAAAACACAAAATAAAACCATTAATTAAATGTGATATAAAACAATTAAATGCTTAATTTATTATTTTATCTGTAAAAATCGCCCATCAAAATTGTTGGGCGTTTTACAATGAGTTCCACGACTCGTCTAATTGTAAAGTAGAATTGTCATTATGGGAAAGCTCAGAAATATCTTCCATTTGCAATGACTGCCATGATTTTCTAACTTGTGGAGTTTATTTTTGTCCCTTCTGGCCCTCCATAGCTGTAGTTTCCCCCCCCAGTAAATATAAAAAGCACCTTCCTGCTCTCTTGGTGAGGTTTCTGCCCTCAGGCGTTGGTGGGAACTCATGTTTTTGGTTCCAGTCGAGTTGGCGAGTAGATGTGAAGCGGAAAGGTCAGAGAGGTTCTGTGATTTGGAATGCATCCTAGTTACGGGCCCCATCAGCTGATTAAAGAAGCTTTTGGGGGGTTTTCTGTGATTGAATCTCATCAATAACAATAATTAATCACTGCTGACCCTTAAAGTTAGTAAATTACAGTCGAATCTCTGAGATACTTTGATTTGGACTTTTTTATATTTTAACTACTTAAAGACAAAATTTGTTTAAAAATGTTTATTTTTGTTTATTGTAATCAAAGTTTTTCTTTCTGTTTCCACCAGTTAAACCTTTAGGTTAGACTGAAATTTTCTGCTCTAATAAAAACAAAAAGTTAAAAATTACATTTTCTGATTTTCTCAAAAATAGACAAAACTGTGTGAAAATAAAGTCAGGTTTACTTTAAACTGAAATCACTTTCAAACTCAGCTGATTCTAATCTGACTCCAGGCTCTTAAAGTACTCTTTATATTTTGTGATACAATAATGTTTTCTGCTTCCATAATCTCCATGACTCTCTATATATAATCTGTCACGCAACAAATAATTCTATACATTAATCCAGTCCATGTCCAGTTCTTAAGCTCCATCCAGCATAATCATAATTGTATAAAAACTTTTACAACCAGAATTAAAATAAATTTTCTGATAACTATACTGTGCTTTCTGAATCTCTCTGTAGTCTGGAATAATTTACTCCAGATAGGAGCAGTTTTAGCATTCTAGATTGCGAACCAGAGCCGATCGCCTTTAAAAACTGTGGACTAGCCCTTTACTGGTGTTCTCAGTCAGAGGCCAACTTCAGCGCGGTGTGCGCTAACCTGCTGAGGAGGAAAAACTCCAACTGCAGCTGAATAGAAACACATAAAACACCCAGAAATGCAGAGCTACACGAACCCGGGTGGAACCTGGGCTAAAGGTGCTAAACACGCCTCAGTTTGGTCCCGCTGAGGCCAACCGAACTGCGCCAGGTGAAGTTAAAACCCAGCTAGCCTCTTAGCTTCAGATGCTAACCAACTTCTAAATGGGGCACCTTGTGGGAACTAAAAATAAACTGGAATATCAATAAAATATTTACCGCGCCCTCAAAAAGGTCCTTTAACTTGAGGTATGTTTGCCGAAATATTTTTAAAATATTTTCTGTCAATATAAACTATAGTGGATCGTCGTGGTGTTAGTTTATTAATTTTTAAAAACCCGGAATGTTTCAGGAGCCGGTGACACTGCAGCTGGTGCTGATCCTCACATCTCCTCACTGCAGACAAATCAGCAGCTCAACTGTTTTCATCAGTTACTGAAGAGAAAGTTGATTAAAAATCAGAGAGCTAAGATAGTTTAGGCTCAAAATCTAAAGTGCTGCAAATATTCCAGCTAACAGTAATTATGGGATGTTAGAGCACAGGACGGGAGACCAGCCTTTATTACTGGAAATGTAAAATATTAATTATCACAAATCATTAAAAAATGATTTTGTTCTTAATGGAACAAAACTGAACTTCCATTAAGAAGCTTAATAGAAAATACTGGCTGTGATAAAGATGAAATAAAATGAACTGAATGTGTTTTTCTATAATAATGAAATGATTAGATTTTCTCGGATGATCTCTGTTTTTGGTCCGGTCTGAACTTCCAGATCCAGAACTTCTGGTTCCGCTCGGACCCTGAGGTTTTCCAAACCGGCTCTTTTGACGTTTCGGTCAGATTCCTGGGATTTGTTATATTTTTCTGAAGTAATGAATCTGGGTTGGATTGGGTCCTGAGCCCGGTCTGGTTCTGTTCCACCAGCTTCCAGAACCGGATCAGGTCGAACATTTTATCTGGATTTGAAAAACGCTCCAGTTTAGAGTCTGAAATAAAAACTAGTAAATGATAAACCAGTTTGGTTTTAGGTTAGAATCAGAACCCTGAACGGACGTTCCCATCTGGATGGATCATCGGTTCTGATCCGGAACGTTTCAGGGAATCATTTGATGGATTTCTGCAGCAGATTTATTCCCTGAATAAAATGCTGGATCTCGTGAAGGTTTAGTTTTCCCAACGATCCGAATTGTTCCTGTTTTAAGTGCAACTCGCCTTCCGGGTTTCAGTCGGAATCAGGATAAGATCCGTCAGTGGATCTATTGATCGGTGATCCATCAGTGGATCTATTGATCGGTGATCCATCAGTAGATCTATTGATCGGTGATCCATCAGTTTATTGATCTATTGATCGGTGATCCATCAGTTTATTGATCTATTGATCGGTGAGTAATCCTGCTGGACGATAAAGTTCAGCAGAAGTTATTGTGATTAGTGATAATGTTGTTGATCCATTTTCCAGTAATATAACAGTAATAACAATAATAATATCAGATCACATGATAAAGATCAATAAACTTTAGATTCTAATATTTAACTGGAAAACATTTTAAAGGTCCAAAAAATAAACAAAACAACAAATAAATAAATAATAATTTCAAAAAGGTTCAGTTTAAATCGGAACAGCAGAGTGGGAAGTTTCATCATCCAGTGCAACCATGGAAACGGAAATTATTGATTTTGTTTTAATTGATCATGTGATCTATTGATTTATTGCAACAGGCCCAATCATCTGCAGAAGCATTATGCTTTAAACTGGTACCGGTTCTGATCCGGTTCTGATCCATTCTGTCTGTTTGTGTCTCTGAGTTTCCTGTGTGCTGATGAGGAGCAGCACCAGGATGCAGCAGCTGCAGCACCAGGATGCAGCGGCTGCAGCACCAGGATGCAGCGGCTGCAGCACCAGGATGCAGCGGCTGCAGCACCAGGATGCAGCGGCTGCAGCACCAGGATGCAGCGGCTGCAGCACCAGGATGCAGCGGCTGCAGCACCAGGATGCAGCGGCTGCAGCACCAGGATGCAGCGTGAAGCACCAGATGTGATGAAGAGTTTAACTGTCCTTCCTCTCCTCTCCTCTCCTCCGCCCCGGTTCTGATCCGAACCCCCCTCCAGACGCCCAGCGGGCCCTGCTGCTCCTGGAGGAGTACCGGAACAAGCTGAACCAGACGGAGGACCGGCAGCTGCGTCTGTCCATCCAGAGAGTCATCGACATCTTCCAGAGCAACCTGTTCCAGGCGCTCATAGGTAAACCTGGTTCTGACCCGGTTCTGACCTGGTTCTGACCCGGTTCTGACCCGGTTCTGACCTGGTTCTGACCCGGTTCTGACCCGCTCTTACCCGATCGGACCCGGTTCTAACCCGATCGGACCCGGCTCGGACCCGGTTCTGACCTGGTTCTGACCTGGCTCTGACCCACTTTGACCTGGTTTTGACCCGGTTCTGACCCGGTTCTGACCTGGTTCTGACCCGGTTCTGACCTGGTTCTGACCCGGTTCTGACCCGGTTCTGACCCGGTTCTGACCTGGTTCTGACCCGGTTCTGACCCGCTCTTACCCGATCGGACCCGGTTCTAACCCGATCGGACCCGGCTCGGACCCGGTTCTGACCTGGTTCTGACCTGGTTCTGACCTGGTTTTGACCCGGTTCTGACCTGGTTCTGACCCGGCTCTGACCACTCTGACCCGGTTCTGACCTGCTCTTACCCGATCGGACCCGGCTCGGACCCGGTTCTGACCCGATCGGACCCGGCTCGGACCCGGTTCTGACCCGGTTCTGACCTGGTTCTGACCCGTTTCTGTCTCGGTTCTGACCCGGTTCTGACCCGGTTCTGACCTGGTTCTGACCCGGTTCTGACCCGCTCTTACCCGATCGGACCCGGTTCTAACCCGATCGGACCCGGCTCGGACCCGGTTCTGACCTGGTTCTGACCTGGTTCTGACCTGGTTTTGACCCGGTTCTGACCTGGTTCTGACCCGGCTCTGACCACTCTGACCCGGTTCTGACCCGCTCTTACCCGATCGGACCCGGCTCGGACCCGGTTCTGACCCGATCGGACCCGGCTCGGACCCGGTTCTGACCCGGTTCTGACCTGGTTCTGACCCGTTTCTGTCTCGGTTCTGACCCGGTTCTGACCCGGTCCGGCTCCCCATTGTTCTGACTAAAGATCCGATTCCACAGCAGCTGGTTCTGGATGAAGGTTCTCCTGGAGTTTTTTAATGGTCCCAGTCTGGACTCTGCTGGTTCTGGTAACTGGATGAATTAATTCGACATCAGGTTTGAACTGGACCTGAGGTTCTGTTGGGTCGGGAACAGAACCAGGGAATCTTTGGTGTGTGAAACTTTCTGTCCCTCTGGTTCTGGTTCAAACCGGGTTGTAAGTTGAAGGTCCGGTCCGGTGCCAGGTTCTGCCTTGGCCCGTCCGAGTCGGACCTTTTGTTCTGTTGTTGTTCTGATCGGGTCGGTTTTGTCAGTCAGAACACGAACCGGACCGGGCTCTGAGCTCCGTCCCGGTTCTGATCCGTCGGCTGGGTTGAAAGGCTGAACGAGGTCAGCTGACCAGAACCGAGGCAGCTGACCTCGGTTCTGGTCAGCTGCCGACCAGAACCGAGCAGCTGACAGAACCTCGTTCAGAACTCCGGACCCGTCCTGTGTGTTTTTAATGAACCCGGTTGGAGGGAACCTCTGAACCGGACCGGAACCACAGCGGGTTCCTGGAGTTTAATACATTTGTTCTGACTCTGGTTCTGTGGGTCGAGACGGTTCTGTGTCAGAACCAGGACGGGTCGGGCTCCAGAACCGGTTCTGTTTCTGCAGGAGAGAGAACCAGAACCTTTCAGGTTCTGCTGAGTTTGGAATGACCGTCACTGGTACCCTGATGGTTCCTGACCCGGAAGGTTCTGATCCAATCTACAGGGTTCTGCTGATTGGATCAGTCGGTTCTGGACCCAAGGTGCTCTGGAAACCTCAACAGAACCATTGGATCATTTTGGGCCGAGCCATGCAGCTCAGCTGCAGCAGAACCGGTCCGTTTGGACCTCTGCCCGCCGTCCGGCAGAACTGATGATGATGAAGATGAGAGGAAACCCGGTTTCCCTCCATGTGACCAAAACGTTTCCTCTGACCCGGTTCAGGACGTTACCGGGTCAAAAAGACATAAACTCTCTGAAGAACCGAGTCGGGTTCTGCTGAGGTTCTGCTGAGGTTCTGCTGAGGTTCTGTTGAGGTTCTGCTGAGGTTCTGCTGAGGTTCTGCTGAGGTTCTGCTGAGGTTCTGCTGAGGTTCTGTTGAGGTTCTGGTTGGAAGGTCAGAACGTTTCCAGGTTCTTCAATCACTGATTTTTTTCTTTTTTCTTTCTGTCTTACTTCTGGTGCTGATCCGTCTGTACTGGACCCAACCGGGTCGATCCGCGGCGGTTCTGTTCTTAATGAGCTCAGTTCTCTGAACTCATCAGGGTCCGTTTGTCAGAGAGGAACCAGAGGAACAAACTGGAGCTTCAATCCCGCTGAACTTTAATCAAATTAATTTACTAATGTGATTAATGGATGGGATAAGAACCCGATCCCGACCCGTCTGGACGGCGCCGCCGTCTTCCTCTCAGGTTTCCACGGTGACGGGTCGGGATCTCCCACACACGTACCGGGGTGGAACTCCTCCTGGATGATTGGACCTGCTCACCTGCTTTTAAGGCAGAACCTTCTGTTTGGACCTGGTTCTGTTCTGGTTCTGTTGGCCGTCACTCAGGAACTCCTCCAGGTAGAAACCGAGCCGTACCTGGTCCGGAACCAACACCAACAGAACCATCAGCATAAGGGCAGTCTGTAACCTGTGTGGTTCTGCTGGTCTCACACCAGAACCAACCAGAACCAACTGGACCGCTCAGCCCATCTCTGATTGGTTCCTTCAGGAACCTCCTGGTTCTGCTCCGACCCGTCTTCCAGACCTGTTTATTGAAAATGAATTTTCTGCCTCAGTGTTCAATCCCCCCTCTGCCTGCAGCGGGCCGGGCCGGGCCGAGCCGGGCCGGGCCGGTCCCGGTGTAATCCCTCTGTGGACATGATGATTACCTCCAGCAGTAATCCCCCCAGCAGCTCCGCTGGCCCGGTTCCTGGTAAACAGATGGCTCCAAACAGAACCGTGTTTCTCACCATTTCCACAGTTTGGCCCAGAACGGCTGCAGTTCTACCGGGTCGGAACCAGTCCAGTAGAACGGCAGACGCCCTGCGACCGGGTTGCTGTCAGGACCCAGAGCCTGATGTTTCATCAGGTCCAGGTTCCGACCCGTCGGCCGGTGTTCTGGTTCGGCCGGTTCTGACCCGTCGGCCGGTTCTGACCCGTCGGCCGGTTCTGACCCGTCGGCCGGTGTTCTGGTGCTGATCCGTTCAGTTGAACGTTGGTCCATCTGTTCTCTGGTTTCCCAGCAGTCAGTCGGTTTCACTTCCTGATCCGAGTCTCAGTTCCTCCCCGACCCGGTTCTGCTTCAGGTTCGGTTCCTCATTGTTCGGTGACCTGGACCTGAACAGTGACCCGGTTCTGCTTCAGGTCCGGTTCCTCTGAAGGAACCGGGTCTACCCTCCATGTTCATGTCATTCCAGCTGTAAATGTCGGGTCTCTGAAGGTGGCGCTGTGGAGAACTGCACGGTTCTGTCTCCCTGCTGCAGGAACCCGGGTCGGGCAGAACCTCCTGGGTTCGTCTCCGCTGACTGAAGCTCCTGAAAGATGAAACCGCTCAGGAGTTTCACACAATTCCGTCCGGAACCAGAACCCTGGTGGTCACGAGGAGCTGTTCAGAACCTAAAGGTCAAAGTTCAGACGTTCTGCAGAACTTCCCTGGAGGCGCTTTGCTGACTCCAGCTGGTCCGGTTCCGGTGGGTCGGATTTGGAGGATGTGAGTAACTCTGATCCTCAGGCAGTAAAACGGAGCCGGTGCCGGTTCTATTGATAGAACAGAACCGCTCTGGCCGTTAAAACCCTCAGGAACGCAGCAGCTGGTGATAAATTCTGGCTTCGTCACGCCGCTCCGGCCCGGAATAGATCCGCTCCGTGGTTTCCGGGCTGAAAACGCCGTGGTTCTGGTCTGAGGGCGGCTTTAAGGCCCGGTGGTTCCGTGAGGAGCTGCTGAAGTGGTGATCCCAGAAACATCTGCAGCGGTCCGGGCTTCCCTCAGCGGCGCCGCTGGTTACTCTGGACGCTTGCTCCAAAAATACCCAACCGGGTCGAACCGGGCCTCCTCCAGCCGCTGCAGGCCCGGCTCCGTTCTCTTCATCATGCATGGTAGTGATGAAGAAGAATCAGGGTTCCAGGATTCTCCAGAAACCTTGGTTCTGTTGGGAGGTTCAGTAGGAAGGTTCTGGTCCAGCGGGTCAGAACCGATCCGTGTGAAGGTGATGGAAGCAGAAAGTGTTTGAAGATCATCATCATCTTCATCTTCATCATATTTCTAATTAGCAGATGGATGTGACAGCAGGTGGGCCAGGAGCTCGTTAGTTAGCGCTCGTTAGTTAGCGCTCGTTAGTTAGCGCTCGTTAGCGTTGCGGGGTGGGCGGGGCTAAAGCCTCAGATATGGAGTCAGTTTCAGGTCGTCCTTCCTGTTCCTCCTGTACTTTGCTCTCCCAGTTCTTGTCTCCCTCATTGTTTCTGTCTTTATATTCATATTAGTAGAAGAAATGAGATGAACAAAGTTTCCGGGGAAAAGTTGAGACATGAATGTTCACTTTGATGGTTAAACATAGAATAAAAGTATTTTATTATTTTAATGAGGGAAAATCTGACTGAGTTTTTCCCTCTGTTTATATTTTGACTGCATTGTTCTGTGGTCAGTTTTAATATGTATTTATAATATGTTAAACATTGATAAACTAAGAAATTGCATAATTTATTAGTTTAATTATTTATTTCTGATCAACACAAACAAACATGAAGCTGCTCCAGATTCTCATTTTATTATTATTATTATTATTATTATTGTTGTTGTTTATTATACTTTTAGAACTTCGGCTGTTTCCTGTTAAAAACATTTATTTCTTCAGTTCAGAGACGTTTCTCTGGTTTCTCTGGTTCCTCTCTGGTTCTTCTGGTTCCTCTCTGGTTCCTCTGGTTCCTCTGGTTCCTCTCTGGTTCCTCTCTGGTTTCTCTGGTTCTTCTCTGGTTCCTCTGGTTCCTCTGGTTCCTCTCTGGTTCCTCTCTGGTTCCTCTGGTTTCTCTGGTTCCTCTCTGGTTCCTCTGGTTCCTCTGGTTCCTCTCTGGTTCCTCTCTGGTTCCTCTGGTTCCTCTGGTTCCTCTCTGGTTTCTCTGGTTCCTCTCTGGTTTCTCTGGTTCCTCTGGTTTCTGTCGGTTCATGATTAAATGTTGGACCTTTGCTGTTAATATCATTAAAACAATCTGGGTTCAGCAGAACCTCTGACCCGGTTCCGGTCCCGGTTCTGATGGACTCTCCTCTCTGTCCTCACAGATATCCAGGAATTTTACGAAGTGACCTTACTGGACAGCCAGAGGTGGGCGGAGTCTTCCCGGGGGGCGGAGCCTGGCGTGCCCCTCCACCTGTGGGACCTGTCCAGCCTGCAGAGCCCGACCGGAACCTCTGAGACGCTGCCCAGCCTTAGCACCAGCATCGAGGTAGGAACCGGGCCAGAACCGGCGCCGCCGCTCGTCTTCTGCTGTGAGCCGAACGGACCCGTCCTGCCGCCGCAAAAATAGCTGCAGTAAAAATAGATCAGAGGAGTTTAAATAGAACTGGACCGGCACCGGCGCCGACCGGCCGCTCCATGGGGAGCTGGGTCCACGTTTGATGCTCCTGGTTCTGTTTAAAGTGACAGGAACAGAACCGCCGGGTCCGGCCCGGTTCCCCTCCATCTGCTGGTTCTGAGGCTCCGAACCGGGTCACTTCCTGTTGATCCGAGCAGGTCGGACCTGCTGTGGTTCTGGTTCTGGTTCTGGGGAACAGGATGAGTGGCAGCAGCTCCTGTCCGACTGGAACCCGACCATCAGAACCAGTGACGCGTCACTGTGATGGAAGCGGACGGCCGGGTTCTTCCAGTCACATAATCCCATGTTTACATGATTTTCTGGGATTATGGGTAATCTGGCAGAGGACGCCATGCGGCCGGGTCTCTGTGGTTCTGTTGGGTCGGAAGTTTGAGGAGCGCTGCAGAACCGACAGCTGCTGTCTGTCAGGAAGAGGAGGCTTCAGAACCGGTCCGGTAAAATGCTCTGGTCCTGCCTGTACAAGAGGCCTGGGAGTACTGGGAGTACTGGGAATACAGGGAGTACTGGGAATACAGGGAGTACTGGGAATACAGGGAGTACTGGGATTACTGGGATTACTGGGAGTTATCTAAAGGCAGGTGAGATTTTTGACTGAAGGTTTTTCTTCTCACTGAGAAGCTGAATCATCACAGCTGGAGGTTCTGATTCATCTGGTTCCGATCCGAATCTCAGTTTTTAGGTGGTCTGATGAACAGTTCTTTAGGTTTCTGGAAGTAATTCAGAGATTCACTTCTCCAGTTCTGTTCAGTTCTGTTCAGTTCTTCTACATTCAGATCAGTCAGTTTTCTGAATCTGAACAGATTCCCAACCCACAGCAGAATCGTTCATTTGAACACATTCCCATTTCTGAAATATTTATGAAACTGAACAGATTCTCAACTGTGAACAGATTCTTTACTCTGAACTGATTCATTTTTGTTGAGTCATAAATCTGAACAGATTTTGTATTTTGAACAAATCCTTAACCAAACAAATTAATTTTGAACGCATTCATTACGAACAGATTCTTTATTTTGAACAAGTTTTTTTTATTATCTTGAACAGATTCCTAACTCTGAACAGATTCTATATTTTAATCAGATTCCTGACTGGAGAATACTTTATTCTGAACAGATTATTTTGAACCGCCGGGTCGGTGGGAACCTGTGGGACCAGAACCTGTGAACCCGTATCAGTGTGACCCGGCTGTAAACGGTTTAGAACAGAAACAGCTCAGAGGTGAAAGTAGGAGGAGATGTAAGTCTGGACCTGATGGCGGTTCTGCTGCGGATTCTGCCTCCTCCGATCCGTTTCTGGATGGTTCTGGAAGCTAACTGCCTCTGAGCAGAACCGGTCTGGGTGTGTAGAGTGAATATGGGGATGATGGTTGAGTTGAAGGACAAAGGTCCAGACTGGAGGTTCTGACCCACTCTGCTCTTGTTGTCATTGAATGCTGTCTCTCTCTCTGTCTCCTGTTTCCTCTGACTGTAAACGACCTCTGACCTCCGTAGGAGTCCCCTCTCCTTAACGAAATCCTGCACACCTTGGCGCAGGCCAAGCTGTCCCCCCGCCATGACGGCCAGGTAAGAACCGGACTCTGCTGTTGGTGAGAGGGGCTGTTGGTGTCGTCCACCTCCGCCGCATGTCCCATCCAGTCCTCATGTGCTTTGGACCATCAGACGGGGGGAGGAGGGGTTCTGGGCTCTCAGTGCGTCGCTGTAGTTTGATGACAGCAGCGTCTGGACCGGCGTGAAACCAGGTCCGAGCGGATCAGAACCTCCTCTGGTTTCACAGAAAGTTCTGGATGTCGTGGCATCAAACCGTCGGCGACTCGTTGAGGCGGTCTGTGAGGCGTTCAGGGTTCATTGTGCTTCATTCATTCTGGTTCATGTTGTTGGGTCTGAACGGTACAGCTCCGGTCGGGCTCCTGGTTCTGATGAGGACAAAACCAGCAGAGAGGAAAAGCAAATATTACTAATGATTAAGGATGTGAAACATGTTCAGTTTGTTTGAAAACTTTCCCCAAATAAACTAAAGACGGGTTTATTGAAGCAGTTCCTCCATCATGTCTGGGACAGACGTCCTCTGACTCAAAGTCCGTTCAGTTCAGAGACGCCGACTTCCTGCCCACCTCTGCAATGTGGAGTCTTCAACATGAGATCATGAAGAGGCTTCAGGTCAGAAGGAATAAGAATGAAAGCCATAAAGATGGACGTCATGAAGATGAAGGTTGTGAGGACTCGAGTCGAAACGACGGATGTTATAAAGACAAAGGAGCAAGCTTAAAAACCATAAAAACAAAACCAAAAGTCTTTCAGAGACATAAACGTCACGATGAGGAAGACTTTGAGGACAAAGGATCCTCACAGCTGATTGGCTGACATCCTTAAAGGGGCGGTGCCTCAGTGGTCACCAGCTCGTCCCAAACCTCATGGAGGGAACTTCTGCAGAAAACCCGGCTGTTTCAGATCATCAGGATGATCCTGGTGGCCGACCTCTGGTCAGACTGGAGCTGTACTGGTGGCCGTCCTCTGGTCAGACTGGAGCTGTACTGGTGGCCGTCCTCTGGTCAGACTGGAGCTGTACTGGTGGCCGTCCTCTGGTCAGACTGGAGCTGTACTGGTGGCTGTCCTCTGGTCAGACTGGAGCTGTACTGGTGGCCGTCCTCTGGTCAGACTGGAGCTGTACTGGTGGCCGTCTTCTGGTCAGACTGGAGCTGTACTGGTGGACCCTGGAGTCATGGTGGGGGTCTGGTTTGTGTGTTTTCAGCTCTGGCTGCAGAAACATCGGCCATTTTCTCATCTGCTTAATGTTTTAAGGTATTTAAGCTGAGCGGTTCTGGTGGGCCCGTTTGAAGGTTCTGATCTGAACGGGAAGCTCTCTGCAACATGTTGATGGTGTAAAACTGCTTTTATCTTCCTCCATATATAAAAATGAGTGATTTCTAGAGTCCGGTCTGGTTTGGAGTGGCGGCTCTGCTGGACTCGTTTCTCTGGATCAGAATGGTTCTGATGGAGTTGGACTTTTGTTTTCATTGCGATGCATTTCAAATGAAGTCCATTTCCTGACATTGTTTCTGTTTCAATATGAACTTATAGAACCAATTATACCAAAACGATCAGACTTCTGCTCTTAAGCTGCAGGAGTTTGATTGGCCAGGTGAAGGGGGCGGGGCTTAGTGTCTGCAGTGCTGATGCGTGACGCTGTGGGAAATTAAATGGCTCGAATTGTGCCAATTCTGACTTTATAGCATCAATTATATCAAAATATTGATTATTTTTGATAACTTCAGTAGTCATGTGACCCTCAGTGGCTTTGCTGCTCCTGAACTGCATTTTCTTTGGGATATTTTACATGTTCTCTAAGGAAAAATCTGTGAATAAGCAAATTTTTTCTGAATAATTCTGAGTCACGTTCCAGAGGAAGTTGAGTTTATTAAGTATTGTGGGTGCTGTTTGATGTGCAGCCGTGTTGGGCGATGCGATGAGAGCCGACTGCCAGGCTGCTGCTCCTCAGCAGGAGTTTCACTGCAGCAGAGAATAAAACATGAGCTTAACTCTGCAGACCGATGATGTGTGAGCAGGAACAGAACCGAGACGCCACGGTGCTCTGAACAATCTCCACTTACACAGAGAAAGAAAAGAAAAGGCCAATAAGACCAGCAGCAACGTAACGATGGAGGGAGGAGGCAGGTTTACGTTTCTAATTACGTCACTATTTTCAGTTTGTTTTACTGATAAAACCGACCTGAGCTGGACATGAAGCTCTGCTGTTGCACCTTAAAACCCAGGAGAGTGGTTTTCTGTTCTTCTCTACAGGCGAACGCCCCCTAGTGGAGGATAGAGACACTACCAGTCGATAGCAGAACAGACTTATTGATGATGTACAGATCACAATTTTCTTGAAGAAAGTGACACACAAACAATAATCCTTTAAAAATAACTCGATTTTAGTGCCATATTTATATTAGGCTCATAGCAACTGATATGAATTCATATTCTTTAAAAAACATTTCTTCTGTCAACTCTTGTATGAAATTAACTTGTAACAGTTTAATATAATAATAGTCTTCCAACTGGGCCTGTGGCAATAAGCAATGAATTAATTTATCGCATGATAAATTAAAACAACACAATATTTTCCATTTGTATAATTTATATTTTTCTCTTTCTACCAAAAACTGGAAGATCAAACTCTTCAGTTTGGTGCTTAAGACTCAACTAACCATTTCCTTTAAATATAATTTGTTTATAAAGTTTGCATAATTCATTTTATTTGTTTCTGTTTTGTTTTATTTAGGCTGTTTAAAATGTCTCCAGTTCCAGTGTGAAATGTTCATTAGAATATAAAGTTTATTGATCTTTGAGAGCGTTTTCTTAAATTATTAACCCTTTATTACGTCATATTGCTGGGAAATGGTCTCAAAACAACTGGAATAATTTATAACATTAGTTATTGTGACAGGCCCACTTCAAAGATATTACATCAATATTTGATCCCACCAGGTGGAAACGGAACCGGTCGGGTCCGGTTTGAGTTCTCAGAACCAAAGAGGAACATGGTTCGGTTCTCTTATGGCTGCCAATAATTCATCTATTGATCTGATTCAGATCATAGAAAATGATCTCTAGTAGAACCAGACTGACGATAAATTCCTACCAATAAACAGGAGAAACAAAGGACAGGTACATCTGAGACTGCTGACATCACTTCCTGTGGACTGTTGCATAACCAGCCATGTAGCACGCCTGATGATGATGATGATGATGATGCACACACACGGCGACGCAGCCGCATGACGGATTCATGGAAGTGTGAATGATTGGTACTTGTGTGGCGCGCCCACTCAGCCTGGTCTGCCGCTGAAGCTCTTCCTCCTCCTCCTCTTCCTCCTCCTCATGAGCCATTTGGCGTTGAGTCATCATACATGTTGGTTCCAGGCAGTTGGAGTGTTTAATGATGAAGAGCAAAGGCTGGAGCAGCGCGACATCAGAGCCGGGTCAGAACCGACCCAGGGAGATCCGGGTCCTCCCCAGAGTGGGCCGGACTCCAGAACCGAAATTCAAGTTTTCTAAAGAGGTTTAACTGCTTTTTGGAGAGAAATTACCAATAATTTGATAATTCAGTTCTACATTTTAATTAAAGAATGTCACCTGTTTGTGGTGTCTTATTATTATTTATTATTATTATTTAATTGTCGTTTGAGTCGTCTTCAGTAAGCTTCATACTTTTTAGCATATTATCAGTTAAAATTTCCAGCTTCAGCTATTTAATTAACTACCTGCTTTAAAATCAATTTTAACTATGTAATCTTCAGTTATAAAAATGCTGAACATATCAGACATGACTGAAGAAATTTAACTTTGTAATTTAAGGCCTTGAAATTAGGTCTCTGTCTCTTTAAAAGTTTAAAGGTTCCTGCTCTTTTTAAAGCTCCGCCTCCCAACATGGCTCCTCTATTAACCCTTTAACATTTTTACCAGCGTTGCTCTGAGCAGCAGCTCCTTTAATGAGCTCAGGACGTTAACCAGCTGTTGCTAATTGCTGCTGGCTAGTCTGGAGGAGCTGAGTGGGGAAGGTGCATGGGGACGGCTGCTGTGTGAAGGGGGGGCTAGGTCCACCCAGGTGTTTAACTCAGTTGAGTGGTTGCCATGGAGATTAAATAATTTTTCAAATGTGAAAAAAAATCAAGGTAACATTCCAGGTGTGTTCTTGAGGGAAGAACATTAAAACGTGATGGAAAGCTCAAAGATGACTTTACATAATGCTGGCCCTTTAAAAACGATGGGTAAGTGATGGAAATTTCGAGCTGTGCGGCAGCACTTGAACGCGTCCTGGCTCTTGAGCAAGGGAAAAGTCAGAGGGGTTCTGCTCCCGCTGCGCTCCGGTCCGGTATGAAGGCGGGCCGGGGAGGGAGGAGCTGGCCGTCCGGGTAGACCGCAGCAGCCGGTCGGGCCGTGTGGATGAGCGGAGTCTGTGGAGGGAACCGCGGGATGAGATGCTGATGCTGCCGGGGTGTCCTCCTCCCGCTGCCCCGGAACGATGGACTGCATTTGTATCCTCACAACCAAGGTAAAAACCGGAGGAAACGCCGCCGCACACGCGCTGCTTCCGGGAGGTTTAACTCAGCAGGAGTCCGTGGTTAATTCGGCGGGTTTGTAAGCCGTCAAAACGTTTTCTTTCGGTACAAAATGTACTTTTTTATCGGTCCGCCCCAGCGTTTCAGCTGCTTGTCTCCCACCGCGGCTAATTAAGAGTTCGGCATCAAATAATAAAAAAACGACTATTAACTAGAATACTTAATTTTTTTCAAACCAAACTACCGCCGAATTAAAAGTACGGTTCTGAAAATATCAAATATGGATTTCAAAAGTTTTTATTTCTTCGGAAATAGGGAACCATTTTCATTTATGAATTTTTCTGAATGGATTTTGACTTTAAACGCCAAAGTTTTAAAGATGAATGAAAACTAATTATGAGTTAAAGACAAAATATTAATGTTTTGAGTTTTATTACATTATTTCTCGTTTTAGATTTTATTTTATTTATTTATTTAAAAAATTTTTTTTTGATGTGATGAAGATCATTTAATTCTAGACAATCTGGATTTAGCTCAAATATATGATCCAGAAGTAACTCAGGTTCTAAGCTGGTTCTGGTTCAGGTGTGACCAGAATTGGGCCCTCCATGGTTTCAGTGGTTAATGGTTCTGGTCCCAGGTGGCTTTCTGGAACCGTCTCAGTCAGTTAGCAGCATCTCTGGGTTCTCAGGACGGTTCTGGTGAACAGAACTTTAAAGGTTCTGTCAGTTTAACATCAGATTGCCTCTCTGGGTTTCCTCCATGTTTTTGAACCTCTGGTTCTGCTCGGTTCTGTTTGGGTTTGAAGCTAGCTGCTCTCGGCTGGATCCGATCCAGTGGGGATTCATCTGGAACCCCAGATTAGATGTTGGATGGTTGGTTCTGTCCAGCAGAACCAGAATCTTTCTCAGTAGATCTGAGGAAGGTTCTGAACTGCAGCGTTTAGACTTTGACTAGGCTGTGCTGTTTGGATCATGGTTCTCCTGATGACCCGGTTCTGACCCAGTCTGTCAGACAGATGGACTCACATGGCTTCAGTTTCGGGTCCAGCAGACGGAGAGGAGGAAATGCTGCGACCTTTGACCTGCAGGAGGCGCCACTTGGTCGACCTCTGCATCTTAAACCTCGACTGCAGCAGCAGCTTGAATTATTGATCCGCTTTTACTGGAAGTATGGAGGGATGATGGAGGGATGATAGAGGAAGGATGGAGGGATGAGAGAGGAAGGATGGAGGGAAGATGGAGGGATGAGAGAGGAAGGATGGAGGGATGATGGAGGGAAGATGGATGGAGGGATGAGAGAGGAAGGATGGAGGGATGATGGAGGGAAGATGGATGGAGGGATGATAGAGGAAGGATGAAGGAATGATGGAGGGATGAGAGAGGAAGGATGGAGGGAAGGATGGAGGGATGAGAGAGGAAGGATGGAGGGATGAGAGAGGAAGGATGAAGGAATGATGGAGGGATGATAGAGGAAGGATGAAGGAATGATGGAGGGATGAGAGAGGAAGGATGAAGGAATGATGGAGGGATGAGAGAGGAAGGATGGAGGGATGATAGAGGGATGAATCTCTCATAGCTGCACTGTTAAAAGTTTCTCTGTATTGAGCAGTTTTAGCTCCAGATGTTGATCCGATCTTTCCTGGTTCTGCTTCACGGTGTCGGGTCAGAACGGATCGCGATGTAAAGCTGAGAGTTTCAGGTGATCATGATGCTGCCACCACCGTGTTTCACTGCCGTTCTGCACGCTGCTGTTCTGAGCTTGTGAAGGTCCAAATCGAGTTCTTTGGGGTTCTGTTGGATTTTATCCAGGATGTTTCATCTGGCAGAAGAACCTTCAGCAGCTTGTCAGGACTCTGTCTGCTCAGCTTGACTCCTCCGTGCTGGGATGGTTGCTGTCCAGCAGGGGGCGCCACCTCCACAGAGCTTTACCTCAGGTTCCAGATCCTCTTCTCACCCAGCAGCTTCTAGAACCTCTAGTTCTGGTTTCCAGGGTTTCCCGTCATGTGGATTGTGGCTGGCTGAGCTTGTGTGTGTGCGTGTGTGTGTGTGTGTGCGTGTGTGCGTGCGTGTGCGTGTGTGTGTGCGTGTGCGTGTGTGTGTGTGTGTGTGTGTGCAGCCTGACTCAGGCTTTGATAATGAGGTACTCAGACAGCGGCGCTTAGATGGCGGCTGATTGGTGGAAACAGCAGGAAGTGGAACCTTCATCCGGGTTGTTCAGGCAGCCGTGGTTCCGGTCCAGATCCTGAACCTGCCTGCGACCCGATCAGGTGGTCCGGACCAACGGTTCTCCAGGATTCCTGGAGCTCTGGACCTTCTGCTTCCTGCCTGCAGTTCAGTAATCCTCCACCAGGAGGATACGACTGTTGGCCTAGTTAAATCCAGATGTATTCAAAATGAAGATGAGGAACTGTTGTCATGGCGATATTCAACAATAATATGGTTTCCTATTGTGATTATTTTACAGCTTGGTGGGTTTAGATTATTATGGGATGATGGCTAGAATCTTTCACTCTGTTGATTTGATTCAGATTATTAATAATTTCAGTTTTAATCTGTAAGTGAAGGAACCTGGAGTCTGCATCCAACATGCTGCATCCAACACGCTGCATCCAACATGCTGCATCCAACATGCTGCATCCAACATGCTGCATCCAACATGTCTGCATCCAACATGCTGCATCCAACATGCTGCATCCAACACGCTGCATCCAACATGCTGCATCCAACATGTCTGCATCCAACATGCTGCATCCAACACGTCTGCATCCAACATGTCTGCATCCAACATGCTGCATCCAACATGCTGCATCCAACATGCTGCATCCAACACGCTGCATCCAACATGCTGCATCCAACATGTCTGCATCCAACACATCATCAGCCTGTGTTCGCTCACGTCGTTCTTCAGCTCCGTTTCTGTCTGGCTCTGTTGGTTCGCGCTGCTCCAGTTTGCGTTTTGCCCTCAGTGACCCTCATGTTCATCTGGGTCTTCACAGGAATTTTGTCCAGATGTTTTCCTTCAAGGAAGACATCTGGACGGGCCGGTTGAACTCTGCGTCACTTTAACAGCTTCCTGTTGATCGTGGAGCTTTCAGCGTACGTCACAAAATGGAGGCCAGCAGATTAGTTTTATTTGGTAAAATGGATTTTGGAAAATTTTTTGTGAATTGATTTTTTAACATTAACATCCTGAAACTTTTCATGGAACCAGAACCGTTTTCCGGACCAGGTAACGTTCCTGGTTCTGTTGAATGAATCTGACCCAGAAGCGGTTCTGGTTCAGGAAACAACAATCTCTGTTCTGGATTAAATCTATAATTCATCAGTAGCATCTGAGTCCTTCCTCTTCCTCATCTTCATCTCCAGCTGCATCATGTCTTCATCATCGGTTCCGTCCAGCAGGTGGTTCTTCTCCAGCCTGATTTAAATCAAACATTAAAATATGTGACTGATTCAACACGGAGCCTGTCTTCCCGTTCTCACATTTTGTCCCGTCTCCTGCCCCCCCGCTCCGACCCTCCCCCTCTCTGGATGACTAACGCTCTGCGGAGGACAGCGACAGACGGTGGGCGGACGTGCAGAGAAACGGCCCGGTCCAACAATCCCAACGATTCTCTCCCAGGCTGCTGCTGTCAGCCTGAGGAGGAATCTCTGCTTCCTGCCGTCTCCAGACTGGATCCGGGGTCCGGTCCGCTCCAGACCCGGTCCGCTCCAGACCCGGTCCGTCTGGGATCAGGTCCACTCCAGACCCGGTCCGTCTGGTTTCCGGTCCGCTCCAGACCCGGTCCGTCTGGGATCAGGTCCACTCCTCCCTTCTCTCTACCTGTGTAGTAAACGATGGAGCCGCCCTGGGTGTGCAGGAGCAGTAACACCTCCGGTCAGATGGTGGCGCCACACAGCAGACCAGATAGAGCAACATGAGCAGAAGAAGAGAAACTATGAGGTTTGGTGTGAAGTGGAACAGCAAAGAAACAGAAACCACTTTTATTTCCTGCTGAAATAAAATCTTCTCCTCTGAGTAGAAAGTGGATGAAGCAGCTCTTTATCGCCCCCTAGGGGCTGTAGTGCTACTGGGAAGTTCATTTATGGACCCCTTTGTGTCTGTTTGGAGCCCATTTTGTACTCCAGTTGTCTTCCAGTAGGGGACCAGTACAGCTCAGCAGAACTCCTCTGGTGGTCCAATTCTGGGCTCCAGGTCCAGTTCAGACCACTGGGGGTCCCAGTTTGGGTTTGATTCTGTCCCAGTTAGGATCTTGTTGTTCTCTTGAGGCTCAGTTTGGTTTCTAGTTGGAATAATTGATGCTTCTCATCTGGAGCCCCGCCCCCTCCCACATGTAGCCCCTCCCCTGGGAATCTGCCACTTCTTCTTTAATCTGAAGAGGAAGCACCGCCCCCTGAATGCTGATTGGTCAGCCTGTGAATGTGTGAATGTGTGATTGGTTCATGTGATTTTCCGCCCTGTCCAATACGTTTGCAGTTCAGTGTGTTTGGAGTCACACAGCGAAGGGTCGTCCCGTCAGACCGTCAGTTCCCGAAACTACACAGAAAAAACTGTGATTAAAAACTCACACGGGGTCACTTCGACCCCACCAGACCAGACCAGAGTAAAAAGCTTGTGGGTCCAAATGACCCTGATGGACAGAACCTTCAGAAAGTTTTGCTGTGGTTCTGAATGCGGTGCCCAGTATAGCCGGTCCAGTTGGGCCAGTCTTGTCCCGGTTTTGATTTGACAGAGAAGCAGAAAAACATCTTAATCTGAATTCATCCAGAACCTGAAGGAACTCAGAACCCAGCCCGGTTGATCGGTCCAACAGAACCAGAGGTTCACTTCCTGCAGCGTTGTTGGGTCAGAACTTTGCAGGAAATCAGAACCGCTGGTGTTGGTGAGGTTCAGGTGGAGATGATCCGTCTCCTCAGTGGACCGGACCGGACCAGACCGAACCGGACCGAACACCAAGAGACAAGCGTTCCTGAGATCCTCCTCTTCCTCACCTCTAGCCTTCATCCCTCCTCTTCATCGCTGTTTCTTCCTCTCCTCCTCTTCCTCTGTCCTACATCGCTCTACCTCGCCTCAGGATACACCCCCCTCGCGCCTCGTTTCCGATGCGTCATGTGACCAGCCTCTGTCGCCCCCGCCCCTCCCCCCGCTCACGCCCCCACAGAGCGCAGCCTCACGCAGACGCCGGAGCGCTCTTCATCGCTCAGAGAGGAGGACGGCGCGGCGAGGAGACGGAGGGAGCCGAGCCTGAGAGCAGAGAACACGCCGCTCATCCTGGGGGGGTTCTCCCTGGATGCAGGAAGAGCTCTGGGGGTCGTTTCCTCCCCGCCGCCATGCAGCGACGCCAGGAATGAGGGCGGATGGTGAGAGCAGGGAGCAGCAGCAGCAGCAGCAGCAGCGGAGGAGGAGGAGGAGAGGCAGGAGGAAGAGGAGGCGGGGGCAGCTCGGCCGGCGGCAGCAGCAATGGCAGCGGCCGGCGGCGCGCCAGGAGCCAGCGGCGCTCCCGGAGGAGCCGGCTGGCGGCCCGATGTCCCGGCGCCGAGTCCCCCGGATCCGGCAGGGGGGAATGTTTCTCCCCGATGCTCTGCCACTGCAAGGTGGCCTGCAGCAGCAGCACCATCTCCCTCATGTTCGGCTGCAAGGTGGGTCAGGACACGGGCCGGGCCGGTCTGGGTCCATGTTTGGTTCTGGATCAGAGTCCTGTGTGGTTTCGGGTCGTAGTTGGGTTTGGTTCCAGGTGATAGTCCTGCTTGGTCAGAGTGGAGTCTGATTCTGGGTCAGAATCCCGTGTGGTTCTGGGTGCGGTTTGTGTCCGGGTCACGGTCAGGTTTGGTTCTGTTGATGAGTCACAGTTATAAACCGGGTCTCAGTCCAGAGGGCCCAGCAGGTCCGGTTCTGGAGAACCCTATTATATCTCTGGATTTTTTCAGGATCCTTCCAACAGTCCAGTAAAGGTTCTGGTTCTGTTGTTTCTGGATCTGGACCGGGCATCCAGCTGCGGCCCGGTTGGGTTCTGTTCCTCATCCAGACCTTGTGGTGGTCCTCTCTGCCTGAAGGACATCCAGAGCCAGAATCGGACCAGTTCTGCTGGTGGTTCTGGACCAGGGCCCGGTTCTGACGGATCTGCAGGGGAACGTCCTCCATCCAGTCGGTTGGTTTTGGGAACAGCTGGAATAAATCTGCATTCTGAGGCCAGTGAACTGGACCTTAACTGGGCCGGTGACCTTTGACCTGATGATGCTGGTTTTCTGGAGACGCTCCTCCTTCAGAACGGCAGCGACGTGGAACAGCGTGTTCTGTTGCTGACCCGGTTCTGCTGTGGTTATGTAACGGAACCCAGCGCCGCGGCGTTCTGGGCCTCAGCAGAACCTCTGACCCGGAACATCCTGCAGATTCCCGACCTGCTTCCTGTCCTGCACCTGTCAGACTCAGCTCAGGGAATAAAACCTCGTATTACAGACGCTAAACCTGCCGTCTCCTGATTGGGCGCCGCAGCTGCCTGCCACTTCTCCCTCTATGAGCCGACCAATCAGAGGCCAGCTGAGCTGCAGGGCCGAGCTGTGATTGGCCGAACGCGGCAGGCGTGGCGGTGCATGTGTGAGGTCCATGTGCTCCACAGGAAACAACAACAGAGTCCTGGAGGAGCTTCATTACCCATGATGCTTTGTGAACGATCCGTCTCTCAGGGAGAAAATAAAAAAACATGAAATAATCAGGATGATCTTCTGCTTCTGTTGGAGACCGGATGACCTGCTGACCTCTGGTCAGCTGTAGGTGAGGATCAATAAATCAGTGGATTAAATGATTAACGGCCGGATTACATTCATTTGAAATTTTGAACTTTTTATTTCGTTCCTGTAAGAGCTCAGGAATAAAATGATATCCTTTTGTTTTGATGTGAATTGAAATGTCATCATGTTGATCGGATTGATGAATTAAACTGAAATAAATTTGAATTGTGATATCAACATACCGTGTCATCATCTACACCAGGGATCCCCACAGTGGCCCCTGAGGGCCTCCTGCATGTTTTAGTCTCTGCCTGGTTTAACGCACCTGGATCCAACGATGGATCGTTAGAGGACCTCAGCAGAACATTGACCTGTTGAGAATAAAACATACAGGATGCAGTTGGCCCTCAGGGACCCACTTTGGGGACCCCTGATCTAAACAAATCAGAACAGCTGATCTGCAGCCCTCAGCATGTTTAGTGATTTTAGTTTCTGTTCCGGTTTGAGACAATAAACACCCTGAAAAGTTCTGAAGAACATCAGTTGTTTCAGCGAAGCCCAGCCCGTCACCTAGCAACAGCAGAGCTGTTTGTGCTGTACAATGGCTGCTGGAAAAGACAGGAGTTCTGTTATTGAATTACCATCCAGAAGCCACTTGCTGCATTCTGGTTGGTTGTGCAGGAGGCTCCAGTTCTGCTTTTCAAAGATACACAGTGTAATCACTGCACATCTATTTGCAGCCATTTTCACGTGAGTGTAAACGTTGAGATGGGAGGCGTGGCCAACAGCGGCGGCTCATTTGGATTTAAAGAGACAGCGACTGTAAAACGTCATTCTGAGAGATCAACGGGTAGAACTGAGCAGAATAAAATCTGAATAACTGAGAATTATTTTGTACAAAAGATGTAATGAGCACATAGATCTATGCTAACCTGTTGAAGGAAGGAAATAGGTGACCTTTAATACTTCAAGAGGTCACAGGTCACCGAGGAATAAAATGGTGAATCCTGTTTATCAGAGAGGCAGTGGAGGTGCTCTGGTTGGACCCGGTTCTGTTCAGCAGCAGAACCGACCCGATGGCTCTCAGCTTGGTTCTGACTGCAGATCGGTGATGAAGGCTCTGCTCCTCTTCCTCTTAATTAACCCGATTGATCGGCCGGATCGACTGGGGCGGGCGCTCCACGGATCGTTGCTGCAGAGACCTGAGCTCCATCTTTGACTGACAGGGGTCAAAGGTCAGCACTCTGAGCCTGCATGGCTGCTGTAAAGGGTCGAAGGACAAAACCTGTTCTCTAGAAACAAGATGGCCGCCGGGCTGGATGAAGCTCCAGATCGATGGGACCGTACTGGACAGAACCAGAACCCGGTTCAGCTGAAGTTTCCCGACTGTCCGTCACGGTGGTGGAGGGTTCATGCTGGGGGCCGGGATGTTGTGGTCTCACCTGTAGACCAATGATGAAGGATGAGTCCAGCTGAAGCTGGGTCCACACCGGGTCATCAGCAGAACCAGGGTCCACACCGGGTCATCAGCAGAACCAGGGTCCACACCGGGTCATCAGCAGAACCAGGGTCCACACCGGGTCATCAGCAGAACCAGGGTCCACACCGGGTCATGAGCAGAACCAGGGTCCACACCGGGTCATCAGCAGAACCAGGGCCCACACCGGGTCATCAGCAGAACCAGACTGACTGGAAAAGAGAAGAACCAGAGCTGCAGTTCTACAGTGGCCTAGTCAAAGTCCAGAACCATGGTTCTGATTGACTGCCTGTCAGCCAGGTTCAGGGCTTTGTTTCACTGAGACCAGAACCAGAACCTTGTCTGGGATGTGGAGTTCTACTGGTTCTGCTTGGTACCAACATGGAGGTTCTGCTCCGGCTAAGAGCAGCAGAACTGAACCCCGATACCAGAGGGTTCTGCTGGTTCTGGTCCGGTCTGCTTCAACTTCCTCCTCCTCTTCCTCGTTTCTGTGATGCTCCTATTTATAGCAGCGAGGCGGCCGGGACCTCCCCTCCTCTTCCTCACAGCTCAGAGACGAGGAGGATGAAGAGGAGGATGAAGAGGAGGATGAAGAGGAGGATGAAGAGGAGGTGTGTGGATCTCCCACTCCTCCATTAGTTCTGCTCTGGTTCCACCGGGAACCCGGTTCTCCCTGTGCTGCTTTCACTGACCGTCTTGATTTCTGAGAGGCGTTCACTGACCTGCTGGAGCTCAGCGTGTCTCTGCAGGCTGTGTGGATCCACTAGAACATCGGGCCGGTTCTGATTCTGGAGAATCTTCAGGTTTTGACGGACTGATGAGAATAAATAATTAAAATCTGAGTAAATTTTCCTTTGAGTTCATGGAACATCAGAGACTCCAGCTGGAAGATCTGATGCCAGGTTTGGACCCGATTCTGGTCAGGAAGCCGGAGCACAGAGAGAATTTAACAGGAGGAAAGTCTGTTGGTCCGTTTGTCTGGTCCGGACCAGAACCGGACTTTAATTTGTTCATTTGGTGGTTTGCTCTCGTATCGGGTCTATAATCTGTAAACAAAGATCTTCAGTCAGAAATGATGTTTAATGACAGAATCGATGGAGGCGGGACCGGACCAGAACCAGTTCTGTTCTGGTCGTTAGTCGGTTTGGATCGAATCCGGACCGACTGGGAAACAAACTGTCCTGTTGAAGCAAACCAGAAAATATCCTGAAATATTTTATGGGAATTTATGTTGGGAAGTCTCAGTGCTACTAGACACACTATTGGCTGGTGGTTGCATGGCAACCAATCTAGGAGCTGATTGGCTGAACCCAGAGAGTGGAGACGAGGAAAACCATAGTTAGCTTCAGCGGTAAGATGGCTGCCACTGTTTACTGATGCATATTAATGAATATTTTAAAAGGTAAAGCAAATTATCAATATATTAATAAGTGCATTCAATATTTTTCACGTATTAAAGGTGAAATATGAAACTAAAGGAGCAACAGCAGAGCAGGCAGGTAACCAAGCTGCTATGGGTTCATCTGAGATAAACTGTCTATGTGGCGCAACCTGGAGGGCAAAGGCTGACCAGAATGTGTCCAGGATGTGTGGGGTCTGCAGAGATGTTAGCCGACCTTTGACCCGTATCAGCCCTGATGAGTTTTTCCTGTAGTGGAGCGTCTTCTCTGAATCATTTAGTTATTTTAGGAGAGAGAATCGTTTCAGAAATATGAATAATTTGATAAAACTTTATTTGACGGAGTGTGAATAAGACTGACATGACACCTTCATAAACATGTTCATAACACCGTCATAAACATGTTCATAACACCGTCATAAACATGTTCATAACACCGTCATAAACATGTTCATAACACCATGATAAACATGTTCATAACACCATGATAAACATGTTCATAACACCGTCATAAACATGTTCATAACACGTCATAAACATGTTCATAACCGTCAAACATGTTCATAACACCGTCATAAACATGTTCATAACACCGTCATAAACATGTTCATAACACCGTCATAAACATGTTCATAACACCGTCATAAACATGTTCATAACACCGTCATAAACATGTTCATAACACCGTCATAAACATGTTCATAACACGTCATAAACATGTTCATAACACCGTCATAAACATGTTCATAACACGTCATAAACATGTTCATAACACGTCATAAACATGTTCATAACCGTCAAACATGTTCATAACACGTCATAAACATGTTCATAACACGTCATAAACATGTTCATAACACCGTCATAAACATGTTTCCATAAACAAAATTATTCTGATCAAATATTTGTCAGGCAGAAATTCATATTTCTTCACCTGGAGAAAATAGTAACACAAAATGACTTACCTAATTATCTTGGGGAATATTTCGTCTGCTTCTTTCTCTTTGCTCAAACAGGGATTTCTTTCTCTGGTGGCTGGTCCTCATTATCACCCTCCTCCCCTGTAGCTCGTCTTCGTTAACCGCCTTCCTCCAGTCCTCTCCCCTCCAGGTGTCCTTAGGCTGAAATGGGTCTTCATGTGGATAAAGCTGCCAAAGCAAACAACACAAACATCAGCCAAGTTGCTAAATAAAACACATAAAGGATAACTTTGACTAAAATATTAGCTTTTAATTTGTTAGGTTAATATTGGACGGAAAAATCTATTTACCTGCCTTTAAAATATGTTTAATATTAAGGACTAACGTTACAGTAATGGAGTTCAATAAGTTTAGCTAACATTAACTTACAGAAAGGAAGGATTAGCTTGAATTGCTCATAGCTTACAATATTATAAAGAGAGAGAAAATAGTCGATGTTAAAGTTAATAAAACACATACCTCATATGTATTCTGTGAGAAACTTCGGCTTCTTTTTAAAAAGGAGGGCTGGTCGTTATAACTTGTTAGGTTGGTAGGTTTCTTCTTCATCAACAGACTGCACGCCTGGTCGTCCACTGCTGCCTCTCACTGGTGGAGATGGTGTACTGCACAGCCTTAATGTTTCAAATGCTCGTAAATGATTTGTAGACATCTTGCTGTAAAACTGCAGATCAATTAGAAATTTAGGAGTAAACAAAATTGCAGAACATTACCAGATAAAGCTAAATAATTTTTAGCTATATCTGGTAAAGCTAAATGACACTTTGACAACAACCATAAATATTTATGAAGACTTCCTCATGTTTATGATGGTGATATGTCATGTTTATAACTCTGTTATGTTTATAACTCTGTTATGTTTATAACTCTGTTATGTTTATAACTCTGTTATGTTTATGACTCTGTTATGTCACGTTTATAACAGGTGTTATGACAGTCTTATTCACACACGTCAAATAAAGTGTTACCAATAAATTTTCTCTTAAATCTCATTTAAAACTGAATGTTTCTGTTTCCTGATGCTCCAGCTGCTTCATCTTCCTCTGAGGATTATTAATCTATAACAATATCGATCACAAATAAATAGTTTCTCAGCTGTTCAGTCCAATCAGAACCGTTTGGGTCAGAGGTGAACTGGTCCAGTTTAACCAGTCTGCTGGATGCTGGTTCAGCCCGTCACCATGTCCCTTGTTCTGTTTGGTTCGGTTTGGTTCTGTTTGGTTCTGTCAGAACCAGACAGAGTTAGAACATCTGGGACATTCCCCTGACTTTAAACGGATCGATTCTGTGGAGAGCTGTTCCGGATCAGAACCGATCCGGTTAAATGGTTCTGGATCTTCTCTTCATGCTTCCATTCATCCCATCTTTTGGTTGTGAAGTGGGTCAGAACCGAGCAGTTTGTGTTCAGTTCATCTTGATCGTGGCCGGGTTCTGCTGAAGCCTGTCAGTCAGAACTCGGGGCTCGCTGACCCGCTGTTCTTCCTGTCCTCCCCAGAAGTACCGGCACCACGATGAGGACTCGTCCCCCCAGGACCAGAGCTCTCCCCCCCTCACGGAGGAGGGGGCGGGGCCAGAGCTGGTCCAGGTCGCCGAGAAGAACCTGAACCAGATCGAGAACGTCCACGGATACGTCTCCCACGCCCACATCTCACCTATGAAGGTAGGGGGCGGAGCCTAACACTTCCTCTCTGCTACAGCTGATCCGGATCCAGATCCAGATCCAGATCCCCAGGTCTACAGGGTTCACAGCAGCAGCTCTCTGAGATGCAGTTCAGTAAGGATCTGGATCCAGATCAACATCCAGGCCAGGACCTGAGTAGATCCAAATCCAAACTTGATCCACTTTAGTTTGAGATCCAGTTCTGATCTATTTAGATCCAGTTTGGATCTGGATCCAGTTAACCATGAGGACTGGAGGTTCATATCAGGAGTTTCTTCTCTTCCTGTCTCTCTGTCCATCCGTTGCTCATGCTGGATGTGTTTACCTGTTTACCTGTTTACATGTTCATGTTCCTGTTGCCCCCGACCCGCATCAGCTGGAGCTCCTCCAGTTAGGATGGAGGAGGCCTTCAGTGACCTCTGACCTCCTGACTGCAGCTGAGGGCTTAGCCATCAGCCAATCAGAGGGAGGATGGAGGATGTTTCAGTCTCTGCTGCCTTCATGTGATTCATCAGGCTCTGAAGCTGCTCTGAGGTCATCCAGGTGTAGTCCAGGTCATCCAGGTGTAGTCCAGGTCATCCAGGTGTAGTCCAGGTCATCCAGGTGTAGTCCAGGTCATCCAGGTGTAGTCCAGGTCATGGTTTTTACCTCAGTGTGTCGCATCCTGCAGGAGCTGCAGTATCACCTGATGTCCACTGGGGGGTTTATGACCTTAGGATAAACTCAGGATGATTTTAATATTATGGACTGAGCTGCTCTTCATCATCATCATCATCATCATCATCATCACAGACTCATATTAATGGATCCTTCTTACCCATAATGCATCTGGCCAGCAGTGTGTGTCCTGCCCTCACGTGGAGGAGATGTTAGTAAGCTAGCTGCTAGCACTGGAGGAAGATGATGATGATGATGAAGTCGAGTAGGTCCAGAACCTCATGGCCACCAGCTAGGACCGGTTCTTGTGGGTTCTGGTTGGATGTTCATTCATCCTACTCTGGACGTCTGCAATGTTTGGTTGTCATGGCAACCCCAGAGTCACTTTGGTTTAATATCATCTGTAAATGAAACAACCACTCTAGTGGAATAAATCCATAAAAACCAGAGCAGGCATCAGAAAACGGTTCTTCTTCAGGATCTCGTGAGTCGAGTCGTTTCTTCCTGCTGGACAGCTGGACTACCGCAGCGCTCCCTCTGACCTCTGACCTGGTCATAATGTTCTGCTGCTTCATGTTTCAATCTGAGGGAGTTTAGACGGGACTCAGGGTCACTTCCTGTTCAGGGAGCAGCGGTGCGGACGGCGCAGTGCTGCCCCCCAGTGGCGACTCAGGGAATCCAACCTCCATGTTCTGTTTAATGTGATCCGGTTGGACCCTCGGTACCGCCCGGTTGGACCCTCGGTACCGCCCGGTTGGACCCTCGGTACCGCCCGGTTGGACCCTCGGTACCGCCCGGCTGAGTGGATTCATCACTGGAGTTGATGATTGAAATAACTGTCTAATGATTTAGTAATCAAAGATCCCACAGTTTCACTCCACATGTAGAAATATGTTATGAAGACGTTTTAGATTTAGATCGTTTCCTCTGTTTTGAAAAACCTTTTGATGTTTGAAAGTGAACCAGGTCAGAAAATTATAATAATTTTTATTTTAAAAATAGTGAATTTGTATGACCTTTGTAGCTGGAATTATTAATTATTCTTATGGCTCTTTTTATAGTGTTTTTAATGATTTTGTTTTTCTTTTTAAGTATTGCTCCAAACTTCTGCACAGTAATTAAATATAATAAAACCAGTGAACAGATTCCTGTAACTCTGTTCGACCCAGTTCACACAATTCTGAAATAATAAAAATACTAATAATAACTTAGTTAGCAAAAGCTATTAGCATATTTAGCATTACCTGTTAGCATGATTAGCATTGCTAAAACAGCAGTGTGTCCCCAGAGCAGCGGTGTCCTGCATGTTTTAGATCTGCTCCCGGATCAGAACATCTGGGCCCAGTGGTCGGGTCGGTAGGAAGCAGAACCAGCTGAAGGTCCGTCAGCGCTGTTGGACTCATGCAGGACGTCTGTCCTGGAGAAGTTTCTGTCTTCACTCAGTAGCCGGTTCTACACTGAAGGCCGGTTCGGTTCTGATGACCTGTTGCCTTCACTGAACAGAGAAACGTTGGATCTTTGAGTTTCTGATGGATGGTCCTGCTGGACCCAATGTGTTTCTGGTTCTGAAGCTCTGATCCATCTGGTTTTGTTGATCGGACTCAGAATGAGACCCAGCTGAGACGGTTCTGATGGTTCTGTTTGCTGTCTTGGGTTCTGATCCGTGTCTCGTCTGCTCAGTGTCTCCGGTCCCGTCTGCATTGTCACATCATTAAAAACCAACCTGGCTGGTACCGATCCGTCCTCTGGAACGGACCAGAACCGCCAGCATGCTGCTGTTCTTATGATGTGACCCGTTTCAGAACCTCATTGCTCAGTGGTCCGGTCTGGCCCGGTCCTGTCAGAGTCTCAGTCAGCTGCTCTCTGTCCCTCTATGTGTCTCACTCTTCTTCTGTGGTTTCTGTTTCTGAACTTCCTGTTCCTCCTGATGGCGACCCGCTTTCTTCTGAGGTTTCTGTGCACAGACCCAAACCCGATCCTGGTTCTGCTCACCAGCTTGTCCTTTGGCGCCCCCCAGTGGACACCTGCTGTAGCTGAAGAAACTGAGTTCTGGCCGTGTTCAGGACCCAGAACCTCAGAGGTTCCTGAAACATTCCCAGATCGCCTCCCCCATGTGCAGAACCCGGTCCGGAACCGGGGTGTTCTCCTTAGTGGACCCTGCTGGTTCAGAACCCAGGGTTTGGGTCTGTGCACCAGGAAACCCAGCAGGCAGAGAAGTGGGAAGTGTTTGGTTCTGTCTGGTCCTCCTGGAGGAGGTTCAGAACCGGTCCAGTCTCAGCTGTTGCCCCTCCCCCCCCTGTTGTCCTCCAGGTAGCGTCTCTGGAGTTCCTCCTGGACGGCTCCTCGTCGTTAGGACTCTTCCCCCCGGAGCTCCCCTCCCCCACGCCCTCCACCCTCTACCCCCACGGAGAGGACAGCCCCCTCCCCTCCTGCTCGTCCAACCCCTACCCCCCCATACAGGTAATCCCCCATACAAATAATACCCCTCCCCTTAAAGGTGCCCCCCTCCCCCACATGCTGCCCATTAACATGATATCCAAGCAGAACGGGTTTAGAAACAGAACCGGGTCCGACCGGAGCCGTGTGTTCCTGGAACGGATCCGGAGTCGTTTTCCTTCACGTTTCCTCACTGGGTTGATTTAAAATCCGGTTTTCCTGAAAGCTCTTTGATTGGAGCATGGCTCTGACCCGGACCGGAACCAACGGTTCTGGATGGGATGTTGGCCTAAGATTTAATACACTGTTCAAGATTATGACATCAAAAATAATCTGAGGAGTTTCTCAGAGATGCAGGTTGTCTTACAGGTTGTTCAGTTATCAGATCGTCAACCCAAGTCACCTGCAACTGAGTAGGAAAACTTTTTAAAACATATTTATAATATTCATTGAAAAACAGATCAGAATTTATAATTTAAAAAATAATCCAAAAAAGATTTTTTTTTCTTTGTTTCCTTCATCCTCTCTCCAACATCCTGAGAACCTTACGGCTCCCCCTGGTGGCCCTCCAGAGGACTGTGACCCCCACTTTAAAAAACTCTGCATCAGCCAACAACTATTGCTCTATAAACTGTGATGATGGTATTTTCTCCAAACCTGGTTCTGACCCACTCTGGTTCTGACCCAGAGTGGCAGACCAGCTGCAGCGGAGTCTTCGCGTTCAAGCTGCTGCTAACCTGTTAACCTGTTGCTGCTTCTTAAAACTTACGATAGGTTTTGATCTCAGCGGGGTTTTTA
Organism: Gambusia affinis; assembly: GCF_019740435.1. Classification (NCBI taxonomy): domain Eukaryota; kingdom Metazoa; phylum Chordata; class Actinopteri; order Cyprinodontiformes; family Poeciliidae; genus Gambusia; species Gambusia affinis. The sequence continues at coordinate 27,660,327 of NC_057879.1, forward strand.
TTGAAAAGTCTTAACTTGTTGAGACCAGCAGCTCCCCTGTGAACAGCGTGAAGCTGAAACAGTCGGTGTGTGCCTGGGTGTAAATTCAGAACCGGTCCGGTTCCGTCGTGACGGGTCGTACATCTGATGACTCAGCGATTCTCCGGACCCAGATTTCCCCGTCGAACCGTTTTCCTTTTTTCTTCATTGGGAAAAGGAGCGAAGTAGGACAAAGGTCAGCTGATTGGGCCTCCCTCTGAGCTGAGGAGGAGGAGGAGCAGGAGGAAGAGGAGGAGGAGAAGGAGGAAGAGGAGGAGGAGGAGGAGGAAGAGCAGCGTGATGTTGTCAGACTGCAGAGGGATCAGAGGCGCCGCGCTCGCTGCACGTCCTCCGTCAGCCCTGCAGTCTGTTGTTGCGCCTCAGACAGACGGAGGCTGCCGCTGCAGAGCCATGACCGCCGCTGGGGGGAGGACGCCGCTCCGCCGCGCCTCCTGAAGCCGCCGCCGCAGCGTCCGCTCGCCTCCTCAGTCTCCCTGTTTGTGTCGGCAAGGAGGAAGGAGGGGGGCGCCGGGAGGAGCGAAGGCCCCCTCCCATCGTCTGCTCTCCAGCCAGCAGCAGCGCTGCCGCCCCGCAGCCCGCAGCAGCAGGAGGCGCCGCGCCGCTCCGCGCCACGCCGCGCGGCAGCATGCTGAACTCGGTGTGGTACGCCAAGAAGGTGGGCCGCCGCATCATGGGCACCCTGAGGAGGACGAAGAGGCTGCACCGCCGCCTGCTGGTAGGTTTCCCCCCACTGCTGCGTCACGCTCCGGTCAGGAACAGGAACCCGATCCGGTCCGGTTCTGTCGCTGCAGAACGTTCCGGATCTTTCGGCTGCTCTCGGATCATCGGAGCGCCAAGCCGGGTCGGGTCGGGTCGGTCCAGAATTGATCCGGGTTCTGATGGGATCCGGCCTCTTGCACGTCTTTCTGCCGTTGCCTAGCAACCGGTGGTGCGCACTGGACGCCTCAAACACCCGCTGTTCAGAACCCGGCTGGGTCAGAACCGGGTCACTGCTGCATCCAGAACCAGAGCCCTGCATGAGCCGGCTTCTGGTCTGGTTCTGGTTCTGTTTGCCTGGCCGTGCCTGGGTCAGACCCGGGTCAGAGCTTTTCTTTCATAGGACCGTTCTAAACAGGTCGATGATCCTCAGAACTATCAGCCGATTCTGACCTTTGACCCATCCTCTGCAGGTCCGATTCTGAGAAATCAGAACTCACAGTTCTGTTCTGGGTTTGGAGTTTGGGTTGGACGCTGTTTCAGAACCGGGTCGTGTCCGGTTTCTGGTTCTGGTTCTTACTGGATTTGCAAGTCGGTACCGACCCGTAGAACCACCTGAGCAGAATTCATAACCGGGTCTGAAACCAGGTGGCTGGGTTCTGAACACTGGACCGCGGTTCTGACACTGGTTCTGATCAGAGGCCCGGTTCACGTTCAGACAGGAAGTTCTGGAGTGTTTTTCAGTTCTGGAGCCAGTTCTTCTGGGTCAGAACCAGAAGGTTTCTCTCCAGATGCATCAGAATTTAGAACTTTCAGAACCAGCTGCTGTGGTACCACCACCAGCCGGACCCGTTCCACCAGCTGGATCCAGAACCAGAGCTGGGTTCTGGTTCTGGGCTCAGTGAGGCGGGCCGACCAGCAGGCGGCGCTGCAGCCTCACCAGACCAGACGTTCAGGAACAGCAATGGTTCTGTTTGACCCGGTTTATGTGGACCTTCAGAACCACAGTGGATGAGGTGTTCAGGAACCGGGTTCAGCTCGACCCAATGACCCGGTTCTCATACTAGGACGGATTTCCTTCAGTCCAGAAGGTTCTGATGGTACCAGACAGCAGTTTGTTTATTTCTTTTAGTTTTTTTTCCTCTGAAAGGTTCTGATCCTGGAACCCGACCCGTGTGGATCAGAACCAGAACCGGGCTCTGCTCCGAGCGGCTGCAACTTCCTGTCTGCGTCATCCTGCTGTTGAACCCGGGGGGTCGCATCGATTATTCATGCTCCCCTCCCCCACCCGCTGCTGATGAACCGGCTGCAGAGAGACGAGGAAGCTCGGCTCAGAGGGAGAGCAGGACGGGTTCTGGACGGCCCGGATCAGACGCTCCAACCCAGTTCTGAAGGAACCGGCCACGGAGGATGACGGCGCATCACGTGCGGCAGCCGCTGCCCTGCAGGCCGGAGCGGCGCCCGCTGGACCCGGCTCTCCAGGAGTCCCTCGCCCACCTGCACCCTCTGCAGCGCCAGCACGCCATCGAGCTGCACAGGCAGAACCAGAACCGCCTGCAGCTCCAGAACCGCCTGCCGGTCCAGGCGTCGCTGTCCACCTTCACCTCCTGCACCGTCCCGGCTTCCTGCCGCGCCCGCAGCCGCTTCCTGAACCTGCGCGACAGCGTGAAGAAGAACCCGGCCAAGAGCACGGCCAAGATGGCCGACAGCCGCAGGGAGGTCCGCTGGACGCCTTTCGCCTTCAGCAAGGTACCGCCAGACCCACTGGACCGACCGGGCCTCAGTCCCAGTTGGTCTGGACCGGACTGACCCGGTTCTGTTGGATTAGCGCTGCAGTCGGGTCGGACTGTTCAGAGCCGTGTGATGTTTTCCTCCCTACAGTCACCGATTGCTTTCCTTTATAACTTTAGTTGGTTTTTCTGCTCAAACTGATTCATTCAGTGGATTTTCCAGTTTTTCTGTTTTTTTAAGTGTTTAATGTTTTTGGTTTTTTTTGTATTTTCACTCAAACTTCCCCCTGCAGCACAGAGATCCTCTCTGTTTCAGGAGCGCTCACTCTCCTGGCCGTGGCGCGGTGGGAGCGCTGTGGCTCCATGGCGTTCCAGAAGTAGGGCTGCGGATCGATGCCGTCGATGTTCCCGCCTAAATTTAGCGGCGGCTGGTTTTCCATCCGCTGCTGCGTCAGGTTTTACTGTTGCGTAACGATGATGGAGGCAGCGTGCGGCTCGCTGCGTCCTGTCAGCGACCAGCAGGAAGTTTAACGTCCTGCAGGGAAAATTAGGATCCAGTTTTCCAGTTTTCTAAATCGGTGTCTGTCTGTTTAGAGCTGGAAGGAAGGAGGACGTTCTCCTCCTCCTGTAGGTTCATATGGCAACAACAGAAAACGTAAAACATAAACAGTCCCAAAAATATTTATTTTTGTCAATTTTAAAACAATATTGCTTCTTTTACTTGATATTTATCCATTTATTTTAGCTTAAATTATTGTGTAATTTAAAAAAAAAAATGCAAAATTTCCCATAATTTAGTGATTTTTGGCTCTGCATCGTTTCTGTAGACTTTTGGCCGCTGCAGCTTCCCGTAGATGTTCTTACCTGGTTGGGAGGCGGAGCTTGATTCGTTTGAATGAAATGATTTAAATGATTCATTTAAACTTTAAATGGTTCATTTAATGAATCAGAAGAGCTGTGAGAGTTTATGGAAGGTTTTCTTCGTTCATTTTTCATAAAGCTGAAAACAGAAACATCTTTTAGGACGGAGAAATCTGGATAAAGTCAGGAAATAGAGCCATTAATCAAACTTTTACTCTTTACAAGGATTTTATGAAACAATATTTTGGTGTTGAGTTTAAGACAGTTTTCTAAAATAGATCTTTTATAAAATGTGAAAACATGAGATTCCTTGTTTTGCACATAATCTGAGTTTATGAAGAAATGATTTTAAATGCTAAAATAATTTATTTTCTGAATCTACATGTTGAACCTGAATAACAGTAAATTTGGACCTTTGGCTTCTGATTCACATCATGTAATGATTTTTAGTTTAATAAATTAAGATTAAAACAGAAAAAGTAGAATTAGGTGAATAAAGCGTATTTCGCAGAACGATCCATAGTTTCATATTTATATTAATATAATATTCATGATGTCGTTCAGTCTGCTCTCATGTTTCCCTGGTTCTGACCCGACTGATCCGGTTCTAGAACCTAACTGGCTCAGATTCTGTTTCTGGTTCATATTCCAGTCGCTGGTTCTGGTCCGGTTGTTACAGTTTCTGGCGTTCCGTCGACCTTTAACCTTGTGAGCGTCTAGATGTGGTTTGCTGTGGTGACTAAAAGACAGGCGCAGTTCCTGCAGGACGGAGAATTTATCCCCCCCCACCCACACACACACACACACACACACACACACACACACACACACACACACGCCCTGGAAGGCAGCAGCATGGCGGTGATCCTCAGAGCAGCAGACGGGAGTTTTCAGGAACTCCTCCTCTGATTGGTCGATTCCTCTGACACTTCCAGCTGTTTTCAGTCTAGTTCTACTGCATCCTCCATCCTCCTGCTGTTCATCTGTGTTTGTCTGACCTTTGACCCTCACCATGCTATTGTTCAGCAGGCCGAGGCCGCCCCGCCCTGCTCTCCTATAATCCCTGTGATCCCCATCGCTCCAATCCCAGCCGAGACCTCCGCCATCCCCGCAGCATCACAGGTTTCATTTTTTATTTCCCTCACTTTTCTTTCTCTCTCTGTGCTCTGTCCATCCATCCATCCATCCATCATCTGTACAGTGATCCTTTGGTTTGTTTGGCTCCCCGTTTTGTTGAGTTTAGCTCAGTTTCTGTCGTCCAGCTGATGGACGGAGCAGATTAAAGTCGCTGCTGAAACTCGTCTCGGTTTCGGCCAATCAGGAGAGGTTTGAAGCAGGAGCCACTTGTCCGCCTCGCAGCATCCCGTCCCTTTAACTCCGGCCTTCATGCTGCAGAAGTGCTGCGTGTGCGTCTGCCTGGCGTCAGCAGGGTGGAGCTCAGGGTTTGTTTTGGGTGCTGATGATTCTTCTCTCCTCAGGCCAATCCTCCACCCGTGGTGGTCAACACAGACAGCCTGGACACGCCGCCATACGTGAGTCTCCATTGGCTCAAACCAACCGGAATGCAGCCTTATTTAATACTAGCATGCTAATGCCAATGTTAGCTCACTGATGCTAATGTCACCAACTGATTTTCAGATTTATTGCAGACTTCCAAATGCAGCAGTGAGCCAAATAATTTCAATGCTAAAAGTTTTTTTATTGTTTGAATCTCAAATTTAGACGCAGATTTGAATAATTTACCTGTTCTGTCCTTTGACTCAGTTTGTGTCCAACTGAAATTTATCACCAGAAAACGCAGATCGCACCAGAGAAACTTACGATCTGTGTTAGTATACCAGGATGCATGCTAGCACCAGTGTTAGCATGCTAACTCTGTTTATTACTTATTTTGACAATAGAAAATAGTTTTTCTGATTTTAACATATTCGACAGTTTACTCTGGTTTCGGTCTACAATGTATGCTAGTGCTAGATTTAGCATGCAATGCTAATATCCAGAGTCAGTGACTCAGTTGATCACATACTGCTGTAAACTACAGTTATAAATGTTCAGACTTGTAGACTTTTAGAGTCAGATTATATAAGTTCTGCTAACAGTTTTGCAGAGTGGAATAATGTCAGAAATGTTTGGACATTTTGAGCTCCAGGCCAATGTGATCGTGTGAATCTGCTCTGTTTCTCCCATCACCTTCCTGCTGTTCGTGTCTGCAGGTGAACGGGACGGAGGCAGAATATGAGTACGAGGAAATCACGCTGGAGAGGGTAAGGACCGGCGGCGCTGTGCTGCTCTGCTTCAGAGCTTAAACCTCATCAGGAACTCTGGATCCGAGTCAAACAAACCGCAGCGTTCAGAGTCTCACATCAGCTGGAAATTTAAGTTTAAGACTCGTTTAATGTGGAGCCGTCTCAGAAAAGTCCTACAAAGTTTAGTAAAACCTCCAACATGGAAGCAGCAGCAGGTTTCTGTAAATCCGTCCCAAACCAGACAGAAACGCTGTAGGTGTGACTCAACACTTACTGTTTTATTGAGATGTTTTTGTTATTTAATGAGTCTGGAAAGTCCAAGAAATAGTTTAATTATCATCATACAAAACATGGAAGCTGAGCATGTTTTGTGGTTTTGATGCAGGGAAACTCTGGGCTGGGCTTCAGCATCGCTGGAGGGACAGACAACCCCCACATCGGTGAAGACCCCAGCATCTTCATCACCAAAGTCATCCCTGGAGGAGCAGCGGCTCAGGATGGACGGCTCAGGTAGCAGCGCTCTTCATGAGGATCCTCTCTTTGTGGTTTAACCGTGATGCTGTAACCATGGCAACGATCAGATCCGTCCAACCAGATCTTCAGATTTTTAACATCTATCCTGATTAAACGTTTCAGAAAACAGATATTCGGGGAACAGCGTCGCTGCACCATGTTGGCGGCTAGGCTAACTGCAGCTACTGTAGAACAATGGCAGCTGCAGGATGTAGGCTAGTGTTTATCTGAGGCTTAAGATTCCAGCATTAACCAAAGAGCATTATGGGTAAGACAGCAGACACATGGAGGAAACGGAGAACATGACGACTTTGTTTCTTTATGAGCAGAAAAGCTCATTCAGATGTCCAGACATCAGTCTTAAATTCATGTTTCTATAAATACATTCATTAAAAATATGTCATTCTTAAATATGTTAATCACACGTTGTTGATATTAGAGTTTTATATTATCAAACTCTAATATAAAATAGTTCATCTTCTATATTAGACAGTTAACATGCTACACTCATGGAAAATATCATAGATAATGGTTAACATGTCAACTTCATAAATAATACTCTGGTGTTGTTGTTAGCATAAAATCTCACATGTGAAAAACTTAGTAAAGCAAAGGTAGCATGAGCCGTTAGCATGAACTGTTAGCATGAAGCCGTCAGCATGAGCTGTTAGCAGGAGCCGTTAGCATGGAAGCATTAGCATGAACTGTTAGCAAGAAGCCGTCAGCATGAGCTGTTAGCAGGAGCCGTTAGCATGGAAGCATTAGCATGAACTGTTAGCATGAAGCCGTCAGCATGAGCTGTTAGCAGGAGCCGTTAGCATGGAAGCATTAGCATGAACTGTTAGCATGAAGCCGTCAGCATGAGCTGTTAGCAGGAGCCGTTAGCATGAACTGTTAGCATGGAGCCGTTAGCTTCAGAAGCTTGAGCTTTAAGCCTCCATCTTATATTTTACTTCTACTGAATCGGTTTGGATGTTTTATTTTCCCCTGCTGTCCAGTTCATAACTCATTACTGTTGTGTATTTATTAAATATTGACTCCAGTTAAACTCATGATCCAAGATAAAAATCAAACTGAAAAAAGGTTTATTGAATTCTGATGAAGGTATAACGTTTCTTCCAGGACTTCATTTGTTTTAACAGAATAAGGAAGACATTTATTAAAATATTTTCAAGGTGGGATTAAATGGGTCAGGATTTTATGAGAACAATAAAAGATGTTCATAAACTGTTTAGTTCTGCTGCATCATCAGGGAAGGTCGGAGGATGAGCTCAGGTTACCTGCTGATACCTGTTGTGTTTGCGTTGCGTCTCAGGGTGAACGACGTCATCCTGCGGGTGAACGAGGTGGACGTCCGGGACGTGACCCACAGCCGGGCCGTGGAGGCGCTGAAGGAGGCGGGGTCTCTGGTGCGCCTCTACATCCGGCGGAGGAAACCGCTGTCAGAGAAGATGATGGAGATCAAGCTGGTGAAAGGACCCAAAGGTCTGGGCTTCAGCATCGCGGGCGGCGTCGGGAACCAGCACATCCCTGGAGACAACAGCATCTACGTCACCAAGATCATCGAAGGCGGCGCCGCGCAGAAGGACGGCAGGCTGCAGATCGGAGACAAGCTGCTGGCTGTGAGTTCCTGAACCGCAGAGCCAACATGGCCGCCGGGCGCCCTCTGACGTTCCTCTCTGTGTGTCCAGGTGAACAGCGTCTGTCTGGAGGAGGTGACCCACGAACACGCCGTCACTGCCTTGAAAAACACTCCTGATGTTGTCTACTTGAAAGTGGCAAAACCCAACAGTGTCTTCATGAACGACAGCTTCGCCCCACCAGACCTCACCAACTGTGAGTCCAGCTGCTGCTGCCGCCGCCAGAACCTCCGCTGGTTCCCAGAAAGCTCTCACCTGATGGGGGGGTGAACAGCAGGCTGCCGTCACAATGACTCCTCACAGGATTCATCCTGAGTCACAAACAAGTTCCTTCAATGATTCCCTTCCTGCTGCTGGACCTCCAGCAGGTCACCAGGTTTCTACAGAGCGATTGGTGCTTCCACATGTCGCCAGAAATATTTACAATGACAGAAAAAAGTTGCCAGATTTGTCATTAGTTTCAAAAACAGAATTTTACTAGATCTGTTGCTATAAAAGAAAATCTCTGGAGCGTCTGAAAAGTTGCTGAGTTGCTTCCTGACCTCAGCCCCGCTCACCCCTCCACATTGGCCACGCCCATCAGGCTATCTTGGCTCCGCCCCTTTTTGTCCGTTTGTTTATAACATTTGTGGGCGGGGCTAAGCTTTGACAGTTATATGAAAACTAACTGCCAAACTTAAACTCACCTTAAGTTGTTAAACTGAGTTTATATCAGTGAGTTTTTGAGTGAAAGTGGAGAGATTTTGGATTTTTGGGATTTTCTTTTTGTTTGGAGTTTTTCTTAATTCCTGATGATCCTGGAAATCTGAAAAATCTTTGGGAATATGGGAAACCTTCCGGTTATTTCTGAGTTTATTTGAAGTAAAGCGAGCTGATTGGCTCCCCCAACGGCTGCGGCCTCCATCAGGGGGTAACCGGAGCCAACAGGTGGGGGAGGGGCCAGGTGGGATCCTGTATTCACCTGCTCCTCTCTCCGGTTCTGTTCCAGCTTACACGCAGCACATGGAGAACCATATCAGCCCCCCCAGCTTCCTGGGCCAGACCCTCCCCCCGCCGGCGTCGTCGGGACGATACTCGCCGACGCCGAAGGGCATCCTGGGAGAAGATGACGTCACACGGTGAGGACATCGTTTAGGTTTCCTGATGCTTGTTGCTTCCAGCCAGACTTTCTTTGGGTTTCCCGGAGCTCCTGGATTGGCTGCTTTGCTGACCAAAGGTCACATGACCTGAGGATGACGAGCGGCTGTGTGACCGCAGGGAGCCGAGGAAGGTGGTTCTGCACCGCGGGGCGACGGGTCTGGGCTTCAACATCGTGGGCGGCGAAGACGGAGAGGGCATCTTCATCTCCTTCATCCTGGCCGGCGGCCCGGCCGACCTGAGCGGCGAGCTGAGGAAGGGAGACCGCCTGGTGTCGGTAGGAGCTCCGCCCATTCAACCGTCCCGCGCTCTGATTGGTTCCAACCAACAGGTGATGTTCCACCCCCAGGTGAACGGCGTGGACCTCCGGAATGCCACGCACGAGCAGGCCGCCGCCGCCCTGAAGAACGCTGGCCAGACGGTGACCATCGTCGCCCACTACAGGCCAGAAGGTGAGGCTACCTGAGGGAGGACGGCCTCAGGACTCACCTGGGCATCACTGACCGCTGTGTTCTGTGCTCAGAGTACAGCCGCTTCGAGGCCAAGATCCACGACCTGCGGGAGCAGATGATGAACAGCAGCATCAGCTCGGGCTCCGGGTCGCTGCGGACGAGTCAGAAGAGGTCTCTCTACGTCAGGTGAGGTGGTTCACCTGGAGGTCAGCAGAGACCAACCCGTTTCATTCACTGCGTTTGTCTCGCGTCTCAGAGCTCTGTTTGAGTACGACAAGACGCGGGACTCGGGTCTGCCCAGCCAGGGCCTCAACTTCAAGTTCGGAGACATCCTGCATGTGGTGAACGCCTCGGACGACGAGTGGTGGCAGGCCCGGCACCTGACGCCTCAGGGGGAGCAGGAGGAGGTGGGAGTGATCCCCAGCAAGAGGAGGTGAGTCCCAGCGGCGACCTGCTGCTGCTGGGGTCAGAGGAAAACATGGAGACTCTTCATGGAGACCTGCTGATGGGACCAGAGCCATCCTACGCTTGGTTTGATCCTTCGGTTGACGACAGCAGCTGGACGCTTCCTGCTCAACTCTGTTTCTTCTTCTGTGGTTTCTGCAGAGTGGAGAAGAAGGAGCGAGCGAGGTTAAAGACGGTGAAGTTCAACGCCAAGACAAGAGACCGAGGGGTAAGTCCTGAAAGAAAGAAACCAGAAGATGCTTAAAGTACCATGTTCTCTGGTTTTAGAGTAGAACTGATCAAACGTTTTATCTGCTGCATGACCTTCGACCCTCTGCCTCCAGCATTGTGGATTTAAAGTGTTTGAGCTGCTGCCACCTGATCTCTCCACCTACTAATGACTAATGTCTGCAGCCTCTGGCCGTTAGCCACCGCTAGCCCGTTAACGACCGTTAGCCACCGCTAGCCTGTTAACCAACTGTTAGCCACCCCTGGCCTGTTAAACGACCATTAGCCAATGCTAGCCTGTTAACCGACCGTTATTCACTGCTAGCCCGTTAGCCACCGCTAGCCCGTTAACTGACCGTTAGCCACCGCTTTCCCGTTAGCCACCGCTAGCCTATTAACCGAACATTAGCCAATGCTAGCCTGTTAACCGACCGTTAGCCAACACTAGCTTGTTAGCCACCGCTAGCCTGTTAACCAACTGTTAGCCACTGCTTGCCCATTAACCGACCGTTAGCCACTGCTAGACTGTTAACCGACTGTTAGCCTCCGCTTGCCCGTTAACCGACTGTTAGCCACTGCTAGCCTGTTAACTGACTGTTTGCCATCGCTAGCCTATTAGCCACCGCTAGCCTGTTAACCGACTGTTAGCCACCACTTGCCCATTAACCCACCGTTAGCCACCGCTAGCCTGTTAACCGAAGTTAGCTACCGCTTGCCCGTTAACCGACTGTTAGCCACTGCTAGCCTGTTAACCGACCGTTAGCCACTGCTAGCCTGTTAACCGACCGTTAGCCACCGCTAGCCCGTTAACAGACTGTTGGTCACCGCTAGCCCGTTAACAGACTGTTGGTCACCGTTAGCCCGTTAACAGACTGTTGGTCACCGCTAGCCCGTTAACAGACTGTTGGTCACCGCTAGCCCGTTAACAGACTGTTGGTCACCGCTAGCCCGTTAACAGACTGTTGGTCACCGCTAGCCCGTTAACAGACTGTTGGTCACCGCTTGCCCGTTAACCGACTGTTAGCCACTGCTAGCCTGTTAACTGACTGTTTGCCATCGCTAGCCTATTAGCCACCGCTAGCCTGTTAACCGACTGTTAGCCACCACTTGCCCATTAACCCACCGTTAGCCACCGCTAGCCTGTTAACCGAAGTTAGCTACCGCTTGCCCATTAACACCTGTTAGCCACTGCTAGCCTGTTAACCGACTGTTAGCCACTGCTAGCCTGTTAACCGACCGTTAGCCACTGCTAGCCTGTTAACCGACCGTTAGCCACCGCTAGCCCGTTAACAGACTGTTGGTCACCGCTAGCCCGTTAACAGACTGTTGGTCACCGTTAGCCCGTTAACAGACTGTTGGTCACCGCTAGCCCGTTAACAGACTGTTGGTCACCGCTAGTAACAGTTTGCAACCTCAGGCCAGGTTACCTTTTGCATTCTCTAGTTCGTTAGCAGCTTCTGGAGCGTTAACGGTTAGCTGCCTTTAGTCTTTTAATCGTCTCAGGCTTCCTAACCTTTGACCTGGCCTCTGATCCGTACCAACGGACAAAGGGTTAGCAACCTCCTGTCCATAGCAATTCCTTGTTCATTAACTGCCTCTGGTGCATTGACCGTTAGCAGCCTCTGGCCTTTTAGCCATTAGCAGCATTTGGCCCGTTAGCATTTAGCAGCCTCTTAGCCTTTAGCAGCATGCCCACCTGAGACTCAGCAGCAGCTCTCCCTTTAGAACACGTGCTGCTGTAGCACACGTTGCCCACAGAGCCTGCATGACCTCTGACCCCCTCACAAAGAAACGCTTGACATTGATGTCTGACTGCCTGCTTCGTCCCTCCCTCCTCTTCCTCTCTCTGAGCCCATCGGTCTCTCCAGCAGACTAAAAGGAGAATAAAAACTAAAATGTAAACAAAATAATAAATTATTATCATGTAGAAATAAGCTGCTTTTTATTAAATTATCCTAAATTAAATAAGAATAATTAAATTACAGTGCTGCCCTCTGGTGGCCAAAACAGGATTTAATTTATAACTAAATATTTGTAGAAAATTTCTAGATAATTTTCATTATCTCGTTTTAACTAAAATATATTTAGCTTGTTTTATTCTATGATTGGTTAGAGCGAGTCCTTCTGGTCGACCAGCTCATGTTTCAGATTAACATCCAGCTCAATTTAATCTGCATAAATTAATTTCATGGATTAAAATCCAGATTGGATGTGAATTAACGGGTCTGGACAGTAAATGCTCCCCCAGCAGCTGACTGACAGCAACAGGCGGAGGAGGGGAGCCGTTTGTCCAAACGAAGCTGTGGAACCAGAACCGGGCCGGGCCAGGACGGGTCCACAGTTTCCTGCCTGCTGCCTCTAACTTCCTGCTCGTCTTCGGCATGCCCCCTCCCTCCTCTTCCTCACTACTGTGCTGCCTTCACTGACTCTGAGGAAACCCCAGCCTCAGAAGCTCTAACAGAACCACAGTTATCAGACCGGGCCGGGACCAGAACCTCTGGGTTCGGGACCCGGATGTGGCCCAGGTCCTGACCTTTGACCTCTGAGCGTCTGTGCCCTTAGCACCAGAGAATCAGCGTGTCATCGTCCAGCCCTCTTCCTCTCCCGTTTTGTTTTCACGCCCTTCACCTTCCTCTTCCTCAGCAGTCCGTCAATGACAAGCGTAAAAAGAACCTCTTTACCCGAAAGTTTCCTTTCTACAAGAGCAAAGAGCCGAGCGAGCAGGAGACCAGCGACGCCGACCGTAAGTCCCCGCCGGCCCGTTGCTCCGCGGCAGGAGGAGAGATCAGCTGGCGCCGGCACGCGCAGCGGTCGTCATGGCAACAGCCCTGAGCTCCCTACAACCTCTCTGATTGGGCTACCGGCTAAAACCGATCCAGAACCCCAGACAGGAAGTCCCTCCTTCCTCTTCCTGCGGGGAGCCAACATGGCCGCCCTGCCGACCGGCTGCGCTCCCTCTGCTCTCTCGTCTGCCGCCGGATCTCAGTAACTCTGTGTTTCTCTGGTTGTTTCTGTTTCTGCCGACCGCAGGACAACAACGACGACCCGACCAACAAGAGCCACAGTGAGTAGAAACGCTGCAGGCGGCGGGCCGAGCGTCTCCACCAGGAGGACGCCTGTCCATGCCGTTACCACCGTCCCACTGCGAGGGACAGCTGGACGTCCCTCTGGACCAGGGCTGGGCGCTCCTGGTCGGCCGGAGGTCCTGGAGGGCCGGTCTCCTTCAACCTTTAGATGTTTCTCTACTTCAACACACCTGAGTCCAATCATGAGGTCATTAGCAGGAGAACCCGACTGCACTGAGGAGGAGATCCAGCTGTTGGATTCAGGTTGTTGGAGCAGAGAGACTCTAAGAGCTGCAGGACACCGGACCTCCAGAACCAGGACTGACCACTCTTGATCTAGAGGAACGTCCAGCCGTCCCTCTGCGGGGACGTCCTGCTGTCGAGGGCCGACCCGCTTTTGTCGGATTTCAGCTAACTAGGAAAAATGAATTCATAATTTCTTTATTAATCTGGATTAAATCTGTGAATTCAGTATTTTTTCTGAATTACAGCTGAGACCCCAAACCAAGAAAAGAAAATCTTAAATAATTAACTATTAGTAAATAGAAAGTAGAAAGTGTTAATATTTAGTATTTTCTAGTTGGTTTTAGTAAATTTTCAGGGTTTTTATAGTTTTTATCCTGGTGGAGACGCAGGCTGAGACCTTCCTCTTCCTCCTCTTCCTCCTCAGACCTTCATGGATCCATTTGTTTGTTTCTCATCTGCGTTTGGTTTCGTCTTGGTGCTCCATACTTTATACTTTATTTATCCCAAAGGGACTTTAAATGTTGGTCTAACTCAGATAGTTTAAGGATCTCAGAGTCGTTGTGGACGGTGATGCTGTGGGCTGGAAGGAGCTGCTGTAGCAGTCAATCTCACAGTGAATCTGAAGAGGCCTCTGACTGAAGACTGCATGGCAGCCTCGTGCTAACATGCTAACAGCTCAGTATCCACCAGCTGTTAGCAGCTCTGCTAATCCACCTCCTTTGCTTTTGCTCCTCTGACTGTTTGGTCAGAGAGATGCTGGAGTTGGGGATAAGATCCTTCAGAATAAATGTAAAACTCTTAGCGATGCTCTGAACTTCCTCCTTCTCTCTGCTCCATCAAGCTTTTCACTCCTCTGCCCTTTGGGGTCAAAGTTCATTTGATTATTTGAGCTTTTGAGATGCCAATCAGCTGCTCCAGGGCTAAAAGCAGCATCTTGTTGCCATGGTTACGCATCATAACTGCAGTAAAGTCAGCAGACGTCCTTCCAGCTGCACAACGTCCAGAGGGAATAACAGTCTGGAATCAGAACCAATCAGAACCAACCAGAACCATGGAAATGTTCTGACGGTTCCCAGATGCAGCAGAAACTTCCTGGTTCCACCAGAATCTGACCTGGAAGTTACATCTGGGTTCAGTTCGGTTCTGCTGCTTCCGGAACCTCCAGCTGTCGGTTGGACCGAACCTTTCCAACCCAGACGGATAGCAGAGAGGAACCAGAACCAAAGCGTGTTGGACCGCCGAGTGATGGACCAATCAGAGAGCTGGATCAGAGTGCAGACCTGGTTCTGTCCAGCTGGACATTACAGAACCAGACCATCCTGGTTCTCCCAGTGGTATGACCTGGAACCAGAACCTACAGCCTGACCCGGTTCTGACCCAGCTTCATGGACCGGGTTATCGGGTCTCTGAGCTGCTGGACGTGTCCAACTGACTTCAGATGTTTTGTGTTTTAGAAAAATGACCTGAATTTTAATCAAGGCTTTTATTGTGAAATGTTCAGTTTGGAGCCTCCTGATTGGTTGGTTGTGTTTAAATGACTGTTACCATCTGTGCGTCATTATATTTCTGTGAACTCCTAAAACCCTGGCCGTCGATGCCGGCTTGGAGCAAAGCATTGTGGGAATGTTGGCGTCTGATTGGCTGTTTCCTGTGATTTCAGAACATGTGACGTCTAACGCCAGCGATAGTGAAAGTAGCTACCGTAAGTTTTCCCGCCGTTCTGGTTCACTAACGATCTGAAGCCTGGCGGCTAACCCATTAGCTTAACGAATGCTAACTGCTGACTGGTTTATAACGGCTAACCCATTAGCTTAACGAATGCTAACTGCTGACTGGTTTATAACGGCTAACCCATTAGCTTAACGAATGCTAACTACTGACTGGTTTATAACGGCTAACCCATTAGCTTAACGAATGCTAACTACTGACTGGTTTATAACGGCTAACATATTAGCTTAACGAATGCTAACTGCTGACTGGTTTATATCGGCTAACCCATTAGCTTAACGAATGCTAACTACTGAGTGGTTTACAACAGCTAACCCATTAGCTTACCAAACTCTGACTGCTGATTGGACAGATAAAGCATGACATCACAGCTGGTCTCTGCTGTTTAATCAAAGTTTCTTCAGGCTGGTTCTGTTCTGGTTCTGGAGTTCTGGGTTTTGGACCAGATTGTTTCTGGACCTTTAAATGGAAACTCTGATGATCTGCAAGAAGTTTATGGTTTATGATTTCAGTTTTCTGTCTGTGGAGCTTTAAATATTTAATTTCCACCTCAGATTGAGATTATTGATCCATTCAGTGATTATCATGTTTCTGAAAATCATCTGGATTATTTTCTTTTATTTCATTTGGAAATTTTTCATATTTCATTACATTCATATTTACCACTAAATTAAACCGGTTGATGGACCCAACCAGTCCCAGTCTGGTTCTGGTTCTGTTTGGTTCTACTGAGGTCAGACCTTGAGGCAGCTCCAGAACAGACCCGGTGGTACCAGAACAGACCCGGTGGTACCACTGTGATGATTCTGGATTGTATCTTGAGCTGCAGGCCCCATACAGAACCTGAATCTGAATCAGAACCTTTAACCTGATGGGATCGGTTCCGGGTCCGGTTCCGGGTCCGGGTCCGGCTCCTCGTTTTAACCTGAGCTCTGCCGACTTTGTAAAGTTTTAAATAAACGTTTTTTTGTTTCTGGTTGTTGATTTAAACGTTTCTTCCTGAAATCGAGGAGCCGGTCCGTCTGTCTGTCCGTCCTCCTGTTTCTCCTGCTGACCCTTCGTCCCTCAGCACCACTCCTCCTCCTCTGTGTAACGTCTCTGTTTGTCCTCAGGTGGGCAGGATGAGTACGTTCTGTCGTATGAACCCGTCGTTCAGCAGGAAGGTGAGTTCTGGAGAACCGGCCCGATCCGACTGGCTGGAAGAATCTCAGATTTAACTCAGAACTGATCAGAACCTCGGCGGTTCTCCTGGGTTCCTCCTCAGAACCTCCAGATTCTCTGGAATAGTAATGAAATATTTCTCATTCGGATCTGAATAACTTTTATTATTAAAGATTCCAGAAAGAACTTGAAACCTTCTGGATTCATCGATTCAGTTTAAAATTATTATTATTACTGTATACTAAATATTAAAACAAATAATTTTTTTAACTAATATATAAAATGTAGAACTTGATCAACTACATAACAGAAAAATGAACATATATTTCAGTGATGTTTAAATAAATTCAAAAAAGTTAAATATAGATTTATGATGATATTTTTTAATTACAGGTTGGATGAATCTATTTTAAGATAAATAAATAATGCATGGTAAATAAAAAAGTAAAAATTTCATCAAATTAAAAAAATGAGGATTACAAAAATATTCTACTTTAAGTTTCTGGATTAATTATCTGTCAAGTTTAAAATGCTCTTAATTGAACCTGAATCATAAATCAGATTAAGGTGAAAATAAAATAAATGTAGATTAGAGTCGTACAGACGGTGATGCTGCCACCTGCTGGACAATTCACTAAAAACATCTGGTAGAAATAAAACAGAATTAGATGAAAATATGAACATCTATTTTAGTGTTTTATCTTTTGAATTAAAGAATAAAATGTTAAAATTCAAAATCTTTTGATTAAACCCAGAACCTTTCTGCTCAGAAACGGGTTTTCTTCTTCTCTGGCAGTGAACTACACCCGACCCGTCATCATCCTCGGCCCGATGAAGGACCGGATCAACGACGACCTGATCTCCGAATTCCCTGATAAATTCGGCTCCTGTGTCCCGCGTACGTCCGGCCGGCGCCGCTCCTCTGACCCGACCGGTTCGGACCCGGGTAACGGCTGTTCCTGTGTCCTGCTGCAGATACGACCCGGCCCAAACGGGACTACGAGGTGGACGGGCGGGACTACCACTTCGTGGCGTCGCGGGAGCAGATGGAGAAGGACATCCAGGAGCACCGCTTCATCGAGGCGGGCCAGTACAACAACCACCTGTACGGAACCAGCGTGCAGTCCGTCCGCCAGGTGGCCGAGAAGGTACGGAACCGCCTCGCTTCGGGCCGAGCCGCGGCCCGGGGCGGAGCCTGAGTTCTGGTTCTGTTCAGGGGAAGCACTGCATCCTGGACGTGTCCGGCAACGCCATCAAGAGGCTGCAGCTGGCACTGCTGCACCCCATCGCCATCTTCATCAAACCCAAATCCGTGGAGAACATCATGTGAGTGGCCCGGTCCGGTCCGACCCGGTTTCACCGATCCGATGTGGAGTTCTCTCCAGCGCTGACCCGGTTCTGCTCTTCCTGCAGGGAGATGAACAAACGTCTGACGGACGAACAGGGAAGGAAAACATTTGACCGCGCCGCCAAGCTGGAGCAGGAGTTCACCGAACACTTCACAGGTCAGAACCGGGTCAGAACCGGGTATGTTTAACCTGTTTGTTGGTTCTGACCCGTACCTGTGGTCCAGTTCTTCAGAACATTATAGATCCAGATGAAACCAGAACTTTTAGTTTCTGAAACGATTCCCAGGTTTTAATTGGAGGATTCTATTTAAAGGGGCAGTGTCGTGTTTTCCAGGCACATGGAGCCGATTCATAACATGATCAAGTTACTGTTTCCTTCAGCTGCTATAAAAATGCTTAAAATTGGGTCTTGTCTCTTTAAAAACTCCTGGTCTTTCTGAAGCTCCGCCTCCAGGAGGTCATCCCAACATGGCTCCTCTTTTAACCCTTTAACGTTTTTACCAGCGTTGCTCTGAGCAGCAGCTCTTGTAGCGACTTAATGTCGTGTTTTGATTATTGATTCTATGTTGCATTGTGTTTCTGTTTGATTTGATGTGAAGCCCTTTGAAATGCCTTGATGCTGAAATGAGCTATACTACCGTAATTTCCGGACTATAAAGCGCACCTGATTATAAGCCGCACCCCCTACATTTTTTTTATTTAGAGGGGGGAAGACATGCGGCAAATGTCCGGGAATCGAGCCTGCGACGGCCACGTCGAGGACCGAAGGCCTCCAAACCTGGGGCGCGCTACCCTCTACGCCACCGGAGCACGACCCCCCCCCCTACATTTTTAAAGGAAACACATTTTATACATACATAAGCTGCAGTGGTGTATAAGCCGCATGTGCCTACATTGAAACATGAGATATTTACA
Source organism: Gambusia affinis (assembly GCF_019740435.1). Classification (NCBI taxonomy): domain Eukaryota; kingdom Metazoa; phylum Chordata; class Actinopteri; order Cyprinodontiformes; family Poeciliidae; genus Gambusia; species Gambusia affinis. The sequence continues at coordinate 27,678,777 of NC_057879.1, forward strand.
AAGAAAGATGGTACACAGAAAGTGTTTTTAAAGTTTTAATAATATGCTGTAGCTTTTCTTTCTGAACAGCAGCAATATAGCAAAACATCACTAACAATGCTGGTTTAAATAATATACAGTTAAAAGTCACGGAGAGCCGTCATCCTCTTCCTCCTGTGCACTGAAACCATGGAAGTCTTCTTCCTCACTGTCTGTTTCCTTCTTTATCAGCTCGATTGCTTTTAACTTGAAAACTGCATCATATGCATTTCTTCTTGCATTCTCCATGATGAGGGTCTGTTCAAGCTCATTTTATTCATGCACAAAGCACGATGTTACATTAGTCTTCCTCTACAGATATATTCCAGCTGTCTCACGCTTACCTTTTCTGCTCCAGCGCCCCCTACTGGCCGTTAGAAAAAATTCATAAATAAGCCGCATCGTTGTATAAGCCGCAGGGGCGAAAGCTTGAGGCAAAAGTCGCGGCTTATAATCCGGAAATTACGGTAATAAAATTTGATTGATTGACTAATGGGCTCAGCTGTTTGCTAATTGCTGCTGGCTAGTCTTAAGGAGCTGAGTGGAGGAGGAGCTACGCCTAGGAGGCGGGGCTACGTCCCCCCAGGTGTCTTGGGCAGATGGTTGCCATGGAGATTGAAGGATTTCTCCAACATGCATGGAAGTTGATTTTACATGATACTGGCCCTTTAAGGTTCTGTTTGGTTCCAATTGATTTAGTTTGATCCTGGTTGGTTCTGATTGGTTCTGCTGTGATTTGGACCGCTGACCCGCCTCCTCTGTCCTCCTGCAGCCGTTGTCCAGGGCGACACGCTGGAGGAGATCTACGATCAGGTGAAGCAGATCATCGAGGATCAGTCGGGTCCGTTCATCTGGGTTCTGTCCAAGGAGAAGCTATGAGGCGCCGCCACTCCTCTTCATCACTTACGTTATTCTGGAAGAAGAGTCCAGCTGCAGGCGGCAGCCTCACCCTCCATCCATCATCCATCCATCCATCATCGATCAGCAGACGGCTTCATGTTGTTCCGCCTGATTTGGAAGCACACAGGAAGTGACATCACACTCAGCACGGTACAGCTCCTTAATGTTTAAGGACGGAGAACTTCAGAGGAGAAGAGTTTGGAAACGTACGAAGCAGATTTTCTTCCTTTTTTTTGTTTTTTTTGTGGTTTTTTTCCAGCCGGCTCCGTTTGTCGGGTCGGAGGATTCAGAGACACAAAAAGCAAAACTTTGCACGTTTGAGCTTTAACAGCATGTCGGTTTAAACCCGTTGATTTCCCATCAGCCCCTTCACCTCAGCGTCTGACATCACAGCTTCTGTCACAGCTTTTCTTTCTTTTTTTATTGATTCATGTTTAGTTTTTAACATTTTCGCTCCTCTGCTGCAGGACGTCTGTCAGGAAGCTGCAGGGTCAGCGCTCTGCCACCAGAGGGCGCCAAGCAAATCCGAAAAACGAGCTGATTTTAAACTCATAATTCAAAATAAACAGAAATAATAAACAGTTTATTAGACTGAGTCAAATTCACATTGATTTAAACTTACAACTGTTAAATTTAACACTAAATACACTCAAAATATTTTTGTGCCAAAAATCAAAGCATAAAATCATCAGTTTATTTTTACAAATTTTATCATTAGAATAAAATTGTAGGAAAACCTGTTTATTTTAATAACAGAATATTTTATAATGCCATAAAATTCAGCTGTAGAAAGTGAGAAATTAAAAGAAAATTTAAAATATTTTCCCATTTTAGTAAAAAATTTATATAAAAATTTAGAAATAAAATTTTAATTATTTTGTTTTTAGAATAAAAATTATCTTATTTTTAATGACAAAATATTATTAAAATTTCCATTTTTCTTTTAGTCTTGTTAAAATTTTGCCAAAATCTGTTTTGGAAATGTTTCATATATCAAAAAATAAAAGAACATAAATATGCACAATTCATGTCCAAAGATTTAAATGAATTAAAACTAAAGGAACACAAATCATAAAACTTTTAATATAAAACAGGAAGTTATGAATTGGATGAAATTTAAAATAAATTTAGTTTTCATTCTACTGATAAATTCTCCAGGATTCTGAATTTAAATGTTTAAAAGAAAATATTTACCTTTTTTTTTATTTTCATGTTTATTTTCAGTTAGAAATAAAATTATATAATTAAAACCAAAAACTCAGGAAGGAAGAAAACGTTTTTGCCTTGGGATTTAAAAAAAATCGTAAATATAAAAAACATTATTTTTACAAGCTTAGTTGCACATCATGAATTATTAAAAAATGTTTAAAAATAAAAAATGATCAGAATTTAATAAAGGCTGCTAAAAATTATAAAATAACATAAAAATATAAATATTTACAAAGTTTACAGTAAGATCAATATTTTTCTTTTTAAAACCAGTTTACCTCATTCTGACATGAAATCCTCCAAACTGCATTAAATTAAATCTTAAATAGTTTCTGCTCTTCCTCTGGGTTTCTCCTCGTTACCACGGCGACGCCAGGGCCGGTACTCAGCGGCGCCCTCTGTGGCCAAAGCGTGACCCCAGCAGTTGCTATGGCGACGCCCGTCAGCAGCGTCAGTGTCTTACCACGTGTTGTTGTGGCTGCGCCTGGAGCTGCAGCGCCCCCTGCAGGCGCTCGCAGGTGAAACAGAGATTTTGACAGAAATTTAACCTTCGGTAAACTGCCTATTTTGTTATAATGAAAGTCTATATTGAACTTCAGCACTACGGGATTCTTTTCTTTGCTTTGGTAATCATATATGAATAGAGACGTATAAAGAGATTTGAATATGGATATATATATTTTTCTTTTTCTTTGATCACCACCTCCTTTGTCTTTTAATTTTCTTTTTTAAGCATAATAAAAAGTTAACAAGAAAACCAGAAGTGGACCTCGACTCGTCTTTCTCTGCTTTCAGGTCGGTTCCAGTGGTTCTACAGGTCAGAGGTCACAGATAATTAAAAAATATAGACTTTATACACTTACATGAAGAAATCTGCAACTCCAAAGAGCAAGGGCAACAAAAAATCTGTGGGTTATCAATGATTTAAGCTTTTTACAGATCATACCATCATCAGTTTTTATTTGGACATGAAGGTGAGAAACCTTTCTCTCTGCTGATAATATGCTTTAGCGCAAAAATGTTGGATGGTATTTTTAAGTCTACTTACACTCTGTTTGAAGATACAATTTTGCTTTAAGAAACAATATCCTGTATGGAAAAAAATGTTGATTAAATCCATCTTTTCAGTCTGTTATGGAAAAAACAGAAGTAAGTTAAATCTTGTTCAAGTTGATCTAACTCCAATGTTGGGGAAATAAGTTCCATAAATGTGTAAAATTCAGCTTGACTTAAAGCAGAACTCACAACTTCATCCAGGGGATTCTGTCTCAGGTATCAGGGAAAATTTCACACAAATTAATTTAATCAAATAAATATTGAACAACTTAATATGGAATTTGTTGATTTTGAGCAACAACAAATTCAAAAAGCCATAAAACAAAGAAATAATAATAGTTATTCAGATAAATAGATCAGTAATAAAAATACCTCAAAAATAATTGATAAAAAAATAGATGTTAGTGATACTATGTAGGATTTAGGCTGTGTAATATTAGTGTGCATTAATTATATCCTATCACTTCAGTGACACATTGCGGCTGCATTTAATAAAGTCTTTCATACAACATATTAATGCACAAAAAGAGCTGCAGTGATCTTTATTAGTCTTCAATTTAATACCAATAAAATCCTGTTTCCCCTGTCTGATACTGTTTTATTCTTATACTATCATAAAAGTGTGTGTGTGTGTGCGGGTGTGTGTGTGTGTGTGTGTGTGTACCCGGTTTTTATGTCCTTATGAGGACCCAGTTCAACATTGTGAGGTTGTGGGGACCACAGCTCCATGTGGGGACATTTCCTTGGTCCCTTTGAGGGGAGTTGCTGTTTTTGGGTTCGGTTTAGGATTAATGTGTGACTTGAGTAGAAATGAATGAAAGTCGATGTAAAATCCCTACAAAGATGGAGAACTATGACTGTGTGCTCGTTCTGCTCATGGTTGTGGGTGAATAAACATGCGTACCTATCACAATACTCAGTACATCAATAATTTATCATCTTTCACCTTTTCTCCCTCTTATTTTCTTTACCAAAACCTGGATGACTAAAATCTTCAGTCTGGCATTTTGATCTCAAGCAATTCTTTAAAAAGAAGGGCTTGTTGTTTACAGACGTCATTGTCCATTTTATTTTGTTTTGTTAATTTAAATTAGATATTTAAAATGTCTTCAAATTCCAGGGAAAACTGTTCATGAGAATTTAAGGTTTTCAGAATGTATTATTTTGCCTTTTTATTAAAATGGTCTGATAACAATATTATCATTTATCTCATAAACTTCTGGGATAATTTATTGTCCAGCAAAATTTATTATTGTAACAGTAAGAATTAGTAACATAACTGTCAGATGTGATCTATTTGTTTATAATTATTATTCAAGAAATATTGATTTGACTCTCTGAATCCAGTGAATTTTATGTTGTCATATTTTTCACCAGTGCAGACTCTGTGGAAGGACGAATCAGCCGAGGAGCTGCAGGAAGTTCTGCTGCTCCTGAAACCACCAGGCTCCCAGAAGAAACAGCAGCTTAAAGCAGGAGCAGCTCCATGGATGAATTTGACAAAATTCAGGTGAGCAGGAGGAAGATCTAGAGGCAGCGAGCCACTCCAGCCCTGCATGGAGATATTTGATCCCCAGAGGATCCAGTACTGGGGAGTCGGCCGTCTGGTTTCCTGTAACTCTGAGCTGCAGCAGCAGAAAGTGAACGACTGTTCAGTTTCCACCATCCTGCATGAGAAGTGAAACTCTCAGCTGAGAGCAGAAATATCAACTTTCTGAAGAAAAGCTGTGAAGCTGCAGCCCGATCTTCAGAAATCTGCTTCATCTGCTCTCTGACACAAAACTTGAAGAGTAGCGACTAAATCTGATGTTTAGTTCTGAACTAAACATCCCAATCTATTTTCCCCAAATATGATCCTGTTGATATAAAACTCATACCAGTAGCTCAGAGAACAGGTGTGATTATGTAGAAAAGCTTACATTTTCCTCAACTCTATTTGGTTGAGTTAGCCGGGGAGTCGTATTTTGGCACAGCAAATTATTAACCTGCCGATATTTTCATGTCCTATTTTTTAGCTCAAAATGTGTCATACAGATATGATATGGTCACACCAGTAGCTCAGATGATATGTTTCATTAAGTAGAAAATTTCATATCACACACTAACATTTTCACATTACAGGCCAGACATTTTCTTGGAAGTTTGGAGGCCCTGATGACCTTCCTCACCTGTCAGTCAGTGGACTATTTGATCTAATGCCTTCATTATGTCACAACAAAGGGTAAGACACCAAAAATTATCAATAGAAACCACACTTTACTCAAATCTAACTATCAAGTAATACACATTCATCAGTCTGTGCTGGCTGAGGGGTTCTTGGCTGGTGGTACCACTTGTTGCAGTCCAACGAGACAAGAGATTCTTGAGACGTTCAGGTTGAGTAGGAATCCATCCGAGAGCTGCAGGATGGCATCGATGGAGGGCTGGAGCTGCTGCAGGCAGCCTGATGGCTGTGAAATTCCTTCTCTCTGTCCACATCATCATTAACATACTGACTATCATAAAATAATTCTCCAATTGTGATATAGTTTTATTTTGTGACCACCAGAGGGGGCTGTAGCCCTGGAATTAGCTTTAGCCTTATATATTTTCAAATTATATTTCCACAAAGAAAAACTTGAAACTACAAGCACAGACAGATCACTGATACCAAATATGTTATAGATAAACATGTCTTAAAAAAGTAAAGACCTGATTTCAAAAATGGAACCAAACCAACAGTTGGATTTATTGGGATTGTAGTTCTTCAAGGCGTGAGGTGTTTCAGTTTTTGTCTTTTTAGCTGATTCTGTCTGGGTTATGAATCAGGATTCATTAATAAGTAGCATATAGAAAACTCAAACTTTGTTTACATTTAGATCATAAAACATAAAATGTTAAAGTGAACCTAATGCAGCCAAACTGTTGAGTTGACATGAACCTGAGCTTTTCAGCAAACTGAATTATCTGGAATTATTGATTGGTAAAAAGTTTCTAACTAAGGAAACACAGAAGATTGAATCCAGTCATTGGTTAGACTGAACATGTGGCTCAGCTTGTTGATGGATGTGTCCTGGGTTTGAATCTGATCCACATCGGATCAGAACCACATTAACGTTCTACCAACAGGTGAGACGTTCACACGTCAATGAACCAAACCTTTACTGATACATAGAGAACATAGAGAAATCTCTCCCACAACTCAGAGAACCTGACAGGGTCCAGATCTCAGGAGGTTATTTTGTTCATTTTAGGACAGAACAGAAATAAGAGAAGTCACTCGAGGAAACCGAGGCGAATGTCTCGTCTCGATACCCTTCCTCATCAGAGCAGAAACCTGTAAAGACAACCCACTGAGTTCAGCACATCTCAATGTAAAATCATTAGCAGGACAGTTATTTTAATCATTGATGTCATTTTCAAACACAAACTGAACTCTCTACTGAAACATGGTTCTGTAGAGAAAACAGTTACTAACTGGATCAGCTCCTCCCAGCTCCTGGTCCTGGTGAAGGAAAAACCCATGAGAGTTAACACCTGTTACTGTGAGGAACTGCAGTTACTGCAGTAACATTATCTAAGAGGCACTAGCAGGAGGTGGGAGTCTTTAAATCATGGAATATTTTTAAACAAGATATGACACCGAGTTCTCTGAACTGCTGTCTGATTTTAGTGCTGATTTTAAATGCATTCATATGTCACTATTTATCAGACATCTAGGGTTAGGGTTAGTTCCCAGAGAGTTACTGAGTATTCTGGATGAATGGATCTTCACAACAGGCAACAATCAACCAGTAAGAAGGTTGATTATAAGCACTGGTTCTGCTTATTGCTGGGATACAAACATCTCTGAATCTGATGTTGAAACTGACGGAGCTTTTTCTGATCGTTTCTTATCGTTTCTGATCGTTTCTTATCGTTTCTGATCGTTTCTTATCGTTTCTGATCGTTTCAGGTCACAGACTCCTGCAGAAATGATCACTTCTCTGCAGGTTTAAAGCTCAACATGGACTCAGCTTCAGCTGATGCTTTTCTACATGAAGTTGCCACATTAAACACCAAAGATCTCTCCAGAATTACATTTACAGTTTTCTGATACTATCAATAATAATATTGATAATATGCAAGTTTTATTAAATATTGTTGACAGAAACTCCTCACCGCCCGACTGAACCTGAACTCTCATTAAACAAGTTTTGCAATGATTTTTTAAAGACAAAATTCTAAGTAAAGTCAACTTAGAATTTTATTTTGTAAATACTTTTTAAGGGGAAACATTTTGCAATAAAGAATATTAATTTTAGAAGGGCCTGTGATTGAATTTCTGCTACTTGCTTTGTTTTTCTGAGACACAGATAATTATGATTAAAAGATAATTAGCTAAATTTCTACTGAAATAAAATTTTCTTTCTGGAGTATTTGAATAGATTAAAGCCAAAGCTTATTAAACTATGATCAGATAAGATGAAGTCATAGGGAAAATATTTTATGGTCATATTGTTGTGTAATGTTTTAAAGGAGGCACCAAACTGCAGGCTGAGACATGAGACAAATAAAACCAAAATTAATAACAAAAAACAGAAGCTGTTAAAGAGCAGCAGAACGAATCACCATGAATAATGTTGATAACAGAGGATAGAAATAGTTAACAGACAGAGACAATGAGGAGTGGAATAAACCAAAGAGCTTAAAAACTGAAGGAGGAAGTGACAAAGAAACCAGGGAGAAGTGGAAACAGCAGAGGAACGAAGATAAGAAACAGCTGGAAGGAGAAACAGCTGGAAGGAGAAACAGCTGGAAGGAGAAACAGCTGGAAGGAGAAACAGCCAGACATGAGAAAGATTCAGACGACGGGGAGAAATTGTGGAAGGAGACCAGAACCTGAAATTAACATAAAAATGGAAATGAACAATAATCTAGGAACAAGACCAAATGCACAGATAAGATTAAACTATAAACTAACATGGCAAGAGTAGAAACAAAACGACCAAGATCTGAACAGAAAACTAATATTTCAAACAGCAACAAATCATGACTTAATGTGAACAAATGATTCAAAGAATGAAGACAGGAATGTGTATGTTTTTAAATAACTTATTTTTATCGCTTAGAGCCACATGAATGTTAAACCACCACTAAAATGACATTAACAGTATTTGACATTAATCAGGCATGAATCCAAGAAATCAGGTTCAAACTGAGAGTTTGGGCCTGATGGAGGATAAAAAACAGCAAAAGAATTTGGTTTTAAATTTGGATGAGAAAATGAAGTGCAATAAAACTGTAGCTTGTTTTTGACTTGAGGAGAATCAATAAATCTGATTAAAATGGTTGCTGCTCATTACCCAGTTACCAAGGAAAAGGAAAACTGAAACTCCTTTATGCTAACATTTCGAAGAGGGGGAGACACAAACAGGTGTTCTGAATAAGATGTTTTAAAATACATCATACTGGGCCTGGTTGCCACAAATTACATCTTGTATTAGCTGCACTTTTCAGTGCTGTTGCATTTGTTACTTTTATATGTATGTTGTTGGTCACAGTGGTGCCACTCAGCCGGCCGAATGGTGCGGCTGCATAGATCACAGTAAACTAAACTAAAAATAAATACATTTCTAAAATCCGTCTGCCTTTCAGTAAAGTCCTTATGCAGCTGCAGGGTGGAGGAGACGGCTGGGCTGTGAAGACCTGGTGATGGAAACCAGAAGGATGAAGACATCATAAGACATTAACTTAAGCTGAAGAAACGACTTTATCTTTTACTTTAGTTTATTATTTGACCATAAAATAGAGAAAGATCTGAAAGTCCAATAAAAGTGCCAACTTTGCATTATTTTATAAATATTGACTCTTCAATGCAAAGTTGGCATTTAATGGATTTTTAAAGCAACTTTTAGAGCAACTTTGTATTAAAAGTGTTATTATTTACTGAATGACTCTTCATGACATCAGTCATAGACGTTCATAGACTTAAATAAGGTGTTACAGAAACAACTACTTACACAAATGTCTCTGTTGCATTTCGGTTAAATATTTGTTCTTCATTAAATGACGTTTAGGGTGACCAGGAATTTTACCTCAGAGTATCAATACTTCATTATGATAATAGTTGGGTCAAATCAAAAACTAAATATCATAATAATGTTTTCCCATAAAAATGCTCCAATTATTGCAATTCTTTGCTACCAACCAATGTTAGTAACTCCAGTGGAAACATTCCTGCTGTTTCCTGCTCAGATAGTTCCCCTCAGGAGGAAACAACTGGTTCTGTTCTGGGCGGGTCCAGATTAATCTTTTCAATTTCTCCCACAGAAAGTGCAGCCATTGAACCATGAGAGACGTTTGAACCAGTATTACAGGAAACATCTTGTTTTTCACTAACGTTTTATGCCTGAAGCCTCAGTCTGTTTTTGTAGATCAGGGCTGTAGAATAAAAATAAGCATTAGAGGGTTGAGTACTTTCATTATGATTTATTTCAATATATTCATACATTTATTACTTTGTTCTGACTCACACAGCTGCATAAAGCCGTTGTTTTTCTGCTGAGCTGCAGTCGTCTGCAGGGAGCGGAAACCGGTTGAACAGGATGCGTTTAACCGCACTCTGCTGCAGAGACAGCGAGGCAGTTTGTTTCCTCTTTCAGGCCCAGCGACGCATCTCTGCATGGCAGCAGACAAAAGAGAAAAAGTATTCACACCCTGCAGTTTAAACGATTGAACCCATTAAGAATATGATCAGAGCAGTAATTGGAAACGAAACCTTTGCTGACCTGTGCATAGGTTAAGTTATGGTTGGAACAATGTCACAATGTGTTTGACCGAAACCTCCTGCCCTTTTTCTAAGAGTTTCTAATTGTTTTGCTCCACCTGTCATGTGTGACAAAAATTTTTATAAAATCTGACATCCTGTGTTGTTTGTCTGACAGTCTGACTGTTTGCATTCTCTCCACCTGCAGGTGAATTTAATAAAGCTGTGTTTGTTCTCTATCTTTGCATCCTGGTCTTAGATTATTTTCAACTCCACAGGTCATTTCATGTCACTCTGTAGTTTATATAGAAACAAGTTTTCTTTGAGCATTGATCTTTATTTAATTTCAGCAATATTTCCATCAATTCTGACCAGATTCCCCATCACTGCTACAGATAACTGCCCCCATGCTGCTGCCACCATCATGATTTTCCATGGTGATGGTGTATTCAGTGATGTGCAGACATTTTGCCTGTGGGGCTCCAGGTTCTCCAGCCGTCATTGGGTGAGAGGCGGGTGAATCCTGGACGTATTGCCAGTCCATCACTGGGCAAAAACATTCAGTTCTGATATAATGAAAAGAAAGCAGCTTCTTCCATGTTAGCAGGATCCTCTACAAGGCCTTGGGGAAGCCATTGGTGCGACTTCCTATGAATTTTTAACACTTCAACAATCTTGCCAGGTCAATGCAATCAGGGAAGAGATGTGGAAAATCTTTAACAAGAACAGCTTGTCTGATAAATGGCTTTTCTCCTCCTACTGTAAAAACTGACACCAGATCAGGTAAACAAAGAATTGGTTTCAGATTCACTCTACCGACACGATGACTCTATTAGCTTCAAATATTAGTATTTTTATATTCGACCTATCAGCTGACTCAGGTTGTGTTTTACTTTGCTTGTTTCATGGTCTAGTTCAGATCACTGTTAAAGCCACAAGAACAAAACTAAACAAACTAAATGACACACAAGACACATTCTCTTGGTTTTTATTTTTAAGTTTTACTGTATTGTTAAACATACAATTTGACAGTTTTCAGTGCAGCTTTAACATTGTACTTTAATGGAAGCATTTTTCTTTCTGCCATGTTTCTCAGTGGGAAGCCTGATGCTGCATGTTGTTCACCAGTGTCTTGTTTTATTTGACTCTTGATCTGCTAATGCAGATGAATCAGGCTGACCGTGGAAGAACCAGTTAAAGACATGTCCGTCCAGAAGTAGCTTTCCTACCAGAACCATCACTTCCATCCTCTAACAGACTCTTCAGGAATATTTTCTCTGACTTACTTTGAGTATTCTTCTGTCATTATGCTGTAAAGCATCCAGTTATACTGATTAACCAGTGAATGCACCTTTCAGACACAACTGGTTTTATACTACAAATACAAATACCAGCCCACAACATCCCAAGTTGAGGTCAGCAGCACACCGTCCCCACTGAAGACAGTGTTGGTGCTGCACTGCTTCCCCCTCCTGAGACGCCGGATGGTGGACCAGAATCGCCTCAAAGCCATACGGAAGTCTTTCTCCATGGCCTCTCCAAACTCCTCCCACACCCGGGTTTTTGCCTCAGCAACCACCCGAGCCGCTTCACCCGCCGGTACCCATCAGCTGCTTCCGGAGTCCCACAGGCCAAAAAGGCCCGATAGGACTCCTTCTTCAGCCTGACGGCTTCCCTCACCGAAGGTGTCCACCAACGAGTTCGAAGGTTGCCGCCACGACAGGCACCGACAACCTTGTAGCCACAGCTCAGATGAGCCGCCTCGACAATGGAGGCACGGAACACGGTCCACTCAGACTCCATGTCCCCCACCTCCCCGGGACGTGTTCAAAGTTCTGCCGGAGATGGGAGTTAAAGCTCCGTCTCACAGAAGTCCAACAACAGAACACCACTCGAGTTCAGATCAGGGGGAGCGTTCCTCCCAACCACGCCCCTCCAGGCCTCACTATCATTGCCCACGTGAGCGTTGAAATCCCCCAGCAGATCAAGGGAGTCCCCAGGTGGAGCACTCTCCAGTACCCCCTCTAGGGATTCCTAAAAGGGTGGGTAACCTGAGCTGACATTCGGCCCATAAGCACAAACGACAGTCAGGACCCGTCCCCCCACCCGTAGGCGGAGGGAGGCTACCTTCTCGTTCACCGGGGTAAACCCCAACGTACAGGCGCCGAGATGGGGAGCAACAAGTATGCCCACTCCTGCCCGACGCCTCTCACCTTGGGCAACTCCAGAGTGGAAGTATGTCCAGCCCCTCTCAAGGAGACTGGTTCCAGAACCAGAGCCATGCGTCGAGGTGAGACCGACTATTTCTAGCCGGAACCTCTCGACCTCACACACACTAGCTCCGCCTCCTTCCCCACTAGAGAGGTGACATTCCACGTCCCAAGAGCTTCTGCAACCGAGGATCGGACCACCAGGGTCCCCTCCCTCGGCTGCCACCCATAACACATTGCACCCGACCCCGTTGGCCCCTATCACAGGTGGTGGGCCCATGGGAGGAGGGACCCATGTTTCCTCTTCGGGCTCCATGGGTAAAAGCCCGGCCACCAGACGCTCACCATCGTGCCCCCCCTCCAGGCCTGGCTCCAGAGTGGGGCCCCGGTGACCTGCGTCCGGGTGAGGGAACACGTAGTCCAAAGGTCTTTTCCATCATAGAGGTCTTCGGGCTGCACTTTGTCTGGTCCCTCACCTGGACCTGTCTACCTTAATGACCCCACCAGGGGCATGAAGCCCCAGACAGCAGAGCTCTTAGGATCATTGGGGCCCTCAAACCCTCCACCACCATAAGGTGGCAGTCCAAGGAAAGGAAATGCATCTTATTTGCCCTTGATCTTTCTGTTTTTTGAAAATTTATTGGGGCCTGCCATGTAAAGCAATGGCAGGAACCTATTGTTTATCCACCTATTACCATTAATGTGGCTCGAACCGCTGAATGCACCCTTACAAAAGTGGTATCAAAAGAAAATTCAAACATTATATGCTGCATTATATATAAAACCATTACAAATCCAACAGAATAGTTCTTATAGAGAAAGTTTGTGATTTTAAGACATGGAGAGTAAGGCTTGATCACAGCATTGGAGCTTTTACTTCTGGTAGGATTCTGAGTTAATATGGCGACAAAAAAACAAAAGACGCTTTTTGCCATTGTTGTGTAAGGCAGTGTTTCTCAATTCCAGTCTTCAGGCCCCCTGCCTGCATGTTTTAAGTGTTTCCCTTCTGCCACACCTGGATTGAATCTTTGGGTGATTAACAGGCTCCTGCAGGACTTGGTGGCTGCAGAAGATGTCATGCAATCATTTGAATCAGCTGTTCTGGTGTAGAGGCACATCTAAAACATGCAGGCCGGGGGACAGAGGACTGGAATTGGGAAACACTGGTGTATGGGGACAGACTGGATGAGTCATCACAGCTGCCAGTTCATGACTGACAATTAATTACCATAGCAACGGAACAATTAGCGCAAACAGCTCAGACAGTCCATCCGGTGTGTGACTCGTGATTGGTTGAGAGAAGAGGAGGAGGGAGGAAGAAGGACAGCAGAACCGTGACGGTAGAGAACGGAGGGTGAGACGAGCGGACAAGAAGTTAAGAAAACACTCAAAGGAGTTAAAAACTGGACAAAAGTACGAAGGAAGAGAGATTCAGGAGACGTTGGAAGAGCTTGGTCGCCGCGAGAGGGACAGGACCAGAGGAGCTAGACGCAAGTAGTCCTGACAAGTTTTGAGCTAAGCTAAGTGAGCTAGCCGCTTCAGCACCACGTGTTCAGCTGCGTTCAACGGAGGACCAGTGAATTGCAACCCTCTCCATGTTTTCCTATGGGATTTCAACTCATTGTTTTTTCTAACAGGCCTGCAACGTTTTCACTCTCCTGGAGGTCGTGAGTAACAAACTGACTGGGTTACATTTTGTTTAGAACTGGATATTGATATAATTGGACATTTCTTGTTTTGTCCTAGTTCTGAGAAAAAAAGGGTGGCCATTAATACTTTATTCATCCTGCCTTAGATGCTTCTGACTTTCCACACACTATTGACTATTATTTAGCAAAGCTTAGGCAGTTTATTAGCATTAGTCTTTTAGCTTAAATAAGCTATTAGCTATATTTCTGTCTTATTTGCCATGTTTAGTATGCTGAAAGGAGTAAGTAAAGTACAGACAACATGCTACTGACAGCATTCACGCTAACATTAACATTTTGGCTATTTTTAGCTGATACACTTACTTTATCATTCTGAATGGTGCAAATCCATGTTAGTAAAGATGATTGTGACTTTCCACACACTATTGACTACTATTTAGTGAAGTATTAGCCTGTTAGCTTAAATAAGATATTACCTATTTTCTTACTTATTAGCCATGTTTAGTATACTGAATGGAATAAGTTAATGATGGACAACATCCTAGTGATGCCCCTCATGCTACTGACAGCATTTAGGCTTAGGTTAGCATTTAGCTAAAATCCTAAATGCAATTTAGCTAAATGCTAAAATTAGCATTAGCTAAATGCTAAAATTAGCATTAGCTAAAGCTAAATTTAGCTATTCTTAGCATTAGCATTTAATTTCTAGTTGTAGCTTACTATTTCTATGCTAGCAGTAATACACTAAATCTGATTAATTCACATGTTCGTTTCCTAAATATTCAAGATTTTGACAAATAAAAATGTATAAACAAAAGAATAAAGTATGTTTGTAAAAAAACTAGACCCAAAGACTACACAGAGAGACATAGAACAATTTTTAATTTTATGTTCCTTAAACCTTATTTATGAAACAAATTCAAACAAAGGACTGAACAAATACAAGGGGACAAAACCTAAAATGAAACAATGCAAATTAAAAACATAAAAAGCAAAAAAAACTATAAGTGTAGTGGACAACTAGCTTTAAAAACATCCACAGAATAATCTCCCTCACTTACTTTTTTATTTTCCAGTAGGACAACTACAGACTTGTGTGAAAATCTTTTAATATTTTTAAAGACTCAATGCATTATATAATTCTCAGATTAAGTATAAAAACATGTTTCAAAGGAAATATACATCTATTTACAAAATATGAGATTTCAATAGTTCACAGACATTAACAATTAGTAAACTAAAACTGATCAAAGGATCTATTATTATACATTTTTATTTTTCTTGAGAAAGGCATCACCAAAGTGTATTTCCTCTGAATCCCAGGGAGTCAGAATGATAACTTCTTGTAGTTCTTCTTTATCTGAAAGATGAAAATAGACGATCAGAAACTAAAACATGAAGATATTTCCAGTTTATTTCAGCATAGATTTAATGACTAACAGGCTGTTACCCTCTCAGGACTTTCTCTATCTCAAAGCTTGTTCCACCAGCATAAAGATTAAATCATATTTAATGGTCCTACAGTTAAATATTTGTTTAAAATTGTTGCTGTCTGTTAAAGGTGAAATTCCTTCTTGATCAATTACATTTATGAATCTCCAACCAACACAGTGAACCTGTAGCAGAAATGTAATCCATTCAGTCTGTACCAACTTTTTCTTATCAAGTTGATTTTCCAATTTAATTTTTCTAGTATCTTCTCCTTAAGTGTCTGTTTTGTGGATCTTTGGCATTTCTGTTCTTACACCTTAACTTTAGATTTTTTTTTAACCTTTTTTCTACTGTTATGTTAAACACTTTAACTATTTCAGGTACTGGCTGTCGCTCACTCACCTGTCCTTTCAGACCTGGCAGATCTGATATGGGAGGTGGATCTATCCCACTTTCTGAGTGGATTTGGGATATTCATCTATTCCACCTAGAGCACTGTGCTCAGTGTCCAAATGTTGGATATCATCTGGAGGCAAGTCGACTCCACCAATGGCCTGGCACTCTGTGTCTGGAGGCAGATCGACTCCACCCACAGCATGACACTTAGTGTCTGGAGGCAGATCGACTCCACCCACAGCATGACACTTAGTGTCTGGAGGCAGATCGACTCCACCCACAGCATGACACTTAGTGTCTGGAGGCAGGTCGACTCCACCCACAGCAGCACAGTTAGTTTCTTCTGGAGCAGAAAAAAGTTCTTAAATTAATATGAAGTCAATCAAATTTTAAACGCAAATATTTTTTTTGCTGCTCACAAGACATCAGAAATGATCAGATATGGGTTTCATATCAGTCTTATGAGATCTAATTTTAAGAAAATTTAAATGAAGATAATGAGACAGGAAGATGACGGCCTGCTGCTCATAAATAACACAAATAAATAAAATTCTGAGAACAAATGTTTTCAACATTCAGAGAATTAGAGATAGACTGGACAATTTGAAAAATACTTACGTTGATACATATTCCGATCACTTCCTTTTACTTTACAAAAAAACTGTGAAAAGAAAAGTTACATATTAAGAAGAAAATAAGATGTTATAATTATTTTTGCTCTTCTGGTAGAAGGTCTGTGAATAAATAGCTGAACTTACTAATCCCATGTTGCTTACAGATCCATGTGTTGCTGCTTCGCTGCAAAGTGAACTGGAAGCATCTGCGTTCCGCCTTAAATACAGTCCTCCTCCTTCCAATGACCACGTCACGTAAGACAATCCGTATGACGTTTAGTTTCCACAACTGATATCTCATGTCCAGGCTCCATAACTTAGTCATTGGATAGACTTCCAATATTTAACTCGAATAATTTAAAATAAAAACGTGCACTTTTCTAAACCCTCACCTGAACCGTCGAAGGTGAGCTTCGTTCCAACAGTTCTGATAGTTAAAAGTAAGTACATGCAGCTACCACCAACTCTCCTTCTCTGCACACACACCCTCCCAGATAAAACTGATTCCCGCCCACCTTCTTACGCTCAGTGACTCAGAGAATCTATCCACAACGTACAAGAACAGGATAGCAAACTTCCGCGTACGTGTTTTTTCTTCTCACGTTAACAGACAAGTGGTTCAAAGTTCTGGAGGAGTGAATGCTGGAAGCTGCAAATTGCTGTATTTTTTTTAGATTTTAACTAATTTGAATAAAAAGCTGAACTTGACTGCACTGGGTTATAACTGGGCTAAACTATTTTTTATTTTTATTAATATTTTCTAGATGAGTTGTACTGCAATGTCAATTTTCCCCCTGGGGATTCAGAAAGTAGACGCATTCATTCATTTATTCATTGGATAAACAGTTGTGCTATAACAGTAAGCTGTTTCTCTGTGTGTACATGAAGGAGATTGGCAGTGCAAAGGCCTTTCTCCTGGCTCTGACTCGTTGACAGGGAACGGTGCCTTTCTGTACATGCTATT
This sequence comes from Gambusia affinis, assembly GCF_019740435.1. Taxonomy (NCBI): domain Eukaryota; kingdom Metazoa; phylum Chordata; class Actinopteri; order Cyprinodontiformes; family Poeciliidae; genus Gambusia; species Gambusia affinis. Next base: position 27,695,951 of record NC_057879.1, read on the forward strand.
AGTTGTGCTGGGAGGATGTGGAGGAGCTTGATGTTTTCACTGATTATCTGTCTCAAACCATATTGTGGAAACATTGTGATAATTCTAACAAATATGTAAAAAAGCATTTTTCTATGAAAGTGACTTACTGCAACTTTAACAGCAAAAAACAATAGAATTGTTTCCATTAGAACAGCTTGACTCAAATGTACAGGGTTGTTGGGCTATTGACCCCTAACTACTCACAAAGATCAATTGTGTGAAATGTAACAAAACTGTGTTGTGTAGGTTGAAGATTGCAAGCCAATAAACTAAACTCCTGGCTGGCTCGCCAATAAGTGTAACCCTTGGTGAATTGATTAGTCTAGGACACCAAGTGAATGCATAAGAATTGGTCTGATTTGTTAGAACAAAGCATCAGAGTCTACACTATTATAATAATTTCTCTTTTAGATTTTTCTTTATGTTAAATATTTATTTAAATAAATATTTATTAGTTAAGGCAATGTTTTGCAAGGGTCAGTACACCTTAATTCAAAAGCAAAAATAATCAAATAAGAAAAATAAATCATGTCAATCTAATTTATCTTTCCCTCATGCTGACACTGAGAGCTAAAAAGAGAAACTTTGGGTATGGAATATCAATATATCAGAACCGGCTTGATGATGACGAATCTGTTCTAGCAGGAAGAGGCTCACAGTGCTGATCGATGAAGGCAGACGTCCCTGCAGGTCTGATGAGCTTTCACCTCCACATGGATGCTGAGGTTCCTCAGGCCTTGGGAGTTGGCAGGAAGATTCCCAATTTAGAACTGTAGGTTTCTCTGTCTTGACCTTTGGCTTTGGGATCTGAACTCAGATGATGAGAGAAGTCCAATTTGGAGCCACATGTTGCAGGGCTGATGGGTTGGTCCCCATCTTTGTCCATCTTGATCTTGGCTCAAATCTATCTGGAGGATCCAACCAAAGGTTCCTCTTTTGAATTTGCCATTTATAGGGTTTTCCACCCTATGGACTTGTTTGCATTGGCTGGCACTGTTGCCATGCTTGTTTTATTGGCTGTCTGCTTAGGTATCTCAGATTCACCTTTGCCTCAGAGATATTGTTTTGTGTTCTTGTTCCAGGGGCTACTCAAAGGTCACCCTCCAAATTAGCCAGTATTCTGACTATCAGTGCTACCCAATCAGATTTTCCTCCCGTAGCACCGATAGATAGCTATCTGTCAGTGCTACGCCTCCAAAACTGCTATGTCATGTTTACAATCAGAAAACTATAGCAGGTTGATAATGTTAAATATATTAGATAACATTATTTGAGTGACGGGACTGAAGTGGAAACTTAGGAGTAATGGTTAGCTTAGCATTGGCACAATTTACATCCATGACGAAACCACAAGAAGATCACTTCCTTCATCTGAATATCCTACCTGTTTAAAATGAAAAGCTGTAGATGTTGCACTAATCCTTTTGATAGAATATCCTACCTGTTAAAAATATTTTGAATACAGAGGTTTGTAAGAATAAAACAGTATCAGACAGAGGGAACATGTTTTTATTGGAATTAAATTAAACACAGACAAACAGATCAACATGACTCTTTTTGCGCATTAATCTGCTGTATGACAGACTTTATCAAATGCAGCCACAATGTGTCCACTGAACAGACAGGTCACTGTGCTCCTGAAATGATAGGACATGATTAATATACATTAATATTGCACTATTGCACAGCTTCAATCCCACATAGTGTCGCTAACATCTATTTAGCAAAGTTTAATAATAAAAAAGAGTGTAATTAAACTAAAATATCTTAATATATAGTGACAAAATAGTTCAAAATATGTATTTTGTCCTGATTAACCGCCAAACAATGACTTGTTTACAGTGGTAATGACTTTGCAGACGGCAAACTGAAGCCATTTATAAGTTGCCTGTCATGTAAAATAAAAACATGAAGTAACAGCAGCTTAATGAAAGCCAGGTATAAAATAAATTAAATAAAGCTCACTGTAATTTGCAATGAAATAAAGCAATATCTATATGCTCCCACTGGCTCAGGTTATAACAGGAAATAATATCAGCTACCATAATTATGCAGATGACACACAGCTCTACATTACGATGTTACCAGGTGACCTTTGACCCCATCCAATCACTGAACAGATACTTAGAACAGATAAGTGTGTGGATGAGACAAAACATCCTCCAGCTGAACAAAAACAAAACTGAAGTTATTATTTTTGGACCTAAAGAAGAACGATCTAGAGTTATAGATCTAGAGTCAAAGATCTAGAGTTATAGATCTAGAGTTATAGATCTAGAGTCAGTGCACAGCTTCAGTTATTACAACTAAAAATCAGCGATCAGCCCGAAACCTGGGAGTAGTGATGGACTCTGACATTAACATTCAGATCCACATAAAGACAGTTACAAAGTCGGCCTTCTATCATCTGAAGAACATTTCCAGGATTAAAGGACTAATGTCTCAGCCAGATCTAGAGAAACTCATCCATGCGTTTATCTTCAGTCGTATTGATTATTGTAACGGCGTCTTCACAGGTCTGTCCAACAAATCAATCAAACAGCTGCAGCTGATCCAGAATGCTGCTGCTGGACTTCTGACTAAAACCAGGAAGATAGAGCACATAACACCAGTTTTAAAGTCTCTCCACTGGCTCCCTGTAGCTCAAAGAATAGACTTTAAAATACTGTTGTTAGTTTATAAATCACTGAATGGTTTAGCACCACAATACATTAAAGATCTGCTGCTGTTGTATCAACCTTCCAGAACCTCTCAGGTTCTGGTTCTGGTTCTGCTCTGCATCCCCAGAACCAGAACCAAATGAGGAGAAGCAGCATTCAGCATCTATGCACCAAAAATCTGGAACAAACTTCTAGAAAACTGTAAAACAGCTGAAACACTGACTTCCTTTAAATCTCAACTAAAAACCCACTTGTTTAGAGTTTTATTAGAAACGTAATCAATTATAAATTTATTGATGGAATCTGACTTGATGTTCTGTTTTGATTGTTGATTCTATGTTGCATTGTGTTTTTGTGTTTGATTTGATGTAAAGCACTTTGAAATGCCTTGCTGCTGAAATGTGCTATACTAATAAAGTTTGATTGATTTATTGATAAAGCACATGAAACAAAACTTCCACAGGTAGGACGTATTTATCAGAAATCTGCTGAGTCAGCAGATTGTGCCTCAGGATCGATGTGAGCATCACCACAAGGTAGCACAGATAAATAGAACACCGGTGCTTTTTCCTTCTCTCCTCTATCTGCTTTCTGAACAGCACACTCCACTTTCTTTGGTTCCTCTTTTGTCCTGGTTCATGCATCTCTTGCTCCCCTCTGTTACATTTGCTCTCCTTTCAGTCCCCTTTTGCTCTTCTATCTGTCTTCAACACAACATCAGTGATCTTTGATTGCAGTTACACATTTTCCATCCAAACTATTGGGTCAAATAGTTCATTGTCAAAATCACATCTATAAACTCTTTAGCTTCTCTGATTTAGCATTACCCAACTCTCCGCTCTCTTCTGGAGAGGGCACGGGGGGTTCAATGTCTCGCCTCGGCGGCGGGCCCTCGGGCCCTCAGCAAGTCGAGCGCCAGTCGGTTGCTTTGTCAAACCCCCCATTCTCTGAACTTGTCAAACACAAAACTCAAATAGACAACTCTTAGCGGTGGATCACTCGGCTCGTGCGTCGATGAAGAACACAGCTAGCTGCGAGAACTAATGTGATTTGCAGGACACATTGAATACATTTAAATACAATTATCTTTTAAATAATTGTATTTAAAAGATTAAATCCAATTATAGTGCTTTGTTTTTCAGGGATTTATGTGCATAAATACCTCAAATTCTTGTGATTAAAGTCTTTAATTGCAAGTTAAATGCTCAGAAAAACAAAACAGAGCAATACTCTCTTTAGCCTTCCTGTTATCTGCCAAAAGTCTTGCTCTCTCTCTCACTATTATGAAGCACGTCTCAGTCCAAGTTATACATCTGAAAGAGTCTGTCGCCTGTTCAAGTCAATGAAACTGAAAACCGTCAACAGCTGATTTCTTTGTGAATCTTTCTAAGGTTTTGTGATTCTAGTAATCAGGATTTAGGTGAACAAGCTGCACACAGTAACTATAATTTACTCATAATTTGTATTCTTGTGGAGAAAATTGTAGAAATAACAGTTTAGTTTTGATTTGTATTTGAACTCAGTGATACCCTCAAGGAATAAGGTCAGCAGTTTTGGATAAACTGACTCCATGTCAGTTCCATTTTAACATTTAAATCTGTTAGCACTATTAATGGTGTTAATAGTGCTAACATTATTAATATAATTATTTTTGCATTGTGTCCTATTCAGTTGCTTAGTGTTTAGACTTTATATTTTTGTTAATTTCATGCAAGGGAATAAAGAATAGTCTCAACTATACATTTGCAGGCTGTAAATTTCCTCATTTTTCAGGAAGTCTGCTGTTCCTGTTTCATGGCTTGGCAACTCTCTCGCTCTCTGACTGATTTCTTATGATTAAATACAAAAAGAAATAAAACTGAAACAAAGCTTGCATGAGATTGGTTACTGGCATGCCTGGATTAGCCAACCACTGGATTGTCAACTTCCATTAGCACAGGTAGGCTGACATAAACATCGGATAGGCTATCATTAGCTTTGGCTAGGCTAACAGCCAGCCTGCCTTGGATGCCAGTTGGAAATCATTCATTTTCTTTGAATGAATTTTTTTCAGGAACGATTGGTGGCATACTCTTGGACAAATTTACAAAAGGCAATTCCACTTATTTAACCAAAGGTTATGTTAATAATACATAAAAGTATATTTAAAAATGTTTGCTATTTTTTAAGTGTACATGATGAAAATTTATGTCAACTTTTATTTATTTTGTGTTAATGCAACATTCACCATGTGTATTTTATGCATCAACAATAAGAACAATTCAGGTTTTACTTGATTGTTGTATCCAACAGAAATATAATTTTAGGCTGTGAATGTTGTAGGGATGAAGCCTCTGACCATGGCCCTCATCTGTGCATATGGACTTTCTCATGCAAACACTGTACCAGCTGCATTAAAGGCTGAGAAACCTGATACCATCTTGAAATATTTGTGTTCCTCTAGCTCAGTGGTTTCCAACCCTGGTCCTCAGCCCATCCACCATCCTGCTCGATTTAGATGTGTTTCTGTCCCAGTACACCTGATTTAAATGAGTGCATGGCCTCCTGCATCAAGTGCTACTGAATCCTATTAATCACCCAGTTATTAAAGTCAGGCTTGTAGCAGCAAGGCGACCCCTCAAACATGCAAGGTGGGGGGTTGAGGACCAGGGTTGGCAGCCACTGCTCTTATTGACGCCCTGCAGGATGGGATCCAGAATTGTTTTCTGCACCTCTAGTTCATTTTAAGTTCAAAACAAACTGGATTACAAATAAGAACATCTTAAAGCTGGTAAAAACAAATAAATCAGTATGCGAATATGCATTCGCATTCTCACAGGAGAATATGTACATATATTAAAGGTTGGATTTACCGGTTGATCTACGTTCCCACCCTCATTTATGGTCATGAGCTTTGGGTCGTGACCGAAAGAACAAGATCATGGATACAAGCGGCCGAAATGGGTTTTCTCCGTAGGGTGTCTCCCTTAGAGAGAGAAGCTCAGTCATCCAGGAGGGACTCAGAGTAGAGCCGCTGCTCCTTCACATCGAGAGGGTCCAGTTGATGAGCATCTGGTCAGGATGCCTCCTGGACGCCTCCCTGGTGAGGAGTTCATGTCCCACCAGGAGGAGGGGAAACCCAGGACACTCTGGAGGGACGATGTCTCTCTGCTGGCCTGTGAACGCCTTGGGATTCCTGGGAACGCCTTGGGATTCCTGGGAACGCCTTGGGATTCCTGGAGGAGCTGGAAGACGAGACTGGAGACGGAAGACTGGGCCTCCATACTGAAGCTGATGACGCCACGACCCGACCAGGATAAGCGGAAGAAAATGGATTGATGGATGGATGGATGGTTAAAGGTTGTGATGATAACTGCAGAAGATGACTGGTTTGGGTCTACTTGGTCCAGAAAATGCCAAACAGGAGAGTGAGAGAGGCACGTTTCTGCTGTACTGTGTAGAGTTCTTTGTTTTTTTCTCATTCATCAGTGTTTTCCTCTCGTTTTGTTGTTAAGCTATATTGTGCTAATTATTCACCTTCCCTCAGAAAGTCATTTTTTTCCCTTCCACATCTGATTGCAATCACATGACTTTTCTCACAGTTTTCCGGAAAGTCCATGGTGACAAATGAACTGATTTTGATTAGGAATACTTGGGTACTCATAGTGGATCATTCTTCTTCTTGTTGGGTTGTACAGATCCAGAAATGAGGCCATAAAAAGCCTCTGGGATGCATAAGCTGGTATAACTACTTTACCAGCTTTACCAGGTCTAAACAATGTCACTATAGACCTTTTAGTACCCACAGATTTAACATCTTGAATAAAATCTGACAAGCTTGCTCCTGTCCAGGACGTTTAGGAGAGATTGGTGCAACTTCTTCCAGTGATCTTCAACCAAAGGTCACCCAGGGTAAGTGCAAGAAAAAATAGAACATTGCTGCATTTTCCTTGAAGAAAACACATAGGCAATAAGGAAAATATTAGTAATTTTTTTGTTGCGTATATGGCATTTTAATATAGTACAGTCTATAGAAGAATAGTATAATTGTTTCAAAATGCACTCAATAAAAAAGGTTTTTACATAGTAAAAGTTTAATAACAAAAATAATCCAGATTGTGAGAAGTACAGTTTTGTAGTAATAGAGAAGCAGTCATTTATATTCATTCTTCATGGAGATTCATCAGATCAACGACCAGCCTGACTAACAGGACAGATGATCAGAGGAGCAGAGTTTCGACCTCCATTATTCAGATAAGGACTGAAGAATGGGTAGAGTTTCTCCTTGAAGTAGCAGCCAGTAAAGGAGTAGATCAGAGCTGCAGCATCTACATCATAAAAGGAGACCAGACCCTCCTGATAATCCACAAACACCCCCACCTTCTGAGGACCAGGATGGAGATCGAAAAGGGTCGAAGTCTTTTCCCCTGTTGAGTACTGATTTTCATTTCTTAACACTAAGGTCCAGAAACCGTTCTTAGTACTCATTGCAAGTATTTCTTTCCTGTCAACAGACTCTCTAACCACTCCTAAATCCCAGTCAGTCTTTCCTTTAACCTGAACCTCAAAGTAAAATCTGCCTGAAGAGAAACTCTGCTCTGCTAAAACAAAAACACACTTAGAAAATCTCTCCGGATTGTCTGGAAGTTTCTTCCAGACATCTCCGTGTTTCACCTGTTTTCTATCATCAGTTAGGATGAGCTTAGGATGAGCTGTATCAGGATCTAGAGTCACATCCACTGCAAACTGCTGGAGCCTTCTCATGTCCAGCATCTTCTCCATCTTCTCCCTCAGCTGAGTCACAGCTCTCACCACAGTCCCCTCATATGATGGTGGATGGACTCTGACCTCTACCCAGTTCTTGTTTGGTGGATCGTTTGTCAGAGAGAGAGAGGAGAAACTTTGGTGGAAATTCACCTCAGAGCTCCTCTTCTTCAGCTCAGAGATCTCCTGTTCCAGATCTCTGATGAAGTCTTCAGCTTCTTTCTCTGTAGTTTCCTGTTTGTCTTGGATCTCCTTGAGGAGCTCCTTCAGGCCTCTCTCAGCAGACTCTATCAGAGCCGTGAAGACCTGAACACCTTCTGCTTTCTCTCTGTCTGCAGCATCTTTACTGATCTTCACCAACTCTCTGATCTCCTGGATCTTCAGTCGTCTCTCCTGGATCATCTCCTGAACTTCAGCCTCCGTCTTCCTCATCCAATCTTTTATCAATCTCTGCAGCAGATCATTTCTTTGAATTTTCTCTAAAATCTTGCTGGTCACCTCCATGCATAGTTCAAGTGTGTATGTCTGCATCATCACGTCCACAATATTGAGGCTTTTTGTCTTTTTAAGGTAACCCTTCTTGATTGTCGGGAGCCCAGGCATGGTGTCAGGCTGCAGCAGGAACCACTCAAATCTTTGTAACTCATCCTCACTTAATTCATCCAAAGCTTTCAAGACATCCTCTGCCTTCATTTTAGCTCCTAATAAAGACAGAAAACACAGTGAAACATAAACTAATTACAACAAAATAATGCTGGCCAAGTATTTGTTGACACAACAATTTAATGTATCAGCTCTCTGTTTTTATTTCATTTTGAGATTTTCTGTGTTTTTCGCGCACCGTTAGGGCAATTCCCTATCATTTAAAAAACAACTAAATTATTATATCCAAAACAAAGAATCAAGTCTCCCATTTTTCTGATTTTGAAAAGAATACCCTTTTAAAATGGCTTGGAGTTGAACTTAACACCAAAATTATGTCCCATAAAGAAAAATGCAAATAAATGCTTGAAGACACTTCCACACAAACATTTTTAATTGTGTCTGTCTGTCACAAACTCTGTTCATATATATGATTGTCAAAGGTTTTGTTTTTAGTTCTCATGTTTCCGTAGTCCCTCGCTTGTATTGTGTCACCAAAGGTGTGCAAGGTTTGTCTTTATTGTCAACAGAACAACACAACCTTCAACAAATCCTCACTTCTCTTCAGTTGAGTTATTAAAATGTTTAAATTAGCGATGTGACTGACTCCCACTTCCTTGCTTCATGTTTTTGATGTTAATCCTTACTGTCATTGATCGTCACGTGTCCTTGCACCTCCAGTCAGCCTTGTGCTGACAAAACATACAGGAAAGCTTTCTTCAGATTCATAAAACTCACTGGCATTGAGGATTGCACTAAGATAAGGGTTTTGTGCTTTTTTTGAAGGACATCTGTATTTCATTGAGATTTTTGCCTTTCTTTCTTGTCACTGCTGCTCTAGACAGATTGAGAAATTAATCTAAATTTGGTCCCCTTTGAAGTAAGATACTGTTAAAACATGTCATCTGTCTTCCAAAGTAAAATTTGGTTTGGTGCTAAACTTGTTCAACTCCCCAGGTCCATGCTTTTAATTGTGAGGAACTATGAAGAAATTTTTCATTACCTGTCTGTTTCTTAGGTGTTGCTGAAGTCTCTTTATCCATGGTCCCTGGAAGAAGGTGTAGAAGTCCCACAAATGTTTGGATCTTTGAAGATAAAGAGAAAAGATATGTCACTGTAATGCAAATCAAAAATCTAAAGAATTATATGAAAGCAATTTCATCTTGTTTATAGTACAGGGAGCATGAAAAGGAGAATTTATGTAATAATTATAACTTTGATGTGAAGAGGCAAGGTGTTGAATGCAGATGACAGGAGTCTATTAAGTGTGTTAGGAGCTTCCATGGATGTGTCATGCTGGATTTTAGTTTCCTTGCCCACATGCAGGTGCGCACCAAGAACTAGACTTTTTGTGAAATAATGATAGTCTTTAATCATTAATGATTGCTCAGAAAAAGGGAAGAGTTTCTGCAGGAGATTGATTAATTTCTACAGCCCAACCCCTACCTTAACCAAAACTCAATACCTAAACCTAAATTTTAACCCAAAAACACAATTTCTTGAGGGCCATATCCTGGTCCCCACAAGGAGCAGTGTCTCCACAATGTAATATGTGTCAGGAAAATGGTCCCTCAATGCACCAAATACATGATGCGAACACACGCTTGTGTTTGTGTGACTTCCATTCATTTTCACAGAAAATTATTGAAAGTCATTCATTTTCAGACCAAATATTCATTCCCCATCACATACCTTACCGTAACCCAAAAACAGCATTTTCCCTTATTGGGACCAAGAAATGTCCTCACAAAAAGCCGTGGTCCCCGCAATGTAGAGGGACAGAAGGTTCCAATGAACATACAAAAATCTGGTTCACACACACACACACGCACACCCACACACACACACACACACACACACACACACACACACACACACACACACGCACACACACACATATCCCTCCTACCCCAAACACACAGACATACACATGCAAAGGTATTTGTGTGGCTATTTTTGTGGGGACTTTACATTGACTTCCATTCATTTCTACAGTGTAAATCTTACCCCTAACCTTACCCTAACCCTATCAAAACTCAATTCACACCTCAGTCCTAAATCTGACCCCTGACCCAAAAACAGGGTTTTTTCTTGTGGGGACCAGGCTTTGGTCCCCACAAGGAGCAGCGGGTCCCCACAATGTGGTATATGTCAGTAAGATGGTCCCCACAAGGTATTAGAAACAAACACACACACACACACACACACACACACACACACACACACACACACACACACACACACACACACACAGAGTAGTCATCGCTGAACTCAGAGGCTGTCTACTGCAAAGTTTCAGTTCAAATCTTTTTAAAAAGGATATAAACTTATGGAGCCATTTCTTGTTTCTCTTTTCATCTTTGTTCCACATAAAATGTGACTTACTGATTTCTTAATTTTGAACTGGAGACCAGAATGAGTCGGTTCCCCACTGGAGTCAGTGTTTAATCTCTAGTTGTCAAGTTCAAAGGACCTGAGCACCCACAGAAAGGAAGAGAAAGATGAGTGTTTTAGACTTTTCACTCAAGAGCGGAGAGCGGGTAAAAAGACATCTCCTTCTCTGTCTCCCAAACCCGCTCTAAAGCAAGCTCTTCCACATACTTCCTTTTACTTTCCTTAGACTGTCCCTTTGTTACATAGATGTTAACGACTGCTTGTGGAGGTGGGGCAAAATCAGCTGCCAACACACAATCATAAATGTTTTCTAATACATTAAAGTTTCCTTTGTGCATCTGAGGTCTAAAGTGCAGTTCCCTTATCTCTGGGTCATAAACCTTGACCGTTATCCTGTTAAATGAAACAGCTTTTCTCTTTTAAAAACGGACACAGAGTTCTGAGCAGCACAGGAACCAATCACTGACATGCATGAAGGGGCGGTGCTGGCTGGTCCGGTCCGCTCTGAGGCTGCGGCTCGTGTCTCCAGCAGACGGACAGACGGGGTGTGTTGTACCCACAGGATGACATAGTGCAAAGTTCAGTCCCTATTTACTTCCTTCTGTAGCAACAATGCAGGAACTGATCAACTCACAGTTCTTAAAGGTATGGGTATTTATATGGGATATTTATTTACAGTTCTAACACTAGTTATATAGTAGCTTTAATGTACGAGCTTCATCAGGGCTTTGGATCGATTCTCAAGTTCTGCATATCAAGAAACAGCGGACCACAAAGTTGAGCCGTATTATGTGTTACATTAGGATATTAAATGAACTAAATGCATTATGCTCAATATTTTATCGTCATCAATCACTGGCTGCTTAAAGCAGCTTTCTGTTCTGTATTATTTTATTAAATTATAGTAATTCATAAAGTAAGACTGTTATGAGAACATATAAACAAGTTCAGAAAGACATAAATATGGGTTTATTTAGATTCTGCTGCAGCGTCTTTAAATATTCATCATTGTAATTAATAATGAGGTCAAACTGGCTTCAGGACTCCTGATATCCCAGTCCTCCCAGTATCTCCTCCACCAGCTCCCTCTGGGATCCTGCAGGAGTTGCGTACCTGTTGGTTCCAGGTGTGTGTGGGTCCTCCAGCGGATCTCTGATGGTTTCTCCACCTCTGACTCTCTGAGGCTGAATGAACACACTGCCTGCGACACAGACTCAGACATCCAGAACTCAGTAGGCCGTCAGAGCACAGACAGGACAGCCCATGCTTTCTACTGTGCATCTCACTACTGCCATCTGGTGGCGTGTTAAGTCTCTGCGCTCCAAGTTATTTTCTCAGTACTTTCAAAACTATGGAGTTGAATTTTTCACAATTATTCAATAAAAAAAATTTAAATCATATCAAAGAAAAAAACTATTATTTAATCAGAAACAATGTTTCAAACAACAACAAAAAAGTAATCTTTTTTTAAATCTATCACCCAACCCAGAACCTTTAAGTCAATCTTTAGCTTGCGATTCTCACATGAACATCCTGGGCGGGGCCTAAGGAAGAGCGATGTAGTTCCTACTTTAGTCCGCGCTAACCAATAGGAACGCGTCTTACATCGTTGGTCTTTAGGCCCCGCCCAGGATGTTCATGTGAGAAGATTGACTTCAATTAAAAGGTTTCTTAACATTTGATTTTGTTTTAATTTTTTTTTTTTTTTACAATTGAAAAAACTTTAAAGTTTTTTTTTGAAACATTAAAAAAAAAAAAAAAAAAAAAAAAATTTAACTCCATAAGAATCTCCTTTAATCCTCCAGATGTTCTTGATCAGCATATTTCCTCCAGGTTTTCTGAAGTTAGTTTTCATTTGGTCAGATTTTAAACTCCTTTTTTTTAACCTGCAGAAACCATTTCCAACATTTATTTTTATTTTTATTGATTTGACTTTTCATTTTCGGTTCAGTTAGTTTTAATCCATTATGGGAAAACAGAAAATATCAGTGAGTTACTGCGTTAGGCTTCTTAATTCAACTGGAGGAAACATATTAAATAGGGCCTAAAAGGCAGGATGTGGAATAACTATTATAATATTTATAATATATAGTAGACTGAACACAGTAGTCTGATGTTTATTTAGCTCTGTTAAATAAACAGCCTTGAAGTTTCCATCATGCTTCAGTGATGATGAGGAGGATGAGCCTTCCTCCTCCTGTCATGGCGGCTGCTGCTCGGATTTAAAGCGACAGGCTCCTCCATCCCGCTCTGCCCCCCGCAGCGCTGCGCCTGTCTCTTTAAGGCCTGACGCCGCTTCTTCCAGCGCCCTGCCGCAGACTCGCCATCAGCCTCGCCTCTCTCTGACAAACAGAACCTGACTGGACCGGGCCGGATCGGATCGGACCGGAGCGCCATGACGGAAACCAGCAAGACGCACGTGATCCTGCTGTCCTGCGGCAGCTTCAACCCGATCACCAAGGGACACATCCACATGTTCGGTGAGCATCTGGGGAGGCCCGCTGGGGCCCGGGGGCCGGGGCCAGGCCGGCACCCCCTCTGGTACCGGTCCGACACATCTGGGCCCGGTCCAGCCCTGAAAATAGCGGGGAATCTGCGCTGGGTTCGGCTGGTGCTGTCCAGCACGGTGGTGCTGAAATGACGTCACCCAACCCAGAATCAGCTGCTGATGCATTCAGCGGTACCGGTTCCGACAGAAAAACAAGTACGGGTCAGATCCGCGTCGAACCGACCGAAGGTTCGGTTCTGGCGCAGACAGAAACGCTGCAGGTTCTGCGGGTCCAAACGCGTTGCACAACAAACAACCGAACCGGAAGTTCGGGAGAACAACTGAGGATGAATAAACAGGCCCAACAGAACCAGAACCGTTTCTTGGTGTTTGGGTCGAAATAAAAACATTTCATGTTAAAATCATCTCAAATTTAAAAAATATTAGAATTAATTTATCGATTATCAGCTGGAAAATATTGATCTGGAAATATCTGGAGCACTTTACATAAATAATTACATTTAATATGAATATTCTATGAATATTTATTTTCAGATTTTTGTCTCCACTGAGAAAATATGAGACAGAAACAACCTCAGATATCAGGTTATGGATCAATTTACTCACATTTTCCAAATCTAAGCTCATAAATCTGCATCCAGGTTGGATTTGATCAGATCAGGTGTTTACAGTGAAAGGGGGCGTGGCCTGAAGCTCCGCCTCCTAACGTGTGTTTAATTTTCAGGCCGATTGGGTCAAAAAGAAACTGATAGAAACTGTAACTGGTGAACTGGGAGTTCAGGTCCAGAACCAGTAAAAGATTTAAATGAGATAAACATGAAACCATCAGGAAGCCGTTCACCTCGACCTCTGACCTTCTTCTCCAACTAAACATCTTTTAAAGAAATGGGAAGTAGCAGGAAACAGAAGTTTAATATTTTCTGAATGAAAACATGAATGATTCAGAAACAGGAAGTCAAAACCAAACAAGACGATTTAAACATAAATCTGACAGATTCCTCATGTTTGTTCTGTTCAAACCGGATTAATTCAGTAAAATAACCTGATGACATTTATTACTGTTTGTTTTTATAAAATCAGATCTGTCTTTAAACGACAAATTGATTTCACTAAAACAAGTTGAATAAATAAAAATGAGGTTTAAACCTGAAGCTGCAGCTGATCTGATGGTGATGAATCCAGGATTTAAATAGGACAGATATGAACAGGCAACATCTGGAGCTGAATCCGGTTCTGATGTCTGCAGATGTTCAACCAGATGTTTAAACATTAGAGATGTTTAAATGTTGTTTCCTTTAAAAACCTTTTTAATTTCCTCCGGGTTTCCAGCCTCACATGGAGCAGATCTGACACCGTTTCCATGGATTCAGTTTCATTCTGCTTTACTCACATTTTAATACTGATTTTAATCTGGTAAAACATTAAATAAATCTTTTTTGTGTTTATTTAAACCCCAGGTTGAGTTCAGCTCTTTGTTTCTGTTTTTGTTCCTCCAGAAAAAGCCAGAGAATATCTGCACCAAACGGGACGATTCATCGTGATCGGAGGAATCATCTCACCGGTTCACGACTCCTATGGAAAACCTGTAAGCCAGATTTCACTTTACCAGATTATAATCTCATCCGTGTTGGTGTAGTTCACACGGTGACCTGACGGTGGCAGTGTTTCCTCCATCCTCCAGTGAAGCAGCAGAATAATGAAGCTGCAGGTTTTCATGTTGATGATGATGGAACAGAAATTATTTTCATTTGTTAATTAAATTTCAGGCTCCATATGCTTGGATTGCTGTAAAGCCTGGATTATATCAGATGAATTAATAATCTGATTTTAACTGTTGTTTAACATTAGCATCAAACTTTAATGAGTCGTTTGAATCCTTTTAAATGACTGGATTGGTTTGATTTGAGATATTTTCTGAGTAATTTCAGGTTTTATGTGAAATCCAAACACTGAGTGATATTTTCTTCATCAGGCTGTGAATCCAGACTCTCATATTTACAGTTGGATCAGAACTTTGTAATCATTTATTGAATCATCTCCAGTAAACGGGTTTCAGATGTTTGATTCTCTGTGAAGGAGAAAAAAGATTCAAGGTGAATTACAGTCAGAACCAGGATGTGGATCGGTCGGCTCTGACCCGATCTTTATTCAGGACTGTTTCAGTTGCTGCAGAACCGGGTTTCTCTCTGAACAGAACCGGGTTTCCTCGGCCCGATCAGAACCGTTGGGGCGTTCTGTTGTGTCTGATCTCCTCGGTGTGTTTGCAGCTGCAGCTCTGCAGGATTTAATGAATTCTTGTCCTACTTTCTTTCTGCCTCCACAGAAACATGAATTATTGATGCAGCAGAAATCCTCTTTCTGCTGCAACAGGAACCTTTTCTTCTCGATGAGCAGATCGATCATTAATTATTGATCCATGTCAGTTTTCAGAGTCTGGTCCACATTGCCGGCAGTAAGTCGGGCTCGTTTCCGGTGAGAGTTGGACTCTGCCAGGGCTGCCCTTTGTCACCGATTCTGTTCATTATGGACAGAATCTCTGGACCAGCCAAGGTGTTGAGGGGATCCGTTTTGGTGGCCTTAGGATCAAATCTCTGCTTTTTGCGGATGATGTGGTCCTTTTGGCTTCATCAGGTCGTGATCTGCAGCTCTCGCTGGAGCGGTTCGCAGCCGAGTTGAAACGGCTGGGATGGCGATCAGTGCCTCCAAATCCGAGGCCATGGTCTTGAGCCGGAAAAGGGTAGAGTGCCTTCTCCGGGTCAGGGGGGGTGTCCTGCCCCAAGTGCAGGAGTTCAAGTATCTCTGGATCTTGTTCATGAATGGGGGAAGAAGGGAGCGGGAGATCGACAGGCGGATTGGTGCAGTGTCTGCCGTCAAGCTGGTGCTGTACCGGTCCGTCGTGGTGAAGAGAGAGCTGAACCAAAAAGCGAAGCTCTTGATTTACCGGTCGATCTACGTTCCCACCCTCATCTATGGTCATGAGCTTTGGGTCATGACCGAAAGAACAAGATCACGGATACAAGCGGCCGAAATGGGTTTTCTCCGTAGGGTGGCTGGGATCTCCCTTAGAGAGAGAAGCTCAGTCATCCGGGAGGGACTCAGAGTAGAGCCACTGCTCCTTCACATCGAGAGGGTCCAGTTGATGAGTATCTGGTCAGGATGCCTCCTGGACGCCTCCCTGGTGAGGAGTTCATGTCCCACCAGGAGGAGGGGAAACCCAGGACACTCTGGAGGGACGATGTCTCTCTGCTGGCCTGGGAACGCCTTGGGATTCCTGGGAACGCCTTGGGATTCCTGGAGGAGCTGGAAGAAGAGACTGGAGAGGGAAGACTGGGCCTCCATACTGAAGCTGCTGACCCCACGACCCGACCAGGAGAACAGGAAGAAGATGGATGGATGGCTGGATGGATGGATGGATGGATGGATGGATGGATGGATGGATGGATGGATGGATGGATGGATGGATGGATGGATGGATGTCAGTTTTCACCTTATTAACTCCATCTTTGATCAGTTCTGTATCAGTAGGTGAGAAATCTACAGGAAGCTGCAGATTGAAAAGATAGAGAAATGTTCTGGTCCTGATTCCGACCAGGTCCAGAACCAGGACTGCTGGTTCTGCTGAGGTTCCTGCTCTGGTTCTGGCTTCATCTCCTCTCAGAGCTCCAGGTTTTCCTCCTTCCTGCTGCAGATCTGATGGTTGGTTCTGTGTCTCTGCAGGGTTTGGTGTCGAGCCGCCATCGCCTCACCATGTGCCAGCTGGCCGTCCAGTCCTCTGACTGGATCAGGTGATCAATCATTTTATGCTGTTGAACCCGGTTTGTTTTCTGTTTTAACTGAAGAAGTAGTGTAGGGTTGTTCCTCTAAAGGCTGAGTGGTGCAGGCTTTGACGTGAGGCTGCTGCTCCTGCAGGGTGGACCCCTGGGAGTGTTACCAGGACACCTGGCAGACCACCTGCTGCGTGTTGGAGCACCACCGCGACCTCATGAAGGTCAGTCAGTCCCAGTACAGAAACTGGTTAGAGGATGTTTACTGGTCTGTCTCTGACCACATTGAGAAATTTAAACTTTTCATTTTATTAGGGATGAACTTTTTCACTGCTGATTCAAACTGGCTGATAAATTTATTTTGGCTTTGGGTCAGAATTTCATTTACTGAAAGAAGCAAAGGGAGGATTTTTATGTTTCTAAAGTGATTAATAATTAGGCCTAATGAATGAATGAGGGGTCACCTGGGGTCAAAGGACCAAAAGACCTTTACCCTTAAATAGATTAAAAACTGTAAAAACGAATAGCAAAGAGATGCAACAGAAAAACTGCAGTGACCACAATAAAAAACTGTGAGGATTTGGTTTTTCTGTTTGTTAATTTTAGGTTCTGTGTTCAGGTGAGTCTCCGTGTCGTTGCGTCTTCCCTTGATGGTTCCCAGCTGTGTCTCGTTCCCCTGATTACCCTCTGTGTTTTTAATCCCACCGTGTCTCTTGTTCCTTTCCGGCTCGTCGTCTCGTGTCCATTCTGTCGTCTCGTTGACTTTGTCAGTTACCATTTGCTACCAGTTTCTGAGCTCCTTCTGCTCACCTGTGCTGTCTGGACTATTCTGACATTCTTCATTAAAAACATCATCGTTCATTTACAACCATCCATCCCTTCTTCCTCACCATCAATTACTGCAAATCGTGACTCTTACAGGTTACAACAAAATCACACAAACTACCAAAGGACACCTGAAACATCCACAGACACAAAATCTGAAGAAAACTGATGGAAACAAGTAAAAATTAAAATAAAACCTTTTAACACTGGAAACAGAACCTTAACCTGCTAGAAAATAAATCCTAAAAAATGTAAAAAAACAAAACTGCTGAGCAAAATGAAGAAAATGAACGACAGAAAAAAGCTGTGAAGAAACGACAAAGGAGGAAAAAGTTATAATAAAAAACCCCATGAAAACAGTCTGAGGTCAAAATGAATAAAGAAAGAAAAAAATTATGAAACTCAAAATAAAACCGAACAATAATTGGATAAAATAAGCAGAACAGAAACCAGTGAGACCAGTTTAACTCTGGGACTGGTTTCATCCACCAGTACATTCTACCTGTCGCTGGTTAGAACAGCATCTTACTGAGACTCATTTTAAACATCTGATTCTTGTCTGACCCGGAGCAGAGGCAGGAAACCCAGTGTGGCCTAGTTCAAACCTCTAAAGCATCTCTGCCCCTCAGAGAGTCACCGGCTGCATCCTGTCCAACGTCAACACGCCCTCCACCACTCCGGTGATTGGTCAGCCACAGAACCAGACTCCGCCCATCTACCAGGACCAGAACAACATGAACCACAAACCCACAGCCAGTGAGTCCAACACCACGGTTCAGCCGGGGTCAGGCACCGGGAACCAAGCTACAGGATGGGGGGGTAGAGGAGCATAGCATAGTGTAGCATAGCATCCTAGCGTAGCATAGACCAGAGCTACAGCATAGAGTAGAATAAACTAGACTAGAAAAGAATAGAAATGTTGCTTTTTAATAATTAATTACTTGTTAGAATATTAAACTCTGCTGTTGTCAGTGTTGCTGCTGGTTAACGTTATATCATAATAAATTTATCGTTATTATGAAACTGTTAGCTTGTTGGTTGAATTTCTGATGTGAACCTTTTGTTTCTGTCTAGTCAAAGTTTGGGGGAAGATCAGTGAGAGTTTGGGTAAAATGTGCTGCGTCCGACCCAACATGGAGCGCTTCACGTTTGTTGGTGAGAAAATCAGATTTTATTTCATGTTTTGCGTAAGAACAATTATTAGTTAATATTTTTATCCATCAGGGAAAGTGAATTAATTTATCTGGAGGACGGATGATTCAACATGATGTGAAAACATTAATGTTGGAATCAAACCAGGTTGTTAAAGCAGAAACAGATGAACTCAGTAAATGCCTGCAGGACAGAGAGCCACAGTCCAGCTGTGCAGCTGCATAAAACTGGACCATCATTACTATCAGAGACTTAGTGCTACACTGACTTTGTTCTGTCTGATTAATAAAATGTAGCGGTTTCAACTCGCTACAGAAACAGGAGAGTTTCTGGAGTTGAAAGGTCAGAGTGGAATCTCTGTTTGTGTTTCAGATGAAAACGCCAACCTGGGGACGGCGGTGAGGTACGAGGAGATCGGTGAGTTTTCTCCAGACCTGAGCGGATCCTCTGGTTTCCTCCCTGTCTGAACTCCTTCTGGTCTTGTTGGGATCCAGTAAACATGATGCTTATGGAGAAAGCGTGGCGTTGAGCGAGTAAGCGCCATGTTTACTGAGAACGTGTCTGTCTCTTTCCCTGCCTGTCCGTCCTCTGTAGAGTTACGCATCTTGCTCCTGTGTGGCAGTGATCTCCTGGAGTCCTTCTGCATCCCTGGCCTGTGGAAGGACAGTGATGTAAGCACAATGTAGCCCCACCCACATGCATAAGCCCACCCACCAACATGTAGCCTCGCCCAACTACATGTAGCCCCTCCCCTCAGTCAGCCCAGACTCAATGGAAACAAAAAACTCTTAACCAGACATTCAGGGAAGAAGATGAAGATTAAATTGGTTTCCATCCATGTTTTTATGGCTATGATAAAAACTCCAGATGGAAATTCTGGAATGATTCTCTAAATGTCAGATGAACCCATCAGATGTTTGTAGATCTGAACTCAGGACAGATCCAGCATGTTTCTCTAAATATGTGCATTGCTAGAAAGAGTACCCCCTGCTGTTTGAAGAGGGCAATTACCTTTAAGTCCAATTGTTTGTCTACATCTGTAAACAGGTTTGAATGTGATGATTTTGTCTGTTACTGTTGGTTATGTGGTGATGAAACCAGGATTATTTAGCTGGTTTTCTGAATGGACTGACTCCACCCTGAGGTTCAGATGAGGCCGGCCCGGTTGGACCGTCTGGGCCTGAACCTGGTTGTCTCAGAGGTTCTGGACCCTGAATGTCGTGTCTCTGCTCTCAGATGGAGGTGATTGTTGGTGATTTTGGCATCGTAGTCGTTCCTCGTGACGGCGTCGACACAGAGAGGATCATGAATCATTCCTCCATCCTCCGCAAGTACAAGGTGAGTTTCTGGAGTATGGTGCAGCAAGAGGGACAAAATACTGACTGAAGAGAATGAGGCTGATGTTGAATCATGGCATGTTTCCCCCGGTCGCGGTTCTTCATCCGTCATTGGACACTTTGTCCTCATCTCTGAGTTTTGTCTCTTATTTGCTTTGTCATAAAGTCCAGTGAATGTCTGCTTTCATCTAAGATCTTCTCTGTTTCAGGACAACATCGTCGTGGTGAAGGACGCGACCAACCACCCCATGTCCATCGTCAGCTCCACCAAGAGCAGGTGGGCCAAAAGTTAGACTGACAGAACCGATGGCCTTATTGATCTCCTGGTCCGAACACTTTGACTTTCTGTGGAGCATTTTCAGGTTTCCCCTCGAACGTCCGTCTCTGAGACGTCAATTTACAATCCAAAAGAGTCCTAACCAAGTTTCTCTATCACTAAAAGATATAAAATAAAAACTGAACTACACTGTAAAACAGGATTTTCACAGCTGGTTGATATGACATGTTTGAATCTCTTCAGATAAGTTTAAAGGAAAATTATAAAGACTCAAAGGGAGAAGTGAAGGTAACGGTTAATGGTTGGTTCATTTCACGGTTTGTGGTCACAGAATCAACCATTTAATGGTTCTGGTTTACTGGACCAGAGCTGAATCCTGCTGTAGGCTTAGGGTTAGGGTTGGTTCTGCCCCCCTAACTGCTGTTTACCCCCCGCCCTCCAGACTGGCCCTGCAGCACGGAGACGGACACGTCGTCGACTATCTGAGTCAGCCTGTCATCGACTACATCCTGCAGAGCCAGCTGTACATCAACGCCTCGGGATAGAGCTGCCGACCCGCCTGCATGAGACCCAGGACCGTCAATATGGAGGACGAGGTGGGGGGGGGGGGGGGTACCAACGCTACCATCTATATAAATACACCCCCCCCTCCCCAACCCCCCGCAGAAAACTGAAACCTGTCTGTCTTCTGTGTCAACATTTACTCTTCTTTGAGCTCCAACAGGAGCTTTAGTGTCCCTCCGTCTATGTCATGTGACTTTACCACTGGGGGAGGGGGCAATGGGGTATGTGGGGGGGTTAAGTTATATTTAAAAGTTAGAGATGCATGGCAGACTTCTGGGCATGCTCAGTGTGACTCCTCGTCTACATCAGGGTCTCTGGTTTCATGCATCACATCAGGTTGGTACCCACAGAAATTATTACTAAAATTCAACCAAAACTTTTTGTGAATTGATTGATTATTGGAGCCACGATTAGAGCCAATTCAGAAAATACATAATTAGGATTTTCTCATGTACAAAACCCAAAAACAAGCAGTTGAAACCACCAGAACCAGAACCCAAACCTGTTGGTTCCTCTGACCCTCCAACCTGCTGAAACCAGAGATCAGTGCAGTCGGTCAGAGGTCAGAGGTCACATCAGGGACTGATTTACTGAGAAGTCGACCCATAGATATATAAGCTCTGTAACCCTGCAGCTATTGCTACATGTTGTTAGCATGGCAGCCATTTTGGATCTGAGGATTGGATGAGGCAAATTTCTGACTTTTGAGGCAGTCAAACTGATTTTTCCAACTTTAAGATGAGAAATCCCATAATCCTAATCTAGACAGAAAATCATCCTTTACATTAAAACAGCTAATCCAGAAATCTGCTGCCAAATTTAAACTGTATGAAGGATGGAGTTCATGAACTTCAAACCAACAGAAGCAGCAGAACATTTAGCGAATTTAATGATTTTAAACTGTTTTTAGCAGCAGCAACGCATCACTTCCTCATCAGGTTACTTTAGGGAATCAACAGTAAATTAATCTGTAGAAATCAAAATAGTTATAAAACATGAGCCGCTCCCACTGACTTGTAAATAAAGAAGGTTCTGATCAGAACATGAAGAGGTTCTGGAGGAAGACCCGGAAGTTCCTGCAGAACTTCACCCACAGAACTGTGAATGTGTTGACCAGCAGGGGGAGCTGCTGAACCGGGAGGCTTTATGATGAGGAAGTGATGTCAGAGGAGGAGAGGATGATGAAGGTGATGATGATGATGATGATGGTGATGATGGTGGTGATGATGGTGGTGATGATGATGATGATGGTGATGATGATGGTGGTGATGATGATGATGATGGTGATGATGATGGTGGTGATGATGATGGTGATGATGATGATGATGGTGATCATAATAATAATAATGATGATGATGGTGATGATGATGATGGTGGTGATGAAGAAGCACCTTCTGTAAAGCGTTCAGGATGTTTTCTCTCGGTTTGCTCCTGTTCTCCGTCTGCATGCTTTTTTCTGACTGTTTGGTTTTGGCATGAATGTTTTTCCCTCATTAGATTATTATGGTCTGTAGTGATTGTGTTTGGGAAATAAAATAATTATAATAAATATAGATATAAAGAAATCGTAGCTTCAGATCATCCTCTCCGTCGCCCATTTTTTATTCACTGTAAATGTACCGACGTGTGTGAGTGTGTGTAAGTGTGTGTGTGTAAGTGTGTGTGTGTGAGTGTGTGTGTGTGTAAGTGTGTGTGTGTGTAAGTGTGTGTGTGAGTGTGTGTGTAAATGTGTGTGGGGGTGTGTGTGTGTGTGTGTAAGTGTGTGTGTGTTTCCAGGTTCATGTTGGTCACCATCCATTTGAACTGTGTGTGTGTGTGAGTGTGTGTGTGAGTGTGTGTGTGTGTGTGTGTGTGTGTGTGTAAGTGTGTGTGTGAGTGTGTGTGTGTGTAAGTGTGTTTGCAGGCAGGATGTTTGGAAAATGAATCAAAGAATGCACTAAAACATTTTTATTTTCATTTAAGCTTTAATAACTGAGTCTTATTCAACTGTGGTTACATTTACACCCTCTGCTGGCGAAATAAAGTATTTCTTCTAAGTAATGCACTTTTACTGGATTTATTTGAAGTTTACATGGAAAGTTAGTTTTATTTCTTTTGCTGTTTAAAACCTGTATGAACTATAACTAAACTATTTTTACCACAACTCAAGATTAAGGAATAAATTACTGGTAGAAAATTGATAGTAAAACTTACTATACTTAATTTCTTAAAATTAAAAGTATTGTAATTTTCAGATAAAAATATGAGCATTATTAGCCAAACCTTGTTTTAAAGTAGCAAAAATAAATTAATAGGATTTTTAATTTAGAAAGTGAAATGGACTGAAAATCGTGTTTTTCCTGAGTTCTGCTGGAGAACACAGAACCGACATGAAGACGGATCCAAAACATACAAAACGGATAAACAGAAGGATAAAGATTTGAAATTAATTTTATTAGAAATCATTAAGGAAAATTAAATATTTCTGCCATTCAGTGGTTCAACATGTTTTGTAACAAAACTAATAATTTTTTCATATCAGCAAAAAATATAAATCTGTACAAGTATAAATACAGAATAAATGTATTTCTGTTAATAATCTGTTAATAATCTATAAATTCATGGAAACTTTTCCAACGGCTCCCACAACCTGCAGAAAGTTTGTAAACTTGGAGAAATTTAAATGTTTTCTCTCCTTATTCACAGATAAATACTGAAACAAAAAGGTTTAAATAAACAATCTGAACATTTAAGGAAACGCCGTGACAGTCACCGTTTCCATGGTTACAATCAGCTGGAAACTTTTGGACGAATTCAATTTAAAACTTTGTGGATTAAATCCCACAGTTACTAAATAAATGTGAAATTATGCTAATATATTAGTAAGAACTAATATAATAAACTTATTGCATAATTATCAGCTGATTGTATAATAATAATAATAAAATATATTAAAACACATCAGCCGGTTTTCCAGGTATTTGTTGTCCTGAATCAGGAGTCAGAGGTGAAACAACTAGTTTGGTTGTTTTTATTTATTTTGTAGAAAAATAATCTGAACACTAAAAAGAGCAGAGCGGACCGACCGAGCCGGACCAGAACCGGTTCCTCAGGACGGTCCAGTTAAAGGCAGGAAGGTTTGATATGAACGGCAGCAGATGGAAACTCCCAGGAGGAGGAAAACCGTTCCAGGTTCTGGAGCGTCCGGAGTGGAAGCGTGCGGCCTTTGACCCCTGACCTCCGCCCTGCGGCTCAGGGCTCCTCGATGGGCGGGGTGTTGTAGCAGCCAGCAGGGATGCTGTTCCGGATGTCCTCCAGGTTGGCGATGTCCCTCAGGATGCCGTCGATGTCCGTGTTGATGGCGGCGAGGCGCCGGCGATGCGCCTCCTCCTGGTCCTCCACCTTCTCCAGCCGCGGCCGCAGGAGCTGCTGCACCTCCTCCTCCGCCCGGACCAGAGCCGCCTCCAGCTTCATCAGCTGCTCCTCGTCCACAACGTCTCCGGAGTCTGAGGAGGCAGGAGGAGTCCGTTCAGCACCAAGAACCGAGACGGACCGGGTTCTACTGGGCTCTAACGGGTTTTACTGGGTTCTACTGGGCTCTAACGGGTTTTACTGGGTTCTACTGGGTTTTACTGGGTTCTACTGGGTTCTAACGGGTTTTACTGGGTTCTACTGGGTTTTACTGGGTTTTACTGGGTTCTACTGGGTTCTAACGGGTTTTACTGGGTTCTACTGGGTTCTACTGGGTTCCAACTGGGTTCTACTGGATTCTAACAGGTTTTACTGTGTTCTAACGGGTTTTACTGGGTTCTACTGGGTTCTAACGGGTTTTACTGGGTTCTACTGGGTTTTACTGGGTTCTACTGGGTTCTAACGGGTTTTACTGTGTTCTAACGGGTTTTACTGGGTTTTACTGGGTTTTACTGGGTTCTACTGGGTTCTAACGGGTTTTACTGGGTTCTACTGGGTTCTACTGGGTTCCAACTGGGTTCTACTGGGTTCTAACGGGTTTTACTGTGTTCTAACGGGTTTTACTGGGTTTTACTGGGTTCTACTGGGTTCTAACGGGTTTTACTGGGTTCTACTGGGTTCTACTGGGTTCTACTGGATTCTACTGGATTCTACAGTAAAACAGCTGAAACTCTGACTTCCTTTAAATCCAGACTAAAACCAGCAGCTTTGAGTTTCTTTAGAAACCTAAAAAAATATTGATCAACAATCTGATGTGTAGCGATGGGACTGGACAGTGGAACCCAGTAGAACTGGGTTGTACTGGGTCCTGCAGGCCGTCAGAACCGGACCGGACCAGGGAGGAAGCAGAACGTACTCAGGGTGGCCAGCATGTTGCTGACGGATCTCAGCGTTTCCTGAACGGCGTCTTTGCTCTGCTTGGCGTTGGCGAGCGCCGCGGTCGCTCCGGCAACCGCCTGCAAAAAAAACACCTGTTACTCCATCCGCTCCACCTTCTGCTCCACCTGCTGATCGCTCCTGGTCGCCGTGGTTACCTCCTCCGCTCCAGCAGCCAGCCCCTTCACCTCCTTCAGCCCGTCCTTCAGCCCGGCGGCCGTCTGCTCCGCTCCGGCCTTCAGGTTCTTGGCCTCCTGGTTCAGTTTGTCGGCTTCGCTCACCAAACCGTCAGCATTCGGCAGCGACCCGGCCGTGTTCTGACGGACAGAACCAGAACCTCACATTACAGAAACCCAGAGGAGAAAATGTCTCCCAGGAAAACAAAAGTCCTGAGATTCTCTGCAGGCGTCGTGGAAAACTTCAGGCTGACAGAGACGAGAGTTTCAGAACAATAAGACAAATGATCCTCTGATGGAAATATTAATAAACTGTTTGTTGAAACGTTTGATCCGTTTGGTTTAGCCGTCTGGAGGTGAAGCATTCGGGCCGACCTCCTGAACCAGACGGAGCTTCAGGTTGAGTTTGTTCCCAGAAACAAAAAGTTTATAATTCATAGAAAATAATGTAATTCTATAATTTTACATATAAAAGACAATCTGTAAAATGTTCCAGTGTCAGGCAGAGTTACTGAACCAAAGCAAAATCCAAGACCAAGTTGAACTTTGACCTTCCTGGTCGTTTGGTCAGAGGTTTAAAAATCCAACAAATATGAACTTTTCATTTAAAGCTGTTTAAAAGTTTTCATTGTCAGTAATAGTAAATAGTTTTTGTCTTTTTAAAGTTCTAATTTCTGCACATTTTGCATTTTCCTGTCTTTGCTTGGATTTTCTGTAGATTTGCTGCTGTTGCACTGAAATGTCCAAACTGAGGAGATTAAAGGATATTTTTACTCTATATGACAAAAACACAGTTTATGGTCACAGGGCCTAGTCCAAGTTATTAGGCAAATTGTATATATTATTATCAAATATTTGTTGTTTTACCTATATAATGTTCTTGTCTTGTATACCTTTATTGTTTTATCTTAGCCTAAAAATGTTTCTTTCCTCCAGAAGGCCTCTCTGAAGAACAGCAGTGACGACCGGGTCCAACCCGGTCCAACCGGGTTTATCGCTCAGCAGAAGCCTGACCTGTTGATAAAACTGTCGCAGTGAAGAGATACAACTTGCTCTGTTTTATCCTGAGTCTGAAACAGAATAATCTAGTGTGTAGATAACATGTGTTTGTTAGTATTTGACATTTGCGCTGCAACTCTGTGATGAAGAGTTTTCCCCAGCGCTCTGTGTGACAGGGATCCTGGAAGCAATAAAAATGTGTTTTCAGACCGATAGAGACCTGAAACTGGAAGTACAAAGTAATCTAACTCTCTGGTCTTTAATTTGTGTCAATAGATGTTTAAACACAAGAAAAGCTTCAAATTTCATGTGAAGATTTTATTGACTGACAGGAAATAGTAAGCAGGAGTTATGATGGGCCTAGTGTAGCTTTAGCTTAGTGTAGCTTTAGCCTAGCGTAGCTTTAGCTTAGCATAGCTTTAGCTTAGTGTAGCTTTAGCCTAGCGTAGCTTAAACTGTTCTCAGATTATTTTTTTGGTCAATAGTCACAACATTTGATTTGCTGTCAGAAAACAATAAAAACTATAAAAACCATCCAGAGAAAAGCAGTCAGGTTGTGAATCCTGAACCAGACTGCAGCTGCTCCTCAGCCTGTAGGGGGCGCTCAACCTCAGTTCATGCTAGGTATTGCTTAGCTTTGAAATGTAATTTCAGTTTTCAACAGTTTTATTGGCCTCCATTAAAATCTAACGGCTGTTTTTACCTGGAGGTTTTTGGCCAAGCCGTCCAGCGCGTTGATGTTTCCCATCGCCTCGTCGTGATCTTTGGACGCCGCGTCCAGAACCGACTGGGTCTGGACGTTTTTACCCACAGCTTCCTGGATGGTGCTGCTGATGTTCGGAAGACGCTTGACGGCTTCATCAGCTCCAGATTTACTGTCGCCGATCTGCTGGTCGAAACCTGGAGACGCAAAGAGACGATGAGGGAAAGACCGAGATCTACTGGGGAGGAGAACCAACTGGTTCTGTCTGGTTCTGACTGGTTCTGACTGGTTCTGTCTGGTTCTGTCTGGTTCTGACTGGTTCTGTCTGGTTCTGACTGGTTCTGTCTGGTTCTGACTGGTTCTGTCTGGTTCTGACTGGTTCTGACTGGTTCTGACTGGTCCTGACTGGTTCTGACTGGTTCTGTCTGGTTCTGACTGGTTCTGTCTGGTCCTGACTGGTCCTGTCTGGTCCTGACTGGTTCTGACTGGTTCTGACTGGTTCTGACTGGTTCTGTCTGGTCCTGACTGGTCCTGTCTGGTCCTGACTGGTTCTGACTGGTTCTGACTGGTTCTGACTGGTTCTGACTGGTTCTGTCTGGTTCTGACTGGTCCTGTCTGGTCCTGACTGGTTCTGACTGGTTCTGACTGGTTCTGTCTGGTTCTGACTGGTTCTGACTGGTTCTGACTGGTTCTGTCTGGTTCTGACTGGTTCTGACTGGTTCTGTCTGGTTCTGACTGGTTCTGACTGGTTCTGACTGGTTCTGTCTGGTTCTGACTGGTTCTGACTGGTTCTGTCTGGTTCTGACTGGTTCTGACTGGTTCTGACTGGTTCTGACTGGTTCTGTCTGGTCCTGACTGGTTCTGACTGGTTCTGTCTGGTTCTGACTGGTTCTGACTGGTTCTGACTGGTTCTGTCTGGTTCTGTCTGGTTCTGACTGGTTCTAACAGGTAGTAAATCAGCTCCCTGGTACCAGATGGAGCCCGGTTCTGGTGAGCTCCACCACCATAAGCGTTGGGACTGTTTGTAGAAGCAGGCCCCACGGCGCCCCCTGTTGGTGGCGGGTGTCAGTACCTCTCAGGGTGTTCAGGGTGTCGTCCAGGTCGTTGTTGGTACCGGCGCCTTGCAGAGCTTTCTCGGTTTCCGCTTTAGCGGCGCCGACCCGGTCCAGCAGCTTGTTGAACTCCTGCAGACAAACGTCCAGCTGATCAGAGGAGCTTCTTGTTCCGGTCCAACTTCTGGTTCCTGTCATCATAACTGAAATATTAAGTTCCCTCTGCTGGATTCTGATTGGTCGGTACCTGCTGGGCGGTTTGGCCCTGATCCAGCAGCTCCTTGGCGCCGGTCCGGTCTTTCTCCGCAGCGCCCAGCAGATCGTCCACGGCGGAGATGTTCTTCTGCGCCTCCTTCAAGGCGTCCAGCCTGGTTACCATGGCGTCCACAGCATCCTGAGCATCACCACACACCTCTGGCTCAGAGACCTTCAGTAGCCGCTAATGCTAATGCTAATGCTAATGCAGCAGCTCCTACCTTCATGGACGGTGGGAGGTTCTTCTCCAGCCTGGAAATGTCTTTCAGCATGCCGTCGGCCATCTTGCTCTCCTGTTTGGCGTCTTCGCTCAGACTTCCTGCTCGCTTCTCCAAACTCGTCACATCTGCTGAGGTTTTATCGTATCTGGATGCAAGCAGGAGAAAATGACACGGTTTTTATCCAGATCCTTCAAAACAGCCAGAAACTCAGATTCTACTGCAGTTCTCCTCAGAAAGTTTCAGTTTCTCTAACCTGAGCAGAACTTTCCACAAACTCTCAGAAGACCATCAGCATTAGAGAAAATTCATGTTCAGTAAGAGCAGCTGAATATAAAATCTAACATACAGATACAATTTATCAGTAAACCAATGAAAAGAGAAATTATATTCCTTAAAAATGAGTGTAAGGGAAAAGGAGCAGCAGATCGTTTCTCTGATAATCATTTTAATCTGTTGGGATCAGAAACATTTTCACTGCAGGACAGTTTGGACTGAAGGTTCAGCTTTCTTCATGTTCTGTTTGGTTTTTGGCTCTAAACCTCATGAAGTTCAGGATGAAGGTCAGCGGTGATCCACTGGATCAGGGTGGGATCTGAGGATCTACTCACAGATCCTGCAGATCTCCGATCAGCTCCTGGACTTTGTTCTCCTTGTTCATCAGAGTCCGGATCAGATCCAGACTCTGCTTGGAGTCGCTCAGAGCCTGGTTGGCCGCCTGCTCCACAGAGTCCGCCGTCGCTTTGTGTCTGGGAGGCGAACCAGAAATGATGATGATGATGATGATGATGATGATTATTATTATTATTATTAACAGATTCAGATCTTACTCATTGGCCAGGCCTGTCGCCTGCTGCACCAGAGAGGACAGCGAGCCTGAAGTCAGTGGATCATCGCGGACAGGAAGATCCTAACAGGAAACACAGCAAAGCATCAGGAAACAGGAAACAGGAAACATGTTCTTCAGTTTCTCATTAACTAAATTACAATCTGATCAGGAGAAACTCTGAAGGTTGTCATGCTGGTCAGCAGGTCTTACCACGGACTGGATCTTGGTTTTTGCCTCCGCCAGAAGGTTTTTCATGGCAGCGATCAGAGTCTCCACCTCCTCCACCTTGGACTTGAAGGTCCGCTGCTGCTGGCCGATGTGTTTGAGCGTCTCTGAGATGTTCTGGATCTTCTGTTCTTCAGTGAACTGACGGCCGCTGATGGACGACAGGCGAGTCTGCAGCATCTTCTCCTGATCTGTTACGAAAAGGTTTCATTTTATCAACAACTAAACTGACATATTCAGCTGCAGTACCTTGAATCTCCACTAGAGGCCACTGAAACCAAAACAGCTCAATAAGGTCCAGTTTGGAAATATGAACCCGTTTCCTGTTATGATGTTTTATTCACATTTTTTATAAATTTGGTGCGTTTGGGAAAAGATTTCACTTAGGAAAAAAACTAACTTTTACATATTAATTTTGTTCAAGAAAAAAAATGGATTTAGAAAGAAAAATAAAAAATGTTGATTATTCACACAGATCAAATTTAAAGTCTAAGATTGTTTAGTAATTGTTTTAAAATAATAATAAATCTGGACTGTTTTATGTCAGGAAACATGAGGAGATTCTCCGACCCGTCAGCTGCTCGGCGTTCTGCTGCAGGTCCTTCATCAGATCCTCCATCGCTCTCAGAGCCGCCTCCATCTCAGCCCGGTTGGTCGGAACCCGACCCGACCCAGACAGCAGGATCTCCAGCTCCTTCAGTCTGACGGAGTAAAGCTCCATCTGAGGCAGAGAAACATTCAACCTGCAGCTGAAACACGGAAACCTCTGGAGCATTTAGGCAAAAATCTGGATAGAAAAGTAAAACTGAGACAAATATTTGGAAAATTTGGATTTAAATGGAGAGAAAAAGAAATTTTAAAATAAAATTTTAAAATGGTTATATTAAATAAAGCAGGATCAGAGTAAAACAGTTTGTTGTTTTCAGATAAGAAGCCGTAAAATATAATCAGGAAGAAGAAAAAATTCAGTCACAGCTGAAGATATGTTACAATAAATGATTATTGATCATAACTGCTGGATCAATTCAAAACCTTTCAGGTTTAGACTGAAATAAATGCAACATTTTAACTAAAATATTGTTTTTGCAGAAACTTTTTCTTCCAGAATCATTAGAAGATAAAATGTTTGATTCAAGCCTTTGGTTTAGTTTGAAACCTGCATTAGTTTAGGAATCTTTCTGCAGCTTCCAGCCAGCAGGGGGCGCTGCGCCTTCAACATGAGCTTTAGAAACCCCAGAACCAGCCTTCTTCTACCTTCTTCCTGATGGGGCTGAAGCAGGTGGGGCAGTTGGGCCGGTCACACCTCGGACCCTGGAAGCCCGCTCGGCACCGGCACCGTCCGGCCGCGTCGCACTGGCCGTCCTCTGAGCCCAGGATGTCACAGCTGCAGGCTGCAGGGGGAAACGTTCCTCAGATTAGAGCTGATCCTTACTGGTTTCGTCCTGCAGGGGAACCTGGACTCTGTCCTCACGTTTGCAGGCGCTGGTGGACGGGTTCCGGTAGAACCCGGCCAGGCAGCTCTCACAGAACCGACCGGTCGTGTTGTTCAGACACTTCAGGCATTCTCCGCTGTTGCGGTCGCAGCTTCCCGCCATGCTGACGTCAATGTGACCGTTGCAGCTGCAGGGTCTGCAGGGTCGCTGTGCGCCTCGCAGACCTGCGGGGTCGCCATAGAAACCCTCCCGACAGGTGTCGCAGTAAAACCCTGAGGAGAAACCAAACATTTACATCCTGACATCTCACACTGAGTGTTGGGTTCATTCTGGACTCACCGAAGGTTCCCTGCGGACAGCGGAGGCACTGAGGCTCCAGAGCTCCGGCCTCCAGAAAGCAGGACGACCTCTCCGGACAGGGGCAGCGCTCACAGGCCCCCTGCTGCCGCGGGTCTCTGTAGAACCCCTCGGAGCAGCTCCGCTCGCCGGACGTCTCGTCTGCGGAGTAACAGTCTCCGGTCTGGGGGTCGCAGCTGCCGCCCCTGCAGCTGCACGGCTCGCAGGCGCTGAAGGCCCCGGATGACGGCGCCCGGCGCCTGAACCCGGCCGCGCAGCGCTCACAGAAGTCGCCCTCGTATCCCGGTGGACATGTGCAGGTCCGGACCCAGCCGGCCGCCACGCCGTCGCCACGCCGAGCCGAAACCAGGTTCACGTTGTCAAGGTAACCGCGTCCTGAAGGAAAGGGACCAATCAGTGAGCAAACCACAGAAAACCTGGTTCTGATTTCCATGTGGTTTAAAGTTTCTGGTTCTTCTCCTGCTACTTTAAATAGACCATTCCTGATGTTGATCAAAGCAACAGGTGGTCTGTGACGGTCTGTCTGTTTTACAGTGAAATCAGGTCTAATTGTAACTTTGGACAAAAGAAACGTAAATAAAAGAGTCATCAGCATATGGAATGATTCTAACTTTTCTCTCATTTAAACAGAAATGACGATTAAAACAGATCATTGTTGGACATCAATATGATTTAAAATATGAACTTCTAGTGAACAGTGGTGAGTTTATGTCCTTTTTTAAATTGCAAAGAGTTTAATTAATTAATGGGATTCATCTGGATACTGAAACTGAAGAATCTAATCGCTGCTGCTCATCGGAGCGACATGAAACCCCTGAACAGAGTGGAGAACCGTCTCACCATCTTTTCCAAACGTGGCCCGGATCTTTATGGCCGTCAGGTTCTGGAGAAGCTTCTGGAACTCGAATGAGGAAAGTTGAGGTTTCCACATGCTGAGCTTCTCATCCAGCCTGTTGGAAAACAGGAAACCAAGTTTTAAAGAAATCGTTGATGAGATGCTCTGGTCACCATTCAGATTAAACCTGCAGACGGAACCGTCCTGCAGACGGAACGAACCGTCCTGCAGACACCGGGTTTCAGTCTGACGTTTCCTCCAGACTCATATTCGTCTTTATACGATGGAGGAAACCTGATGCTTCCAGCTGCTAAAGTTCTCAGGAATGTTTCACTTCCTCAGGAAGCTAATGAGGCGTTAAACACACCTGAAGGATCAGAGTGATGTCATTTCCTGACCTGAAGGTGTAGTTGAGCTTCTTCCCACAAGGGACAACGGCCCTCAGGTCCCCCAGCGCCGCCGCCACCGTCAGGCCGCCGCCCTCCAGGACGACGTCGCTGGTGGACGGGTGGCGAACGCCGCTGTCCAAACGCAGCGAGAAGGACAGGTTCTGGCCGTAACTCAGCAGTTTGTTCCCCAGGTAAACGTCTGCAAGACGGGAGACGACGGGTCAGAGGAGACGGGAGGAAACGCTGACGGACGCAAGGGGGCGGAGCTTGTCTCACCTGGTGCGTACAGGTAAGTGGGCAGGCTTTGCTTGGACACTACCTCCAGGTCCTGGTGTCTGGGCGACCAGCGGAACAGAACGTCCTGAGGAGTCGTACGCTGGGCCGTCGCCGCCGTCCAGCCGTCCGGACCTGAAACCCGGCAGGTTGTTTTAGCTGGAACAGAACCACCTGAACAGAACCACCTGAACAGAACCACCTAATCAACCCGGAACCGGCTTCTGTTCCTGTTACCTGAGCTGAAGGTGGAGGAGACGCTGTGGATGGAGAAACCAGGCCGAGCAGAACAACGATCACTGTGTCCGTAACAGAAACACGGCAGAGTCAAACTCCCAGAATCCTCTCTTTCCTGGCGCCTGGAAAACAACCAGCAGGAAGTTTGAGAGAAACAGGAACTGAGAGAAACACCTGGAGAAAAACTGCGACTGACCAGGAAACAATGAACCAAAAACCTGCTGAACGTCTGGATGCAAAATGTAATAAAACTTTTACTGAAATGATTCCTCAGTCCATTTCTACAACATTTCCCTGTTGCATATTTTTCTGTCTTACTGTTTATTATTCAAATATAAACTTTAAGAAAGTTAATCTATTTATTAAAAGAATCTAAAAACTTCTAATTTTACATCAGAAGATTTACAACAAAACTGAAGGAAAAACATTAATTAGTTTTTTAGGCTTCTGTTATTGATGCTTCTGGTTTTTCTTTTTCTATCATGACTTTGAGTTTTAGAGCATTAAAATATTTTAAGTTATGAAATCTGCATTATCTGGCTGAATCTGATCTGAAACAAGAAATATTTGACTTGTTTTTGTTCTGATGAAAGTAAAAATCTGAGAAATCCAAAGGAACTCTGAAGACGAGATGATTTAAATCTTCGTTAGATGATGACGTCACCTCCTGCTGCAGCCGTCCGCTCCCACCGGGCCGTCGGGGCAAAGGTCACATTTGTCTCCAGAGACGCCTTCCTTACAGCTGCAGCGCCCCCTGCTGTCACACGTGTTGCTAACTGAACCTGCAGAGAGAAAACGCGCTCAGACGTTTCCTGACTGGATGACGTCACGCGGACAGGTGCGTCCTCACCTGTGGGGTTGCAGTTGCAGGGCGTGCAGCTCAGCCGCGCCCCCTGCTGGTAGAATCCGTCCTTGCAGCGCTCGCAGCGTCGACCCTCGGTGTTTCCCTGACAGTCCAGGCAGCGCAGACCCCAGGCGTCCTGCAGGCAGCGCCACGCCCGGCCGCTGCACTCGCAGCGGGAGTCTGCTGCAGGACGACACAAGAGGAACGGAGCTTCATCAGAGGAAAGAAAACATCTTCTTGCTCTGAACATGATCATGAGCTTCTTCACTTAAATGGACGCGATTTAAATTTAAACATTTCTGAAATATTTTCACTTCCAGGCCAGGAATTGATGTTGTTGTACAAACTTGATTTGTGGTTTTTCCCACAGAAGTTTGGTCTCCTGAACGCATCATTCTGTCCAGCTTCAGTTAAAATTTGACTTATTTTGATAAAACTGACCTGCTGGAGTGAAACCAGTAAAACTTTTATAACCTTTATGGATGCAAAAGCAAGAAGCGCCTCTTGATGACTTTGTGTTTCTGCGTTTGATTCGATGTAAAATATTTTGAAAGGCCTTGCTGATGAAATGTCCTATTCAAATCAAATTTGATTAGATTTTTTTTATTGTCTGCTTCATCGGTTTCAGTTTTTGCACAATAACCAAGATTTCTGTTTCTCTAAAGATGAAAATGTTCTGATAAATCAGGATTATAGAACCAGCAGGTTGACCTCTGACCCCTTTTCTTCATGTTGAAGGTTTATTTTATTTCACCATCCAGAACCGACTAAATCCTAAACAATAAAATGGATCATTATCAATACAATCTATTTAATTATGATTTATGTTCAATAGGAAGCAGCAGGATGACGAACTGGACCTTTAATCTGGAACCCTGAGAACTTTTGATCCTGGAAAACATTTGGGTTCAGAACAAACATTTGGCTGGTTCTGATGAACGAATGAGGTTCTGACTCATTCATTCATCAGAGGCGTCAGGTGAAGGTGTGTCTGTCTGTCTGAGGTCAGTCTGTGACTCAGCCGACCGAACGGATCAGAACCGCCGCCTGACAGCAGAAAGAGTCCAGAGGACACGAGCTGAGAAACTTTATGACCGACGGTTTCTGGTTTCACCTGCTGAGGGAAAACGGAACGACGGCAACGAGGCAACGGAGCAACACACCAAAGGGGTGACGGGGCAACGGAGCAACATAGCATAACAAACATCTAGATCATATATTTTCTGAGTTTTTTCTTCTGTTTTGACTTTTTCTTGTTGACACGGTCGGTTCTGGAGGAAACTGGATCCACATGCAGACCGGTGACCCAGAACGACCTTCAGGAGGTCAACATGGCGTCGTTACGCATCAAACACAGGAAGCTCAGAAGTATTCATACCCCTGCTCACATTTTAATTTGTCCATCAAGGTGATATTAATGTTAGAGTGTCCTAGTCCAAGTCTTGACCTGGACCTGATCAATAATCTGAGGAGGGAGCTAAAGATTAGGGTGATGGTAAAGAGTTCATTCCTGAAGATAAATCATCAAATCCCAGCAGAAACAGAATATTTTTATTATTAGAGGAGAAAGAAAATGATTATTAATTTGTTTTCAAAGGTCAATAAAACCGATCAATTAAAAACCGATAATTATTAAATTGATCTTGTGTTCTGATCTTTAGCAGATCAGAAATTCCGTTTATCTCATTAAAATAAAGAAAGCTCGTCGTTTTAACCAGATTTTAATAATTATAAAGATTTTATAATTATTATTTCATTTGAAGAGAAAAGTCGTAAAGCAGTAAAACTTCAGGATGTTTAATTTTCCTCCAGAGGAAACAAAGGAAAGGAGGGATTTCCTAAACTCCTTATTAGTAAGTAATTATTAAGTTATTAATAATTTATAATCTGTAATTAAACTCTTTCTGGTTTAAACATAAATTTATTTCCAGGCTCTGACAGTTAAACGTTTCCATGGAAACAAACTTGATGGTTAAATGGAAAATATTTCAAATCAGAACCTGATGAAAGATTTACTGGACCAGAACCAGCTGGATCTGGACTGAAGTTCTCCGGGTTCTTCTTGTTGTTAAACCCGGAGGTGTTGGATCGGGTCGGAGCAGCAGAACCGCAGAACCTCAGATCTCCTCTGAAGTTCTGTTTGTTTCTCTCAGTCGTGTTTCGACAAATCCTCCTGGATTTTTTTTCTGCTGCGTCTCCAAACTCCGTGTCCTGAGGCGAAGGCGGCGGGGCAGACGGGCCTCGCCCTGTTTACCCCCCCCCCCCCCTGCTCAGGTCTGCCCCCCGCTGGGCGTCTCCCTCCTGCAGCAGAGCGGCGGTGATCTGAGGACATGATGGTTCTAAATCTGCATTGCTGGTTTTTCTTTCATTTCTTCCCATTTTCAGTAGAACAGAAATGTGTTTGTTGTTCTGAAAGAAGGTTCTGTTCAGCTGGTTCTGTTTGTTCTGGTTCTGTTTGTCCTGGTTCTGTTCAGCTGGTTCTGTTCAGCTGGTTCTGTTTGTTCTGGTTCTGTTCAGACATGTTCTGAGCTGCTTCACGTCTGAACAGGAAGTTTTGTTTTGATGGTAGAAACATTCAAACATCAGGCATAACATTATGACCGTCCGGACCTCTGGGTTCTGAAGCAGAAACAGAGAAGAAGAACCCGACCAATCATCATCCAGCAGCTCGTTTGTTTAAAACTTTGATTCAACCAGAAAAATCCCAGCGATTAAGAACCAGAAGTGATGAAGAGCAAGAAGTGAAACTCATTCATTCAGTTTTCAGACGTTTGTCATTTTCTCATGTAGTCAGAAAACAAACAGCATTTTTCCAATTCTGGGAGCAAGAAATGATCTTTTAAACAGAAAGAGAGACAAACATCTCTCGGTGTGATCAGATCCCAGCCTGGAGGAAACTTAGAAATAAAGAACCAACTCCTCCAGCCGGACCAGTAGAGCCGTCCCAGTCCAGACTGGTCAGATACTGACGATGCTCATCATCTGAAAAACACCCAAATGTTAAAAAATAAATCTAATGAATTCAGAAAAAACTGCTGACCAGAACCGCAGCTCAGGAAACGGACCCGTCCTGCCGGACGGGTGGTCATAATGTTACGCCTGATTGGTAGAAGAACCATAAGGTCCATTCAGAACCGTCAGAACCAGAACCTCCTCTTCATCATGATGATGTTCTGCAGCTCGGCTCTCACAGATCCATCATATGGAGCCCAAAGGGGAACCGGACCTGGTTCTGAACCCACAGAAAGGTCCAAACATGAGAACCGGGTGCCGGCACTGTAATAAAATCATCTTCTAGGATCAGAACCCATCCGATCTGATGGGTTCTGGTGCCAAAACTCAACATTTCACCGCAGGTTCTTCTGGTTCTGGATCACTGAACCCAACTGTTCTAACCTGCACTGATAACTGGACTGAACCAGACCGAACAGAACCCAGTAGGTGAACAGAACCCTACAGCCTCGTCTCGTCGGTTCACGGAGAAGAAACGATGATAAGCAGAAAGTTTCTGATGCTTCAGCAAAAAAGAAACAACAGAACCAGATCGGAACAGGTCCAGGTACTCACAGTAGGAGGTGTAGGTGGTCTGGACCGAGCCCAGAGCGGCCAGAACCACGCAGAGGGAAACCCAGCAGCTCTCCATGTCGTTGGATCCAGAAATCAGCTGAGGAGAATGTTCTGGTTCTGGGCGAGCGCCGGGTTTTAACCACTCTGCTGTCCTGCAGCAGGTCTGAGCACGCTGCACATTCTGCCGCCGATTACTCACCGTGATTCACAGAGAGTCAGAGGAAATGACGGCCGAGGAGCTGCAGGTAGAGAGAGAGAGGGGGGAGAGAGAGACAGAGAGGGACAGACAGGGAGGGACAGACAGGGAGGGACAGACAGAGAGGGACAGACAGGGACGTCTCAGAGAGCTGGACAATAAGGTCTCTGTGTCAGACAGACGAAGGTCCGGATGTTTGCTGTAAACATGAAGCTGAGCTCTGCAGAAAGATCAGAACCAGCAGAAAGGCTGCAAGAAATCCAAACTAAAAATAATCTCATTATTTAATGCCTAATCTGTCCGTTACTCCACATTCTGCAGGATGACTGGGCAAAGAAAATGTCTGCAAGAAAACCCAAAAAAATAAGAGAATACGGACAAACTGACATAAAATCACAGAATATGAGAGAAACAAATGAAAAATATCAACTATTGGAAGTAAATAGAACTAGAAATAAAAGAGTGTCAGAATTTTCAATGAAAAAGTCCCTGGTTCTGACCCGGTTCTGACCCATTCGGGTCCTGTTCTGACTGTATTTTCCCCACAGGAGTTAAAAACAATCAGGATGTGTTTGATTTGGTCTAAGCTGTAATTTTTCCTCCCTGCAGCTCAAATTGTTTTTATGTGTAAACTCTGTCCTGAGGCGACGACAGCAGGGAGGCACAACCTCACACACACCTGAACCTCACACACACTCTGAACCTCACACACACCTGAACCTCACACACACTCTGAACCTCACACACACTCTGAACCTCACACACACAGAGACACACACATACAGAGACACGCCTGATTTGTTCCTGTTGCCGTGCCAACGCCACACCTGAACACACTCACACCTTATCAGCTGACTGGTTCTCTCAGTCATAAAGGAGTTACTGGTTCTGCTCTTTGGACTTTGTCACGTTCCGACCAGAACCTTCTGATTTGTCTCAGTTTGGTGTCAAAGCAGCAGAAACGATGATAATAGAAGGAAAATGATGGTTTTTATCTGCTGTGTTTGGAAACATACCAGTCAGCTATACTGGTCCAAGTATTGACCAGTTACAGACTGAAATCTGAGTGAACTGGGAATCATAAAAAAATCTTCAAAAAAAAAAAACAAAAAAACAAATTCTGACTTTAAAGTCAGATTTCTTTTTTTTTTTTTTTTTTCGGTGGCCCAAATCCTTTTCCGTAGTTCGGTGTTGCGTTCCACCATCTTGGATCTATTTTCTTTATTAGCGTCACCAAAACAACACAACAAAATAGAATAGAATAAAATAGAATAGAATAGAATAGAATAGAATAGAATAGAATAGAATAGAATAGAATAGAATAGAATAGAATAGAATAGAAGTACTTTATTCATCCCAGCAGGGAAATTACTTCGCAGTTGCAGCATAAAGACAAGACACAGTAACAACTAGTTGTAGATAAAATAAAATAAATATAAAATATAAAATGCTACAAATTGTAAAATTATAAAGTGCTGTAAAATATAAAATGCAACTTAAGAGCAGTCCTTACAGAGATTCAAAAAATGCAGATATGTATATGTAATATATGTACAGCAAGTGTGCCACAGTGCAGTTGTGCAAAATTGGGCTGATTAGTGCAGAACAATGATGTCCAGCAGGGGGCGTTCTAGTGCGGTTTTCAACCTCGCTGGTCCAGCTTAACTTACAAAAGGCAGCACAAAGAGCTGCTACACCACAGTGCTACCATGAGGGGCGCTATTCTAGAACAAGTGCTTTAATAAAAGAGGGATACAGTAATTATAATGATTTATGATTTACAAAGTACATTGCTTTACCTACCACTCTTTAGATAACATATAAAAAACGGAAATAGGTCTTTATATGTTATAGTGTATCCATAATATATGTGGTTTCTAACTAATTTTTCTGATCTATTTTCACTCTTAAAACCAATACTTATAAACACTGTCAATTGCAGTCAGTATTGATTTATAGGATTATAAATTATATTTTTAATACTACAAACAGAATTACATTTTTGTTTTATTTTTGTGAAAGACAAAAAAAAATACAGTAAAATAAATAAATAAATAAAAAATACAACTCCTATACCAGAAATCCTTCTGCTGGTAGCTGGAGAAACGAAAAACACACCAAAGTGTAATTCCTCCTCCGGACCAGATGGTGGCGGTACATATTTATTACCAACCGGCAGGATTTGAAGGAAATCAACGTTTTCTTATTTTTCTGTCAGTTTGTAGGATTCTGGAGAGACAGTCCTAATTTCTGACTTCATTGGGAGTAAAGAAAGGTATGTTTATTGTGCTTTATTTGTTATTAACCCCGTTTTGTGTCTTTGTGAGGGTAAGTAAGCGTCTCCGAAGACAAAACTGCTGTTACCACACGGCTTATATTAGCTTAGCATGCATTATTTGTGCTAGCAGTTAAATGTAATGTTTATGTTATAATTAAAAGGAATCCGAAAGTAGCTCTCTGGCGTAATAGTGTTTATAATGAGCGCGTAATGTGTCAAAGTTACAACTAAAAGAGGTAAAATGTTAACAGTAGCTGGACTTGCTCTCTTTTATCCCGGGTTCCGACATTCTTGGATCCAGTTTTGAAGTTGGAGTTTATAAAACAATTTCTATAAATAATCTGAGAAGTGAATAAGGTCGTCTAATGCAGTGAAATATAACAGCTGGACTTTGTGAACATCACCACCGAGAGGCACATATCGTCACCATGTACATGAGGCCAAATTTATTCAGACAGAAATCAGCTTAGATTTTCCACAAACTGTTTCCTGGGAAATGATCTCAAATCTCTGCTGGGTAGTCCAGTCCAGACGGAACCAGTTTTAGTTCTCTGGCCTCAGTTCTGGCTAAATAAAACTTAATTTATAACAGTGTAGACATACAACTCATTGCATGTTTACACAGTCTAACAAATGGAATTGGATGTTTCCAGTATTCTCTATTTTTTCTTTACATATTTTAGTCCCGCCACAGCTGGCATCAGAAACTACAGACAGTCTGTCACTCTGTAGTTTCTGCAGGTTTGCTTTAACCTTGATCCTTAAAATTGGACCTCAGTAGAAAATATGTTTTACCATATTATGTTTCTTTTTTTTGTTTTTTACCTTATTAAATTAAGCTAAACTGTATGAAGGACTGATTCTGCCAAAATAAATCGACAATAAATATAGAAATGAATATAGGGCTTGATATTTTGTTTGACAAATGTTGCATCCAAAAACTAAAACCTTTCCCAGCTTAGTTGACAAAGTGTAACATAAATGCTAACTTTAATAGTATAAATGTAACTTCATCACATTTTCTATTTAATTTCTAATTTAATTGTTTTATTCATAAGTTTCCATTTTTTTTGCATTATTATTTTCTTTTTTTTCATGTTTCACATCCATTTAGTACATTTTTATTTACTGTGAATGTTTATATTTAATAATATATTTTTTGGATGCAGTATTTGGCACATTACTTCAATCCATTTACTTATTTCTTTATTTACTGCTAATTTTGGCAGGATCAGTGCTCCATACATTTGGACAGAACTTAGTGGACAAACCCTGAACTTCAGTGGAAATATTTACTGCCACTTTGATTAGAATGGTTTGTGTAACTTTGAGGTGGGATCAGAGGAGGGCCGTCTCCTTCTTGGCGTTCCATCATGGCGGACATCAAGAACTTCCTGTACGCCTGGTGCGGGAAGAAGAAGCTAACTCCCAGCTACGACATCCGAGCTGCAGGAAACAAGAACAGGCAGAAGTTCATGTGTGAAGTGAGTCCTCTGTCGCCGTTCAGCAGCAGCTCCACCCATCAGTTCTGACCCGAGTCTCTCCTCCTGCAGGTCCGAGTCGACAGCTTCAACTACATCGGGATGGGGAACTCCACCAACAAGAAGGACGCTCAGACCAACGCTGCCCGGGACTTCGTTAACTATCTGGTCCGGGCCGGAGAGATAAACGCAGCCGAGGTCCCTGCCATAGGGGTCGGTGTTCTGGTTACCCAGCACAACAAAGCTCTTTACTTATTATTTTTTCAAACTTTATTTATTAGGTTTTTAACAAATTGTTCAGTTATATGACTCTCATCTCATTCTGCATGTAAATCAAACTGCACAACTTTCCTTATGACAAAGGAATGAAGTAGACGAGTTCTCCACTCACATCAAGGTGACAGAAAAAAAGAAAATAAGATAAAATAACCTTTTTCAAATAAAGCACGTCACCATTTCCATTTAGTTAGTTTTGTATATATCTGTGTAAAGAGGACAAAGTTCATTCTTTGAATGTGTTCCAGTCGTACCTGAAGACCGTCGACACTTTGGTCCTGTCACAATAAATGGTCCCAGAAATTATTGTGATAAATGACAATATTGTTGTTTTGAGACCATTTTCAACTGATATAGTGGCATAATGA
The DNA here is from genome assembly GCF_019740435.1 of Gambusia affinis. Taxonomy (NCBI): domain Eukaryota; kingdom Metazoa; phylum Chordata; class Actinopteri; order Cyprinodontiformes; family Poeciliidae; genus Gambusia; species Gambusia affinis. Next base: position 27,738,156 of record NC_057879.1, read on the forward strand.
TGCAAAGTCACATTCTGAAAGATAAATATCCAAAATAACAGAAATAACAAATAAAATGAATCAGGAATTCTCTGCAAACAACTTTGTCCTTCAGAAAACTGTAGTTGAGAGCAAATCTCCAGAATGAAACTTTTGGTCTGGTAGGAAGAGAGGAAAATCATGCAAATGGGAAATTATAGAGCTTGTTTTAATTCATTAAGTGATTCATTGATCTACTGCAACAGACCTGTGTCCAACTCAAGAACTTCAAGTCAGAGCCATCCCCAGTTACCCCAGGTGTACCTCAGGGTTCTGGTTCTGGTCCTCTGCTGTTTATCATGGATCTTCTTCCACTTGGTCTTGTTTTTCCTGTTGTGCTAATGAGACCCGGCTGCATCCTTCCACCATCTTTCTCTTCAGATTGCCTCTGTGAAATTAAATCATGGGCTGGTCAAAACTTTCCTAAACTGAACTGAACAAAATTTCTCCATAATTCTGATTTTCTGTCATTATTTAAATCTAACCTTAAAATCTGACCATTTCTTCAAACTGACTTATTCTGTCTAATGTTATTTATTGATCTATCCCTTTTTATCGTTTTATATTTTTACTCTTATCGTTCAGATAAAGTGTGTTGTTATTATTGTTCAGTCAGAACCCTCTAAAGGTTGGAGCTAATTGTCGGTTCTGGACCTGCAGGTCGGTCCTCCTGCAGGTATCCAGCCGGACGGAGGAGGAGGAGACGGCGGCTTCGGAAACCTTCCTCCCAGCGGCCCCCTGCCTCCTCACCTGGTTGTTAAAGAGGAACAAGGTAAGTCCTGACGATCAGACATCAGTTTGGGTCAGAACTGAACACAGAACCTCTGGGAGTTCTCACTCTGGTTTATGTTTCAGGGGAAACTGGTGTCAGTGGACCGGTTCCAGGAGTAACTGGACTGGGTTACTCCGGAGGAGGAGGAGCGGAGTGGGAGCGAGGAGCCAACCTGAAGGAGTACTACGCCCGCAGGGACGAGCAGGAGGCCCAGGCGGTACCAGGCTCGGGTCGGGCTGGGTTTCTGAGGCTGAACCGGTTCCATCTGATGGATCTGTTCTCCTTCTCAGACTCTGGAGTCGGAGGAAGTGGATCTGAACGCCAACCTGCACGGAAACTGGACCCTGGAGAACGCCAAGGCCCGTCTGAACCAGTTCTTCCAGAAGGAGAAAACCAGTGCTGAGTATAAGTACAGCCAAGTGGGACCGGACCACAACAGGTCTGGACCAGAGGACCGGCTGGGTCTAAGAACCGCAGCAGAACCTCAGACCAGATCCAGACTGAGCTGTTAGACACAGGAACCCGGACCTGCTCTGAACCGGGCCGGGTTTTCTCAGTTTATCATAGATTCTGATCGGAATGAACTCCTGAGTCAGAAATATTAGGATAATAATCTGATGATAATCTGATAAAAATCTGATAATCTGAGATCTCAGCATGAAGAAATGTTTCTGCTGAAGTCTGGATTGGGTCTGAGGTTCTGTTCGGACTCTAAGTTAAGCTTTTCTTCAGCTCTCTGTACTCTGAAACATCAGTTCCTCCTGATCAAGCACAAGGTGACAGTAGAAGGAAAAGACCCACTTTGAACAGAAAGAACCCTCCAACAGAACCATAACCAGGCTCGGTAGATGGCGCAAACGGACTGATCCAGGATTACTTTCTGCTTCAGTGGGTTTATCCAGGAGAGAAAGAGCAGAACCGGCTTCTCACTTTCTAACCCCTGATGAACCAGAACCGGCCCATTAGAGGTTCTGGTCTGTGTTTCCAACCCTAGCTGGACTCCTCTTCCTCCTGGGCCGGTTCGAAGGCCGGGCTGAAACCGGGCGGTCAGCAGGAAGTTCTGCATGTTTTTGTGCTGGACGGCTCAAACCCAGAGACCTCCAAGGTGTGTCGGCTACACCAGAGCGGTCTCAGAACCCAAACTCCAGAACCAGCTTCACCTTTGGTACCCTGCTGTAGACGTCTGTGATCTCGGGTCGGTGAACACAGATTAGAACTGTGACGGACTCAGAGGGGACAAACCTGTCCGTATTGGGTCCAGGGTGACCCCTCTGAGGTCCTGGTTGGTACCAGATGTTTAGCTGGTGAATCGGGTTGAACCCGACCTTTAGTTTCCTGCTCTGCTAAAAACAAGGTGACACCAGAACTCACAACCTGCATGGTTGCTAGTTCCAGTCCCATGGCCTGCAAGGGGCGGTAAGGGACACCGTGTGGTTTCAGCCTATGGAGGGTGCAGGTGTCTCTGGTGGGGCAGGGAAGATGGCAGCTGCGTCTCAGAAGCAGAGCTGCAGTCTGGCGTCGTCCCAGAGCTGCTGCTGCTGCTGGTAACTGGAACCCCTGGACCAGAACAGACTCTGCTGGCGCCACAGGTGAGTTCTGCTCCTCACCGGACCACCATGACGATGATGATGATGATGATGATGATGATGATAATGGCTATGTGCTTTTATTTTGGTGAGCACAGGAAGTGAAGCAGGATGTTTGTGTTGCAGGAGCTTCATCGCAGAGATGCAGCTGTTTGTGAGGCAGCTGGGCAGAAGTAAGAGCTCCTCTCAGAACCAGCGGTCCGGTCCAGTCCGTGGTTCTGCTTCTGGTTAACCTGGTGTTCTGGTTCCCCTCAGAGATCACGGCCCGGGAGCACGGCTCCAACAAGAAGCTGGCGGCCCAGTCCTGCGCTCTGTCCGTGGTCCGGCAGCTGTACCACCTGGGGGTCATTGAGCCGTACTCCGGGGTCACCAAGAAGAAGGAGGGCGAGACGGTACCAGCTGCGGTCGGACCACTCCAGCCATCGGAACCAGAACAGAACCTGACCTTCTGTTCGTCTGTTCCAGCTGGAGGCCTACGAGGTCAACGTGGCTCCAGACCTGCAGCAGCAGCTGGCCGCCGTGGTCCAGGAGCTGGGAGTCCACCTCGCCCCGCCTGTGAGTCCCCTCAACCGGGTCCGCCTCACAACCAGCAGAACCAGCTGGTCCGGTTCTAATGGGCCGGGCCGGGTTGGCTCAGAACGATGAATAAGAAACAGATCTGAGTCAGTAGAGGAAACGGGTTGTTCTGTCCAGAACCAGGCCTCTGGTACCAGAGACCTGGACTGATTGGACCTATTTATTGAGGATTGTTTATGATCTTTAATCGGACCACAGTGAGTTCTGTGTGAAATGAATTTGGGTCTGAGCAGAACCTTTAACTCTTCAGTGACTGGTTCTGAATCCGAACTGATCAGTTTCATATCAACAGTAAAAAATAAACAGCAGCTTCTAAAGAAAGTTCTGCTGGACCTGATCAGAACGTGACCTGATTATTTCTGTTCTGCTAGCTATTGACAACCTGCAGCCGATGCCTTCACTGACGTTAATAAACGTGGGAGTTTTCAGCGTTAACCTGCTGATCAAACCCTTCAGTAAAAGTTGCATCGTTTTAAAGCAGAACCTGCTGGTTGTAGTTTCCGTCCTGGCCTGCAGAGGGCGGTAAACACCTGAACCGTGTGGTTTCAGCCTGCGGACCCCGGCGCCCCGGTGTCTCTGGTCCAGGGGAAGATGGCCGCCTTCGAGCCGTCTCAGAAGCAGAGCAGCAGCGGCGTCGTCCCCTGGTCGCCTCCGCAGGTCAACTGGAACCCCTGGACCAGCAGCAACATCGACGATGGACCGCTGGCCTACGTAGGCGACCCTCACGCCTCCTGATCTGACAGGTTCTGGTCAGGCCCCGGCCGGGATCGGGTCGGTCCCGGCCGGGTCCTGACCTGTGGTTCTTCCGGCCCAGTGCACTCCGGAGCAGATCAGCAGCGATCTCCACGGCGAGCTGATGTACCAACTGGAACACGATGAGAACCTGCAGAAGGTCCGCCCGCCTCGCCGATCCTCCGCCGCCGTCTCGGCCCGACCCAAATGTTTACCCGTCTCCTGTCGTCCTCCAGATCCTGTCGGCGCGAGCGCAGCTTCCTGTCCGGCAGTTTGAGGAGGAGATCATGGCGACGGTGGAGCAGAACCCGGTGGTGATCATCAGAGGAGCGACGGGCTGCGGCAAAACCACGCAGGTCCCGCAGTACATCCTGGATCGCTTCGTCAAGGGCGGCCGCGCCTCCGACTGCAACATCGTGGTCACGCAGGTAGAACCCGACCCGTTTCCATGGCTCTGAGCTCAGACCCGGTTCTGACCCGATCCCTCTGCAGCCCCGGCGGATCAGCGCCGTCTCTGTGGCCGAGCGGGTCGCCTACGAGAGAGGAGAGGAGCTGGGGAAGAGCTGCGGCTACAGCGTCCGCTTCGAGTCCGTCCTGCCGCGGCCGCACGCCAGCATCCTGTTCTGCACCGTCGGTACGCAGAGCCGCCAGCAGGGGGAGCCCTGCTGCAGGTCACAGCCCAGAACCACACATTATTCATCTGAGTTTAAGAGGAGGAGGAGCTGCAGACTATCTGAACCCAAAAGAACTTTTTAATTCTGTTCAATTAAACTTAATTCCGTTTTCTGTGGCTCCTGACGGCAGTTTGAGAATTTTGTCGACATGCACAGACAGCCAAGTCCCAGCAGAAAAACTTTCCTGTTGTTGAGATAAAAACTGTTTGACTTCCTTTCAAAAACTGAGTCTAACATTTATTACAGCTGCATTTCTACCAAAATCGAATCAGTTCATTTGTTTCATTAAACTGTTTCCTGTGTGGAGACTGGAGCTAAAATGACCAAAATAGAGAAGAAATGCAAATAATTTTAGCTCAAATCCAAGGCAAAAACTAATAATTTCCGGCTAAAACATATTTAAATCTACTGACATAAAAGTAAATGAGGCCAAGCTGAGGTTGTAGAAAATGTTTGACTGGATTTTGATTAAATTGATTTTATTTAGAGGTTTGGATGTGAGGAGTAAATGTTCCCGTCTCCAGGTGTTCTCCTCCGGAAGCTGGAAGCAGGAATCCGGGGGATCAGCCACGTCATCGTTGATGAGATCCACGAGAGAGACATCAACGTGAGTCCACCCGACCGGAACCGGAACCGGAACCGCTCTGAGGTTTCTCACCGTGTTTCTGCCGCTGCAGACGGACTTCCTGCTGGTGGTCCTCAGGGACGTGGTCCAGGCCTTCCCGGACGTCCGCATCATCCTGATGTCGGCCACCATCGACACCACCATGTTCAGGGAATACTTCTTCAACTGCCCCATCATCGAGGTGTTCGGCCGGACCTTCCCTGTTCAAGGTGAGCCCCGCCTGGCCCAGACGGATCCACCTGGTTCTGGTTCAACGGTGCCACGTGTTACCGTACAAACTGTGGATACTAGCATTAGCATGCTAACCCCTGAGGTCTGATGAATTTTATGTCTCATTTGTTTTCACGTTTGGTCATCCTGCTCGTCTTAAAGGCTAGCATTAGCTCCATTACAACCATGGCAGCCATTTTTGAAAAATATCCACCAGAGAAAGGGAAACGCAAGACCAAGAAAATATTTTCTATGGTTTGAAATATTTAGGATGTGTTCAGATAATCGGCGGTTTGAATCACGGTGGCGGCCATTTACAGAAATCTACAACATCATCAGTAAATATGATGCTATGGGTCCAGTTATGTTCGATTTGGTACAAAACGTTTTCATCTGTGATAAATATTAGAAGTTTTAGTTAAAATATGAATTTTCCCTGACAACCACGGCAGCCATCTTGAATTTTTTATTGCTGTCCCCTGGGATCGTCTGAACCCAGTGAGGTTCTGGATGTGAAATATTTTGGGTTGTCCCGTTTGTCTCAGAGTATTTCCTGGAAGACTGCATCCAGATGACCAACTTCGTCCCCCCGCCGATGGACCGGAAGAAGAAGGACAAAGACGAGGACGGCGGAGACGATGACGTGAGAACGCTGAGTCTGATGGGGATCTGAGGGCCTCCAGCCTGGTTCTGGTTCTGGTTCTGGTTCTGGTTCTGACCTCTCCTCCCTGCAGACCAACTGCAACCTGATCTGTGGGTCGGACTACACGGCGGAGACGAAGCGCTCCATGGCTCAGATCAGTGAGAAGGAGACGTCGTTTGAGCTGGTGGAGGCTCTGCTGAAGTACATCGAGACGCTGCAGGTGGCCGGCGCCGTTCTGGTCTTCCTGCCCGGCTGGAACCTCATCTACTCCATGCAGCGCCACCTGGAGACCAACCCGCACTTCGGTACCGGAACCCGCCCGTCCGGCCCCAGAATCTCCTCCAGGCGTGAGCTAACGCAGCGGTGTCGTTCTGGTTCCAGGAAGTAGCCGGTACCGCATCCTGCCGCTGCACAGCCAGATCCCCAGGGAGGAGCAGAGGCGGGTGTTTGAGCCGGTTCCGGACAGAGTCACCAAGGTGAGTTCTGGGAAAACGCCGCGAGCCGCTCCAGGTAGTTGACTCCTGGCCCGTCGTTCCAGGTCATCCTGTCCACCAACATCGCCGAGACCAGCATCACCATCAACGACGTCGTCTACGTCATCGACTCCTGCAAGTAAGATCGCCGCCCCCTGACCTCCTGACCCTTGACCTCCTGCCGTCCGGCCCGGTTCCGTCCTGATTAACCTGGTTGGTCCCGACAGGCAGAAGGTGAAGCTCTTCACCTCCCATAACAACATGACCAACTACGCCACCGTCTGGGCCTCTAAGACCAACCTGGAGCAGAGGAAGGGCCGCGCCGGCCGAGTGCGACCCGGCTTCTGCTTCCACCTGTGCAGCCGCGCTCGCTTCGACAAGTAGGCCCGCCGACCCGGACGCATCCGGAACCGCCGCGCGCTGCGGACGCCATCATGTGTTTATGTTCCCCCGCAGGCTGGAGACGCACATGACCCCCGAGATCTTCAGGACGCCGCTGCACGAGGTGGCGCTCAGCATCAAGCTGCTGAGGCTCGGAGGCATCGGCAACTTCCTGTCCAAGGCCATCGAACCGCCGCCGCTGGACGCCGTCATCGAGGCGGAGTTCACACTCAGAGGTGAGACACTCAGCTCAGGACAGGCCTGAATATTCTCCTGAAAGCCTCCAGGGGGCGCTGTGTGGGGAGGCTGCTGCTCTGATTCCAACTTCTACTGGAGTTTAAGGTTGTCTGATAAATATTTGACACAAAAAGTGAGACTAAAAAAATGGTTAATGGGCTGCAGCTGTGATTATGTTATAATCTGTAAGACGCATCAAATGGTGACCTTCATGTTGGAGACGTAAATAAACCTCCAACGATTCCCAGGATGTTAGAGCCGAGTAAATAAAGTTTAATCAGGGTTTTAAAATCATCTTTTGGCAGAAAATGACCTGAGTTATTATTTTACGAAGGTGATTAAATGTCAATTAATTTGAAAACCTAAACAACTGGATTACACAGATTACAGATTACACTGTAAAAGCAACATGAACCAACCATATAGAGAAAAATTATTTTTAAAAACATTTCTTAGGAAAATAAAATATTTCAAATAAAATTAATTGAAGACAAACGGATCAGATTTACAAATTAAAAAACATTCAATTCTTCTTATTTATGTTTAAATTGTGATTTTACATTTTCTACAGTTAATGCAGAAAACATAATAATCACCTCTAAAGAAAATATCAGTTTTATGTCCCATTGAGCAGCTTACTGGTTCTACTGGTTCTAACTGGTCCAACTGGTTCCTCTCCAGACCTGGACGCCCTGGACTCCAACGATGAGCTGACTCCGTTGGGTCGGATTCTGGCCCGGCTGCCCATCGAGCCTCGGCTGGGGAAGATGATGATCATGGGCTGCATCTTCCAGTCGGTGTCTGCCGCTCCGCTCTTCTTCTGCAGCCTCTCCGGCTCTCTGACGGCTCTCTGTCGCCCCCCAGTGTCGGAGACGCCATGTGCACCATCTCTGCCGCTTCCTGTTTCCCGGAGCCGTTCATCAACGACGGGAAGCGCCTCGGCTTCATCCACAGGAACTTCTCCGGCAGCCGCTTCTCGGACCACGTGGCGCTGCTGTCGGTCTTCCAGGCCTGGGACGACGTCAGGTGAGCCAGCAGAACCGCCGCCGGTCGGTTCTGTCGGATCTGACATCAGAACTAAATCAGTTAATGGCATTATAAAATAGAACGAGCTCAATCATTTCCACTTGCATGATTTAGTTTTTCTATTTTCTCTTTTTTGTCTTCCCAAGTTCTTCAGTTTGATGTTTTGGTCTCAACTATCAGTCAGGGTTTATTTGCATGTCAGAGGTCAAAGTGCATTACATAAAAATACACAAAAATAAAGTCATTCAGTCACCAGTGGAGAAACCAGAAACAAACATTACATATTGTCCAGTTTCATCATCATTATTAACTCAGTAACATGAGTTGGCCTAATCAAAACCCGGCTGCTGTCCTGGTTCTGCTCAGGGTTAACGGCGAAGAGGCTGAGAACCGTTTCTGTGAACACAAACGTCTCAACATGTCCACCCTGAGGATGACCTGGGAGGCCAAGGTGCAGCTGAAGGACATCCTGGTGAACTCTGGGTTTCCTGAAGGTACCTGAACGCCCCGCGGCTCTCTGCCGAGCCCCGGCTCAGTGACGACGACGGTCCGTTTCCCCCGCAGGCTGCCTGATGACCCAGATGTTCAACACGGTGGGACCCGACAACAACCTGGACGTGGTGGTGTCTCTGCTGACCTACGGCTCCTACCCCAACGTCTGTTTCCACAAGGAGAAGAGGAAGATCCTGACCACCGAGGGCCGCAACGCGCTCATCCACAAGTCCTCCGTCAACTGCCCCTTCAGCAGCCACGACGTCCACTACCCCTCCCCCTTCTTCGTCTTCGGAGAGAAGGTGGGCCGCCGCCGCCGCCGGACTCCTGCGGGTCCGGACGCGCCCGGCTGAGGTTCTGGTTCTGTTTCAGATCCGGACCCGGGCCATCTCGGCTAAGGGGATGACGCTGGTGAGTCCTCTGCAGCTGCTGCTGTTCGCCTGCAAGAAGATCAGCTCCAACGGGGAAATCGTGGAGCTGGACGACTGGTGAGACCACGGATGATCCAGGGACCGGTTCTGGTGGGGGTCCGGTTCTGGTGGGGGTCCGGTTCTGGTGGGGGTCCGGTTCTGGTGGGGGTCCGGTTCTGATGGGGGTCCGGTTCTGATGGGGTCCGGTTCTGATGGAGGTCCGGTTCTGATGGGGGTCCGGTTCTGATGGAGGACCGGTTCTGCTGGGGGTCCGGTTCTGATGGAGGACCGGTTCTGGTGGAGGTCCGGTTCGGGGGGGGGTCCGGTTCTGGGGGGGGCCCGGTTCTGGTGGGGGTCCGGTTCTGATGGTGGTCCGGTTCTGATGGAGGTCCGGTTCTGATGGAGATCCGGTTCTGATGGAGGTCCGGTTCTGATGGAGGTCCGGTTCTGATGGAGGTCCGGTTCTGGTGGAGGTCCGATTCTGGTGGGGGTCCGGTTCTGATGGAGATCCGGTTCTGATGGAGGTCCGGTTCTGCTGGGGGTCCGATTCTGATGGAGGTCCGGTTCTGCTGGGGGTCCGGTTCTGATGGAGGTCCGGTTCTGATGGAGGTCCGGTTCTGCTGGGGGTCCGGTTCTGCTGGGGGTCCGATTCTGATGGAGGTCCGGTTCTGATGGAGGTCCGGTTCTGGTGGAGGTCCGGTTCTGATGGAGGTCCGATTCTGGTGGGGGTCTGGTTCTGATGGAGGTCCGGTTCTGATGGAGGTCCGGTTCTGATGGAGGTCCGATTCTGGTGGGGGTCTGGTTCTGATAGAGATCCGGTTCTGATGGAGGTCCGGTTCTGCTGGGGGTCCGATTCTGATGGAGGTCCGGTTCTGATGGAGGTCCGGTTCTGGTGGGGGTCCGGTTCTGCTGGGGGTCCGATTCTGATGGAGGTCCGGTTCTGATGGAGGTCCGGTTCTGGTGTGGGACCAGATCAGCACCAGACTATCAGCAAATATCATCATAGAGGGAAATAATCCTGCCTGTGGGTTCTGATCACTGGTTCTGATGGTTCTGATGGTTCTGGATCTCACAGAATATTTAACATGTTTCCCTCCTGATGATCCGGTAGACCCGGTTCTGTTTGGACCGGTACCGCAGCATGTTCCATTTCGGTTCATTAGGATCAGTTATTTTGATCGTTCACTGAGTTCAAACTAAAACAAAATAACTAAATATTCAGAAACCAAAACATTTGAAAACGTTTGTAAAACTGTTCTAGCAGAACCAGACGACGTTTCAGCTTCACCTGATCCTTCTCCTCGTGTCGGTGGGTTTCCTCCAGGATCAAGCTGAAGATCCGCCATGAGGTGGCGGGCGCCGTCGCCGCCCTGCGGGCCTGCCTGGAGGCTCTGGTGGTGGAGGTCACCAAGGACCCAGAGTTCATCAACCAGCTGGACCAGAACAGCGAGAAGCTGCTCAACGCCATCAGACAGGTGTCCAAACCCTCCGCCGCCGGGATCAACCTGATGGCCACCAACCAGAGGTACCAGAGAGGCCGTCGGTTCGATTCCCACACCTCAACCCGCTGAGGGCCAGTTAAACGGTCTGCTGTCTGTCTGCAGGATGGGGGACGGACCGCGACCTCCCAAGATGGCGCGCTTTGATGGAGGATACGGAGGAAGAGGAGGAGGATACGGAGGAGGAGGAGGATATGGAGGAGGAGGAGGATATGGAAGAGGAGGATACAGAGGAGGAGGATACGGAGGAGGAGGGGGGTACAGAGGAGGAGGTGGGGGGTATGGTGGGTACCGAGGGGGTGGAGGTTATGGAGGAGGAGGAGGTGGGTATAGGGGTGGAGGCTTCAGGGGAGGATATGGAGGAGGAGGAGGTTATAGAGGAGGTGGTGACGGGTACAGAGGGGGAGGGGGGTACAGGGGCGGATATTAAACAAAGTGAGACCTCCTGTCGTATAGCAGATCTTTGTTAATGTTGGTCAGAGTGAACATGTTTGATTTGATTGATGTTTCAAATAAATCTGAGATGTTTCCACCTGAAGCTGCTTCATCTTCATCATCTTCTTTTGGTCGGACCAGAAATAGAGAATGTAGTTCTCTAGAAGCACCAGCAGGGGGCAGAGTTTGACGTCTTGTCTTCCTCCAGATTCTTCTCTTGCAGAAACTTAAAAAAATCTGAGAATAACAATAATAAATGTGGGACACTTGGTGAAGTTTAATGAATTTAAAGTTGGATTAGGTTCAGTTTTGTAGTAAAAACTGTTCAGATGTTTATTTAAAATTATTTTTATCCCATTTAGTCATTTAATGACCTAGCTGAGTCCTGCAGTTCTGACCTGCTGTGATCAATCAGCAGGACGTTGATCAGCTGATGGTTGATGGGACAAAGACTTGAAGTTTGATCCTCTAATCTGGACACGTCCTGGACTGTTTTTGTTTTTAATTAACTCTGGTATTAAAACTCAAAATCCAGAGACATTTTGGTTCAAAATATAAAAACATCTGAATGTTGCTTCATTCTGTTTCTAACAGGAGGAAAATGTTTGACGGACGTCATAAAATGTTCCTGTTGGTGAACAGTTCCCTCCTCAGGGCTCATTCTTTTAGTCCTGAACAACTAAAACCGCTGAAAAACAGCTGCAACATGAAAACATGAAGATCTTACCTTTTGTTTTTCACAGCTCCAGTTGTTTCATAGATTATTAAACTATAAAAGCAGATTTTTATTAATGCACATGAAAAAGTCCCTATAGGAAGAATGTTAGAAAAAGTCAATGAAATATGCTAAATATTTAAGAATTGAACTTTAAACATTGCTTTCATTCTATTAAAATGTTTTTCCATCAGTTCATTAGTGGCAGGAAGCTGCAGCACCCAGAAAGAACTGGGATTCAAACCCACAACCTTTTGCTGCAAGGCACTAGAGTGACCAACCGGCTCACTGTTCATCAAGATTAATCATCTCTGGCAGGTTTAAACCTTTCAAGAAGTTTAATGAGAATAGAATCAAATTTAAAAATAAAAATGTTTCTGTCTTTATTTACATTGTGGTAAAAATATTAGAGGATGATTTATTCTGTGAAAATTAAAATGTAAATTTTTATTATTATCACAGAAACCAAACATTTCCTCTGATTTTAAGGTTTGTTTGGTTTGAGATGAACTGAACTAAAAACACCCTGATGGAAAATAAACGGCAGAGAAAATAAATAAAAAGGGAAACTTTATATCTAAAAGATATGGATGGATGATGGATGGATGATGGATGGATGATGGATGGATGATGGTTGGATGATGATGGATGATGATGGATGATGGTTGGATGATGATGGATGATGGTTGGATGATGATGGATGATGGTTGGATGATGATGGATGATGGTTGGATGATGATGGATGATGGTTGGATGATGGATGGATGATGGATGGATGATGGACCATCCATCATGGTTGGATGATGGATGGATGATGATGGATGATGGTTGGATGATGGATGGATGATGGTTGGATGATGGATGGATGATGGATGGATGATGGTTGGTTGATGGATGGATGATGGTTGGTTGATGGATGGATGATTGGTTGGATGATGGATGGATGATGGATGGATGATGGTTGGATGATGGATGGATGATGGATGGATGATGGACCATCCATCATGGTTGGATGATGGATGGATGATGATGGATGATGGTTGGATGATGATGGATGATGGTTGGATGATGGATGGATGATGGTTGGATGATGATGGATGATGGATGGATGATGGTTGGATGATGGATGGATGATGGTTGGATGATGGATGGATGATGGATGGATGATGGTTGGATGATGGATGGATGATGGATGGATGATGGACCATCCAACATGGTTGGATGATGGATGGATGATGATGGATAATGGTTGGATGATGATGGATGATGGATGGATGATGGTTGGATGATGGTTGGATGATGGATGATAGTTGGATGATGATGGATGATGGTTGGATGATGATGGATGATGGTTGGATGATGATGGATGATGGTTGGATGATGGATGGATGATGGATGGATGATGGTTGGTTGATGGATGGATGATTGGTTGGATGATGGATGGATGATGGATGGATGATGGTTGGATGATGGATGGATGATGGACCATCCATCATGGTTGGATGATGGATGGATGATGATGGATGATGGTTGGATGATGATGGATGATGGATGGATGATGGATGGATGATGGTTGGATGATGGATGGATGATGGTTGGATGATGGATGGATGATGGTTGGATGATGGATGGATGATGGATGGATGATGGACCATCCATCATGGTTGGATGATGGATGGATGATGATGGATGATGGTTGGATGATGATGGATGATGGATGGATGATGGTTGGATGATGGATGGATGATTGGTTGGATGATGGATGGATGATGGATGGATGATGGTTGGATGATGGATGGATGATGGATGGATGATGGACCATCCATCATGGTTGGATGATGGATGGATGATGATGGATGATGGTTGGATGATGATGGATGATGAATGGATGATGGTTGGTTGATGGATGGATGATTGGTTGGATGATGGATGGATGATGGATGGATGATGGATGATAGTTGGATGATGGTTGGATGATGGACCATCCATCATGGATTGGATGATGGATGGATGATGGATGGATGGATGGATGATGGATGGATGATGGTTGGATGATGGTTGGATGATGGTTGGATGATGGTTGGATGATGGATGATGGTTGGATGATGGATGGATGATGATGGATGATGGTTGGATGATGATGGATGATGGTTGGATGATGGATGGATGATGGTTGGATGATGGATGGATGATGGATGGATGATGGTTGGATGATGGATGGATGATGGATGGATGGTTGATGGAGCATCCTTGGAGGTTGGATGGTGGATGGATGATGATGGATGATGGATGATGGATGATGGATGATGGATGGATGATGGTTGGATGATGGTTGGATGATGGTTGGATGATGGATGATGGATGGATGATGGATGGATGATGGATGATGGATGGATGATGGATGGTTGGATGATGGATGATGGTTGGATGATGGATGATGGATGGATGATGGATGGATGATGGTTGGATGATGGATGGATGATGGTTGGATGATGGATGGATGATGGACCATCCATCATGGTTGGATGATGGATGGATGATGATGGATGATGGTTGGATGATGGATGGATGATGGATGGATGATGGATGGATGATGGTTGGATGATGGATGGATGATGGATGGATGATGGATGGATGATGGTTGGATGATGGATGGATGATGGTTGGATGATGGATGGATGATGGTTGGATGATGGTTGGATGATGGATGGATGATGATGGATGATGGTTGGATGATGGGTGGATGATGGTTGGATGATGGATGATGATGGATGATGGATGGATGATGGTTGGATGATGGATGGATGATGGTTGGATGATGGATGGATGATGGTTGGATGATGGATGGTTGGATGATGGATGGATGATGGTTGGATGTTGGATGGATGATGGTTGGATGATGAATGGTTGATGGTTGGATGATGGTTGGATGATGGATGGATGATGATGGATGATGGTTGGATGATGGGTGGATGATGGATGGATGATGGATGGATGATGGATGGATGGATGATGGATGGATGATGGATGATGGATGGATGATGGTTGGATGATGGTTGGATGATGGATGGATGATGGTTGGATGATGGATGGATGATGATGGATGATGGTTGGATAATGGATGGATGATGATGGATGATGGTTGGATGATGGATGGATGATGGATGGATGATGGTTGGATGATGGTTGGATGATGGATGGATGATGGTTGGATGATGGATGGATGATGATGGATGATGATGGTTGATGGTTGGATGATGGTTGGATGATGGATGGATGATGGATGGATGATGGATGGATGATGGATGGTTGATGGTTGGATGATGGTTGGATGATGGATGGATGATGGATGGATGATGGATGGATGATCCATATCCTGAATATTGTGAATAACAGAAATCCTGTGCAGTACTTCATTTGTCCACTGGGGGTCTCTGTCCTCCAGCTCTTCAGCCCGCTTTTCCTCCTGTGAGGGAAGTTTTTCCCAGAGACCAGCAGGAACTAAATCTGCTCCAGGATCAGTTTTATGTTTATCAAACCAAGTTTATCTCCGGGATTTCCTGCTCTGGTTTTCCTAAATCTGGGAGTTTTTCCACGCAGCAGCTACTTCAAATCTGATCTAAATATTAAACACGTGATTCGGCGCAGACCGGACTTTGAAAAGTGTGCCGAATGTTTAAGTTTGCGCAGTGATTGCGGGTGCGCAGCGGCTCTGCGGTGATTTGGTGACTCCGGAGGAAGAGGCGGACTCTTCTCCACAGCCTGTGCGCCTCGGAGCTGCGCAGTAGCAGACTGGGTGTAGTCTGGACTCCCGTCTTTTCCTGCTGGAGTTGTGGGTGCATGGCGGCGGACACAAAGAGCTGAGAGCGACCTCGGACAGCCAGAGAGCAGCAGCAGAACGCCGGGAAGCCGGAGCCACCAGACGCTCCTCGTTTTTCAGGATCCTCCAGTCCGGGATAGTTCCTGCGGGAAACTGTCGGGAAAAACTTTGGGAAAGTTCCGGGAAAGCTCCGACGGGAGTTTTGCGGCCGATCGGGAGGACGGAGCGGGCGGGCAGGATGCAGAACCTGATCCGGGCTCTGGTGGCGTGCAGCTGGGTGGCCGCGGTGTGCGTCCGCGGAGCCATGGATGAATGTGAGGACGAGCAGGACCGACCGCTGCGCTGCATGCCGGAGTTTGTGAACGCGGCCTTCAACGTGACGGTGGAGGCCACCAACACCTGCGGCTCCCCGCCGGAGGAGTACTGCGTCCAGACCGGCGCTACCGGGGTCACCAAGTCCTGCCACATCTGTGACGCGCGGGACCCCCGGAACCACCACAACGCCGCGTACCTGACCGACTACAACAACCAGCAGGACGCCACCTGGTGGCAGAGTCAGACCATGCTGGCGGGGATCCAGTACCCCAACTCCATCAACCTCACCCTACACCTCGGTAAGAGCCCGGGCTGCGGGCCCAAAACACGCACTGCGTCTAAACACGCTGCTCCACTGCGCCGTTTGGAAACCTTAGTCACTAAAAATCTGAAAATTGGTTTTCACTGTCCCAGGCTTTTCCCCCAGGATTTGAAAACAGCAGTATTTAAACCACTGATAAAAAATAACAATCTAGACAAATCACGACTGCAGAATTACAGGCCGACCTCTGACCTCTGACCTCCCATTCATCAGTAAAGTTATTGAAAAAGCTGTTTAAACAGTTAAATAGCTTCCTAATAATAACCAACTGCTTTGACTCCTTCCAGTCTGGTTTCCATGGTTACCGCAGCACAGAGACTGGCCTAGTCAAAGTGTTCAATGACATCCATATAAATACAGACTGTGGGAGAACCACAGTGCTGGTTCTGGTTCTGTTGGACCTCAGTGTTGACCATGACATATTACTGAATCGACTGGAGAGTTGGGTCGGACTCTCCGGTCCAGAGATTAACTGGTTTGAATCTTACATAAAGAACAGGGATTTCTTTGTTTCAATTGGAAACTTCTCATCAAAGAGGTCAAAGGTCACATGTGGGGTACCCCAAGGTTCAATCCTAGGACCCTCTTATTCAATATCTATATGCTCCCACTGGCTCAGGTTATAACAGGAAATAATATCAGCTACCATAACTATGCAGATGACACACAGCTCTACATTACGATGTCACCAGGTGACCTTTGACCCCATCCAATCACTGAACAGATGCTTAGAGCAGATAAATGTGTGGATGAGACAAAACTGAAGTTATTATTTTTCGAACTAAAGAGGAACAATCTAGTTATAGATCTACAGTTACAGATCTAGCGTCAGTGCACAGCTTCAGTTATTACAACTAAAAACCAGCGATCAGCCCGAAACCTGGGAGTATTGATGACCTCTGACCTGAACATTCAGAGCCACATAAAGACAGTTACAAAGACGGCCTTCTATCACCTGAAGAACATTTCCAGGATTAAAGGACTAATGTCTCAGCCAGATCTAGAGAAACTCTTCCATGCGTTTATCTTCAGTTGTATTGATTATTCCAATAGCGTCTTCACAGGTCTGTCCAACAAATCAATCAAACGGCTGCAGCTGACCCATAATGCTGCTGCTGGAGTTCTGACTAAAACCAGGAAGATAGAGCACATAACACCAGTTTTTAAGTCCCTCCACTGGCTCCCTGTAGCTCAAAGAATAGACTTTAAAATACTGTTGTTAGTTTATAAATCACTGAATGGTTTAGCACCACAATACATTAAAGATCTGCTGCTGTTGTATCAACCTTCCAGAACTCTCAGGTCTTCTGGTTCTGGTTCTGCTCTGCATCCCCAGAACCAGAACCAAACGAGGAGAAACAGCATTCAGCATCTATGCACCACAAATCTGGAACAAACTTCCAGAAAACTGTAAAACAGCTGAAACACTGACTTCCTTTAACTCTCCACTAAAAACCCACTTGTTTAGAGTTTTATTAGAAACGTAATCAATTATAAATTTATTGACGGAATCTGATTTAATGTTGTGTTTTGATTATTGATTCTATGTTGCAATTGCACAAAAATCTGTGAGGGACGGCAGATTCCCAGAGCGAAAGAGGAGAACGGAGCCTGGTGCTGAAAGGTTGTTTACATGATTTTAAACTGAGTGAATAAAAACAGCAACATTTATTTTGTTCCATATAATACAGGAGGAGTGTATATGGAACAAATTCCACTAAAAACCAACTTGATTAGGATTTTATTTGAAACATAATCAATTACTAACTTATTGATGGAATCTGACTTAATGTTGTGTTTTGATTGTTGATTCTATGTTGCATCACTTTGTGTTTCTGTGTTTGATTTGATGTAAAGCTCTTTGAGAAGCCTTGATGCTGAAATGTGCTATACAAATAAAATTTGATTGATTGATTGATTGATTGGTTAGGGACTTTGGTGCAGATTAAGGACTTTTGGTGCAGATTAAGGACTTTTGGGGCAGATTAGGGACGTCTGGGTGACGGTCAGGAACGTTGTCATTCTGACCTGAGATCATTTAAATCTGCAGGCTGTGATGAATCTCTGGGCCTTTGTGTTCAGGAGTTTCTTCATTGGGGTTCTGGGTGGTTCTGACCCGGGGCTCGGCTCAGACCAGTTGCTGCTCAGCTAGACCTGCAGAGTTCTGATGTACCAGTCACCTTTGAACGCATCATCTGGAGTTAGATTCAGGAGATCTTTGGGTGTAAATGTTGGGTTGTGATGCTGCAGATGTTTCTGCTGAAGAGCCTGAATGAAATAAATTAAACAAGAAAAAGAAAACAACAAAATATGATGATAATATATAAACGTAGATGTTTGAACTTCCTGGTGTCGATTAATGGTGACCGGAGTTTGACGGGTTCAGCCGCGACTCGTTGGTGGAAACTGGATGGTTTCTCTATTTTTCTGGTTATTAGTGTTTAATCTGGTTATTAATGTTTAATCTGGTTATTAATGCTCCAGGTGTTTGTTGATGACTAACTGAACCTTTACCAGCAGCTGGATCCAGTTCCTCGTTGTCTTCCTCGTTGTCTTCCTCGTTGTCTTCCTCGTTGTCTTCCTCGTTGTCTTCCTCGTTGTCTTCCTCGTTGTCTCGTCTCAGTTGGATGTTTTGTCTCTGAATCTGTTTGATGTCTAAAAATCTCTGATTGTCTGAAACCAAAGAAACATTTCTCTACTTTGTTTCTTCTGTGGATCTTGACCTTTTGACCTTGTCTGACCTGGTTTCTCAGTCGGGACTCTGAATCAGATTTATTGGGTTCTGACTCGGTCGTGGAAGAACGCTTTTCTTCCTGAATCTGTTTATTCTCAGAACCTCCAGCTGTTTCCGACCAGAACCAGGAGGAACCAGCCCAACGCTATAAACCAAAGTCTGACGGTTTGTTGGTCCTTCTGGTTGAGACCGACCCGATCGGGTCGGGTCCTGACGTTGGACGGCTGTCCTCAGAGGAGGACAAAGCTTCGTCCGTAATCTCAGGAAGCCCGTGGTGAGCTCAGGCTCCCTGTAACTTGGTGTGTTTGGACTCTTTGAAGTGCGGCAGGAAGGCGACGTGTTCTGACTCGACTGTGCAGAGTCGGGCCCCGGGGCCACATGAAAGCACCACAAAGAAGAAAACCTGCAGGAGGAGGAGGAATGGAGGCCTGGCGCTCTGCAGCTGAAAACCTGCAGTTAGTTTGAACCAGGACTGAGATCTGGTTGAAGCTCAGACAGGAAAAGGAGCGACAACCAGAACCAGAACCTGGGACCGTCTGCAGCAGAAAGAGACGCAGACGCTAGATCTGGATCTAAACTGTGTGAAAAACAACCAAAGTCTAATAGAAACTCCTAACAGGAGCAGGAACCGGTCTAAAAACCTGAACTCAGACGTTCAGACGATGAAATCCTGCAGCAGTAAAGTCTGATCGGATCGGACCGAACCGAGGTCCATATTGATCAAGTTGCTTCCAGCACAGCAGGAAAAACCAGAAGACGTCATGCAGGATGTTTCATGTTTTCTGGATGTTTTTCATATTTCTGAGTTAGTTTTCATCAAAATGCTGTTTTCTTTGACTAGACCCTTTATTTGATTATAGTGGAACAGAAATGTGTCGTCAGCGTAGAGAACTGCCAGATAAAATGTTTCTACAGAGAAAATAATGCTGAAGCAGCAGAAATGAGGATGTCATCCTCTTTCTACATAATTTGGATTTTTATGTCCCACTGTTAAATGTTTCTGTTTTCTAAAACTAAAGATCAGTCATGAAGCCTGAAGAGTTCAGGATCTGAATATATTTTTAACGAGTTTGATGCTTTTTATTTCCAGTTTGTAGGTTGTGGTAGAACAGAGTTCTGTCGTCGGCGTAGAAGAACGCCAATAAAACGATCAGAGGCGTTTTCTGAGCAGGTCGGACGCCTGAAGACGTTTCCTCTTCATCACAGAACTAACTTCACAGTTTCAGCCCAGTTGGCTTTCTGTCAAATGTTTCATCTTTTCTTTTTTATATTTTTAACTCAGGGTTACAGCCTATAAGAAAAAACTTTAGTCATTGAATCCTAAAAGATCCAAATCAAAGCTTTACTCTGGTTTGATGTTCAGTTTGTGGTGTTGGATCAGATTATTCTCTGATCAACAGTTTGTCGTCGGTGTCGAGGATTAGAAACCAGAAGACCGGCTGTGGAGTCCGCTTAGCAACTGTGACACTTGAAGAAGTCGGTCATGATGTTCTTGTTTTCCTTGTGCCCAGAAATAACTTCCTGATTACAACAAATCAGATTGAAGCATTTATTTTAAGTCTTTATGTCGGGACCAGACAGTTACTAAACATGGAGACGTTTACAGATCTAGATTAGATTTTCTTTACTTCCTGTACAGGTCCAGTGGAGCCGAGCTGATCAGCAGAGAGGAGGCGGTGATGAAATTAGAAAACAGGTCAATGCGGCAGATATTTGAGCAGATCGGCAGAAACAGAATAATCCGATGTTTTTACCTGGAAGCAGCAGATGGTGGAATAAAGATCTTAACGGTAAAACGAAGCTTAGAGGGAACAAAAGCAGGTTTTTATTCAGACATGTTTCTGTGTGACGTCACAGGACAATCTGGATAATTGATGAGGCGTTTATGGTCTGTATCGTGTGTAGGAGAACACGGCTTTGACAGTTTGCAAAAAGCTCAAAAAAGGAAATAATAAACTTGTTTCAGTGAATAAAGTCTCACATCTGAAGATTCTCCATCAAATGGAGCAGAACTCATCCAGCGGTTCTGGATCTACGACCCCTTCAGGAGCCCTGGATCTGTGTGGGAAAACTGTGTTTCCCAACCAGCCCTGTTTTCCTGCCAGCTGCTGTAAATTACACCAATCTGAGAGCGAACCCAGGGCGGCGGGGGAGGGGGCGGCCGGGAGTCATCTGCTCCGGACTCGGCATTGTTTAGTGGCTCTGGAATGAGCTCAGCGTGGGAAACTGGGAAGTGTGGAGATTACTGGGCCGGCACAGCTGGAGCCGCGGCGTCGCTCAGCTGAGGAGAACAACGATTCTCCAGCCTGAAGCTTCCCGACGCTCAGGATTCAGGATGAGCCCAGCTTTTAGAAACGAGGTCCGGTGTTGTGGTTCTGACCCGTCTGAGGAGGTTCTGTTTGTCTGTCAGAAGTTCAGACTTCAAAGCAGCGAATAAACTTCCAGTTCGGATGATCTGGAATCTTCACATGACGCTCCGGCAGCTCACCGGAAAACACGGGAATCTTTCTAAACACGACTTTATCTGGGTTTTTAACTTTAGTTATTTACAAAATCATCAAAAATGAAAACAATAAACATGTTTTGAAGAATAAAGACTTTTATTAATTCAGACAGAAATCATCCAATAAACTCCTGAATCCTTCAGGAACCAAAACAAAAATTATAGTTTATTTTTCATTTCAGGTCTGTGACAACAAATCAGTTAAAAACACGATGGATCCAAACAAACTCATTAATTTCCATGTGCATTAGTTATCATATCATGTTTCCACTAAAAACTGGAGGAAAACAGAACAACCTTTTGTTTACAGAGAATTCATAATTTATCTATTGGTTGTTTTATTTTGGAAATTCAAAATGTCCAAAAGTTCAGTAGAGTTTAAAGGGATTTTTGACAAAGACTTCCTGCATTATTATTATTATTAACATTATTATTATTATTATTATTATTATTATTATTATTATTATTATTATTATTATTAACATTATTATTATTATTATTATTATTAACATTATTATTATTATTATTAACATTATTATTATTATTATTAACATTATTATTATTATTATTATTATTATTATTATTATTATTAACATTATTATTATTATTATTAACATTATTATTATTATTATTAACATTATTATTATTATTATTATTATTATTATTATTATTATTATTAACATTATTATTATTATTATTATTATTAACATTATTATTATTATTATTAACATTATTATTAACATTATTATTATTATTATTATTATTATTATTAACATTATTATTATTATTATTAACATTATTATTATTATTATTATTATTATTATTATTATTATTATTGTTGTTATATTACTGGGAGAAACAACATCAATGTTTATTGCAGTAACTTCTAGGACAGTTCTGATTCTGATTGGTTCTCGTTGGTTCTGGGTCTGATTCTGATTGGTCCTGGTTCTGGTTCTGGTCCTGGTTCTGGTTCTGGTTCTGGTTGATCCTGGTTCTGATTGGTTCTGGTTTTGGTTCTGAGTCGGTCCTGGGGTTCAGACCAGAAGTCCAGCAGTAGATGTGGTTCTGTTGCCGTTAGAAACAGAACTCTGACCCAGAAACCCGGTTTATCTCGGTGACCTTGGCGTCTCCAGCTGGAGGTCAAGGCGACTCCTTCCTGCAGAGAGGAGATTAAAGACAGAGAGGTCTCACTCTGATCTTTATCCAGTGGATCATTCTGGTTCATTCCAGGTTCTGTTCGGGTCGCCGTCACTCTGTTTGGACCTTCCTGCAGCTGGGAAGGTTTTGCTGATTACTGAGGATCTCTGAACGGGATGCATCACTCTGTTCATTATTCATTACAGCTGCGACAGGATGAGCCTCTCTGATTGGTTCTGATTCTCCCGGGAAGCGGATCTTGACTCGGTCCGCCATCAGCTGCAGATTTTCTTGCTTCCAGCTGAACAAAACAGCAGCTCAGCTGATCCGATGACGGCAGAGACGGTTAATGAGACAGCCTGAGGCGACCTCTCACTCTGTCTGAAAACGAAGCTCTGACTCACCTTCCTCCTCCTCCTCCTCCTCCTCGTCTTCCTCGTCTTCGGCTCGAGTCATTTCAGGAATTCAGCCTTTTCCTCGGACCTGGAGGAACCCCCCCACACACACACACACCCACACACACACACACACTCTGTAGATCAGAGGCCTGCAGGCTCTCAGTCCTCCTGACTGGAGCGAAGTGAGGAAGAGGAAGAGCTTCATCTTCATCGCTCCGTGACCTTTCACCGACTTCCTGAGGAACAAAACAGAAACACAAACTCTGGTTTCTGCCACAGAAAGCTTCCAGGTTCATCCTTGAGCTCGGTTTGGGTTTCAGTGGTCAGAACCTGCTGGTCGGTACCAGATGGGTCCAGATCAGAACCAACATGTCCACCTGCCTCCAGGTTCAGATATGAAGAACCTGACGGAGGTCAATCCGACCTGAGATCAGCTGGAGGGCAGCCAGCCTCCGCCCGTCCAGAGAGTCCGGTCCGGTCGCTCATCGACCTTTGACCTCTGGTCCTCCTGGGTTCGGCTGAACTCTGGTTGGTTTCAGCTGGTGAGACTTTCTTACGGTGGAGGAAACCGTTTACCAGCCACCGTTGATTCAGATCCAGGAGCCGACGCAGTGCATGATGGGATTTGTGTCGGGTCGGAGTTGAACGTGTGAAACAGGAAGTAGTTGTTTCTCTGTTTGCCCTCCGCCTCAACAAACAGCCGCTCCTTTCTTCTCCCCCTGCAGGGCGTGTTGAAGTTGCCGCTCTGTTTGTTCTCGTTGCTTTGAAGCTCAGCTGCTGCATTCTTGTTGCCGTGTTAATTAAAAAGCCGGCGGTGCGTTCAGGGACCCTGAGCAGTGTCGTTCCTCTCAGCTCTTCTTCAAGCTCCTCAAGGTCTTTCTCTGAACTTTGGTTGAACTTTTTCTTTAAAACTTTAAACTAAACTCAAAACTAAAATGTTTAAAAGTGAGTGATGATGATGATGAAGCCAGGAGAAAGGATGAAGATGATCCCAGGGATCTTCGGCGTGTCGCAGCTCGTCTTCCTCTCCAGGCTGTGATTAAGCATCTGGATCAAACCGCCATCATGAGGCCATAAACACGCAGGAAGTGGTAATTACAGCGCCGACACTTTCCACGCTTCCTCAGAGGAAAGCATCATCTTCATCTTCTTCATCTTCTTCATCATGGAGGTTTCCTGCTGCAGCTGCTTTTTTCATCAGCTGGACCTCTGGGCCAGATCCATCAAACCAGAACCTTCACGGTTCTGATCGGGTCTGCGGGCCCGACCCTCCTCTTCCTCAGCCAGAGAGAAGATGAAGATGAAGATGAAGCTCCAACCAGAAATCTGAACCTTTACAGTCCAGATCCATTTTACCATCAGATTAATAACATCAACAGTGTTATTAAATAAATGTGGACACAATATTGTTGCTAAGAGACCAACGTAAACAAATCCTGGCGCATTTTGAACAATCAATAAACTTTAAATTCTAATAAACTTTTAACTTTGAAACTGGAAAAAAAAACATTTTAAACAAATAAATGAATTCTGAGTTTCTGTAAACAAATTCTTCTTCAAAATAAAGTTTAGTTGAGACCAAAACATCAAACTGAAGAATTTATCATCCAGTTTTTGGTCGAAAGAGAAAATCATTAAAATGGATATTATTGATTTTGTTTTCATTTTTCACGCCCGGTTCATTATTACATGATTAATCATTGCTCTGAATTTGCTCTAGATTTTTTTATTTATTGTGCTGGAAAATGTTCTTCAAATAATTCTTCATATGTGGAAACTGATGAAAGTTCAGCAGTTGTTCTAATCTAACAATAAATATTATTCATATATTTATTGATTATTTTGTAAATTTATTGGAATTAATCCATGAAAAAACTGCAAAGGTTCTGAACCCTGGATTAGTTTATAAATCTATAAATGGTATTATTGAGTGGTTGCTCTGACGAGGCCCACAGCATGATGCCTCCTCCTCCCGCCGGCTGTGGGATCAGACACGTGAATGAACAGAACCGTGTCGGCTCAGACTAAACACCCTGAGCTCAGATACCATCTGCTGACGCCGCCGCGGGGCAGACGTCTCTTATCAGCGGCGCTTTCTGTGGAGGATCAGGCCACCGCAGGAAGTAGAGAAGCAGGACGTTACTGATCCGGTTCAGACTCGGATCAACATTTGAACCATCAGCAGACGGTTTGCTGCAGCAAAGAATGCTGGGAAAACATGGCAGCAAGAACCACAAAGAGAGAAACAAATGATTTGCTGCTTTTCTCATCCTTCGTTTGGTTCCTCTGATCAGGAGACGATCTCCATCCTGTGATTCAGCTCCAGTAAACTCCAGTAAACTCCAGTAAATTCCAGTAAACCCCATTAAACTCCAGTAAACTCCATTAAACTCCAGTAAATTCCAGTAAACTCCAGTAAATCCCAGTAAACTCCATTAAACTCCAGTAAACTCCAGTAAATTCCAGTAAATCCCAGTAAACTCCAGTAAACTCCAGTAAACTCCGATAAACTCCAGTAAACTCCAGTAAATCCCAGTAAACTCCAGTAAACTCCAGTAAACTCCAGTAAACTCCAGTAAATTCCAGTAAACTCCAGTAAACTACAGTAAACTCCGATAAACTCCAGTAAATTCCAGTAAACTCCAGTAAATTCCAGTAAACTCCGATAAACTCCAGTAAACTCCAGTAAATTCCAGTAAACTCCGATAAACTCCAGTAAATCCCAGTAAACTCCAGTAAATCCCAGTAAACTCCATTAAACTCCAGTAAACTCCAGTAAACTCCAGTAAACTCCAGTAAATCCCAGTAAACTCCAGTAAACTCCAGTAAACTCCGATAAACTCCAGTAAATCCCAGTAAACTCCAGTAAATCCCAGTAAACTCCAGTAAATCCCAGTAAACTCCAGTAAATTCCAGTAAATTCCAGTAAACTCCAGTAAACTCCGATAAACTCCAGTAAATCCCAGTAAACTCCAGTAAATCCCAGTAAACTCCAGTAAACTCCAGTAAACTCCAGTAAACTCCGATAAACTCCAGTAAATTCCAGTAAACTCCAGTAAATCCCAGTAAACTCCAGTAAATCCCAGTAAACTCCAGTAAACTCCAGTAAATTCCAGTAAACTCCAGTAAATTCCAGTAAACTCCAGTAAATTCCAGTAAACTCCAGTAAATTCCAGTAAATTCCAGTAAACTACAGTAAACTCCGATAAACTCCAGTAAATCCCAGTAAACTCCAGTAAATCCCAGTAAACTCCAGTAAACTCCAGTAAACTCCAGTAAACTCCAGTAAATTCCAGTAAACTCCAGTAAACTCCAGTAAATTCCAGTAAACTCCAGTAAACTACAGTAAACTCCGATAAACTCCAGTAAATCCCAGTAAACTCCAGTAAATCCCAGTAAACTCCAGTAAACTCCAGTAAACTCCAGTAAACTCCAGTAAATTCCAGTAAACTCCAGTAAACTCCAGTAAACTCCAGTAAATTCCAGTAAACTCCAGTAAATTCCAGTAAACTCCAGTAAACTCCAGTAAACTCCAGTAAATTCCAGTAAACTCCAGTAAACTACAGTAAATTCCAGTAAACTCCAGTAAACTACAGTAAACTCCAGTAAACTCCAGTAAATTCCAGTAAACTCCAGTAAACTCCAGTAAACTCCAGTAAACTACAGTAAACTCCAGTAAACTCCGATAAACTCCAGTAAACTCCAGTAAACTCTCTCAGGGATCGTCTCTGAATGATCCCATCATTTGTTCCTCCACCAGTTAATTGATGGTTTCCTGTTGGAAAAGCTTCAGCTGCTGTTTTTCTGCTTCAGTTGGGAACCAGCTCCCTCCCAGCGCTGACCTCTGACCCCACCGTAAGCCGGCTCTGAATATTTGCTCCCTGGTGGGAGCCGACGTCACGGTGGGAACGGCGCGGGACGGAAAAAGCAGCAGCTTTGACCCGAGATGAGAGCGGCGTGTGGAGGCCGGGAGCCGCCGCTCTGCTCTGTGATTTAGGCAGGAAGTGAAGCCGTGGCCCCGGGGCCTCCGGGGGGCGGGGCCGTTACCGACGGCGAGGAGTCTGAGCGAGCCGCCGTGCTTTAGAGGAACAAGCAGATGCATGCAGGGTAATTTTAGCTGTGCTGGCGGGGGGGTAAACACAAGACGTGTGGACGGATTAATGAGCGGCACCGAAGCTTCGGCTGCAAACCGGGCCGCTGCCACCACCGCCTTCTGAGGCTCTGTAGGTCAAAGGTCAACCTTCAACAGTTTGCAGTTTAACTTCTAACCTCCATTCATCTCAACCTGAGCTGGTTAAACTGGATGAAGAGCTGCTGCCTGAAAAGTGTTCATGAACAAAATGGCTGCAGCGTTTAAACGCAGCTTCAGCTGATTCTCCTCCTTACCAACATCAAAATGAAAACATTCATACAGTTGCTCCATGTTTTCAACGAGCTTGGAAGTAAAATTAGCTGTGAGCACTGGTGTTAGCATGCTAACTGGGTCGTCTTTGGTATCTTTTTATGCTATTAGCATGCTAACATATGCTAACATACATTCATTTGTTGAAAGCTGTTTTCCCAAATCTTCCCAGTAAAGAAACGTTTCACTACCAGTAACAGATTACTGTTCTGTTGATTTATTTCCTCTCTGATTGTTAAACATTTTACCATTAGCATGCTGCGTTGCTAAGGCATCTGATCACTGTTAGCATAATCATGCTAACTTTAACATGCTAACTATTTACTCTTTACTATTTAATATTGGTGTTCATATTCTTGATGTTGACATCATAATTATGTGAAAGAAATTTTTCCACTAAAGTTAGCATGTGAGATGCTAATGTTAGCATCCTAACTAAAGAGTAAAGTCATTTAACTTCCTCGGCTTTCATAGTTTCATCAACACTCAGAGTTTTTTCCTTTTAATGTGGAAAACTCAGACGTTTGAAGACTTTCTGCCTGTTTTGTCTGCAGAGATCTTTGGGCTCTTCGGCTCAGACGTTCAGGATTTAAATTAAAGTCGGAGCTCAAACCGTCCAGCAGCAGCTCCAAGAAACAAACTGAGGCAGATTATTGTTTATTTGTGAAACAGAGGAAGAGATCCTCTGAGCAGACTCGGATCAGTCAGCAGGATCTGAGCTTTTTAATAATCGGATGAACAGATTGTATCTGAAGAGGTTCCTCCAGCGCTCGTCTTGTTTACGTCTCGCAGATCTGAGAGAGACGCCCGACTGATGTGGGCTCGTATTTATCTTTTTCCTCCCTCTGCTTGCATTTCACCTGGAGGACTGACTGCTGCTTGATCCTCCACAGTTAGAGCCTCGGCTTTATGAATGCAAAATCAAAATCAGGAAGACATTGTTGATCCTTCAGGTTCTCATACCGACATGAAGATTTAGTTATAAATTAGTTTTCTGCTTTCTCAGTTTGTCTGTTTTAATGTTCAGATGAGTCTGATTTGTTTATTTTTGAAGAGAAGCTAAAAGGTTCTGTTACAGTACCAGGTTCTGGTTCTGGTTCTGTAACAGAACCAGGCGACGTCTCGAGGTCACCGGGTTCCTCTGGACTTTAACACCTGAACTTCTCTGTTTCTGTTCGAGTCGCTTCAGCAGAAGCAGCTGCTGCTTAACATTTATTATCTCTACAACTCAAAGGTTCACAGAGCAGAAAAGCCATAAACCTGCTGGAGTCAAGAAAACTATCACTGAAAGGAACCAACTGTTCATGTCATGAAGCACCAAACATAAATCTATAACAGCCTTCAGCTTATGGATATTACACCTGAAAGAAGACTACCTCAGAGAAACCAAACATTTCACTCCCTACAACAGTTTTAGATATCATGTCTGCTAATTACAGAGATACTGAATTCTGACACGTTTTCAACATTTGGGTCTTTTCTTCTGATTTAGAGCTAAAAGAAAACCTGATTCGGGTTTCTGTGGTGAATGTTTAAATCCCTGGGTTTAAATTCAGGTTCAGATGAACAATTCCTGTAATTGGCACGCTAACCTTATTGTTAGCAATACGCTGCTAATATTAGCCCCATCTGGAGGACAAAGATTTTTACTTTAAAATGTATTTATTATTGAATTGAGCAGATGTAACTTAAAATATAATAATCAAGACCCCATAGATTTAATTTTTGGATTTTTAATTAATGAATTTTGAGGCCCAGCTGTAGTTGAAAAGTTTAGGCTCCTCCTGCAGGGGGCCCAGCAGCAAGTTTGGGCCCTGAGGCCCCTTACAGAGCTGGAGCGGCCCTGCTTTCAGTCTCTGGCCCCAGATTCAGGCTTTACTCACCATGTCTGCAGTGTGTGGGGGGGAGGACCTGCTGCTGCGTCCTGCTGGGGACGTTTTGCTCCTGGTGATGATGGAGGGGTGACGGGGGGGTCGTTTGCTCCTGGCGTCCTGGTGAGGCGACACCTCCGGCAGGGCGGCCGCTTCCTTGGTGGTCTCTGCTGTGAATCTACTACAAACAGAGAGATGTTTGGAGTCGGAAGTGTGTGTCTGTGTGTGTTGGGGGGTCGTCCTGTGATTAGATCAGAGCTCCTCCTCTAAACTGGGAATCCTCTGCAGGCTTCACGCTCCTGATCAGAGAATCTTCTGCTTTGATTTATTTGATGCACAAACATGAAAACGTCCTGAAGAGCAGCTGAGTCGCTGCTGCTGAACTGTTGCTGCAATTTCCCTGAAGCTCAGACATGATGACAGATAAACATCATTAAACTTTCTGCTGCGCTGAATTAAAAGGATTAACCAAGAAAAACTCACAATATTAACGTTTCATGTTTATGTGAAAGTTTTGCAAACATTTGAACATGAGTGGATCATGTTTTATTAGATTAAAGATTACATTATTACCTAATATATTAATTAATTTACTTGTTTTTTGTTTTTCTTTTTGGATAATGTTAAAGTTTCTATTTATTACTTTTTAAAATAATTTAATGGATAAATGGAGATTCTATAATTTACTGTAGCATTAAAATATTTTTTTTCATGCATTAGGCAGATATTAGTTATAATCTTTGGTTAATTTATTGCATTTTGATGAATCATCTTATATATCTACTTATTTCCTAAGAAAGTAAGACTAAAAGTTTCCCATGTTTTTCAAAACATTTTTTCTCAGTTCAGAGTCGCTGTACAGGGAAAAGTTAGGACGAAAAAAAATGTTGTTATAGAAATTGAAAAAAATTGGGGGCCTGTGAATTACAAAATTAATCATATAGTGTTTTTAACATTGTTTTAGCAGTAATAATTAAACGTTCCCCCTCCCAGACCATCCATAATGGACCTTATCACAGGGCCGCTTTTCATTGGCTGATGCCCGTTCTACGTGGTCACGTGATTGGCCGTCTCACAAACACGCTTCCCGTTAGCTAAGTACAACATAATGGTACTGATACAACTTCTACACTTTGTAGTCTGTCTGTCTTCTACACAGTCTCACGTTAGCTAAACTGATCAATCAACCATCACTGTGTTCAGGGAAGCGCTGATTAACGTAATCTTTGCTCGTCTTGCGGGGTGCAGGTGGTTGCCATGGTAACAGATGTGCTTAGACCACAAAGAGAGAGAGAGAGTAAAAAGGTAGGAGTGATTTTGAGTTGATCACCTGTTCGGGTTATATTACCTTTGTTTACCTTTGCTGTGGCTCATTACAGCCGCTGTAGTTTGTAAACGTTGGACTAATTACCTCGTTCCTTTGTGAGTTTACGTCATTCACAACAAACATCACATAAAACAAACAGATTTCATTAAATTTTAAGAAACAAATGGCTTCTACCGCAATAATTATGCGAAATTAAATGAGTTATATCCCAATTATAGAAGATTTGCCTTTACCTTTACAGAACTCTTTGGTTCCTCCTATCAGTCTGTAGGATGTAGTCTGTAGTCTACATCCTACAGACTACATCCAGTGGTCTGTAGTCTACATCCAGACTACTGGACCTCATCAACCATATTGATGAGGTCAATATGGTTTGACCTCAACAAACCATATTGAGGTCATCAAACCAAATTTCAGACTTGCGGTTACGTGGGTCGGTTGTGGGCGGAGCTTGCTAAGGTCCATTGCCCTGAACTCCCCTGGATCATGAAATGGTTCGTTCCTGTTTGACGGTGTTCAGCAGCAGTCAGCAGAAAACAAGATCGACTTTAACGGTTACTTTGCTGCTAAGAAAAATGATAAAGTCAGATTTAAAAAAATTAAAAATATAAAGAAACAGAGATAGAAAAAGACAAGAGTTTCAATTTGTACAGTTTTACTCCAAGAGAGGTGAGTAGACTGTGAGATTATCAACCATTTAGCATAGTTAGCTTAGCTACAGACAGTTTGCCTCCATTTCACTAACATCTAATGAATGAAGGGAATAAATTAACAACATATTCATATATTTAACTTGTCCCTCGACCATTTACCACACTTAATAACAGGTCAGTGAGTCAGCAGCAGCTCCTACCCCGGTACCAGCATAACCTTTAACCCCTGTCCCAGTGAAAAAGATGAGCAATACTGTGTTCAATGATAAGCTAGTTAGCATCATTCCAGGGAGTCTATGTGGATTTTTCCTGTCTCTCTACTCATTTTACAGTTACACAATAAAAACAATTTATTTATTACTCTCAGAAATTCAAACAATCTTTATAAAATCTTCCATTTGCAGACTTAGCAGTGAGTGAGTCCTGGTTCTGATTGGTTGGTTTTGGTTCATTTCTTTTCACAGCAGTGATTTTCTTCACAGATTCATAGCTCATAGCTTTCACAAATATGGAGAAAAAGTTATATTCTGCCCCTTAAATAGAAAGCAACTACAAAGCATTTTATGAGAAGTCTGGATCGCTTTATGTATATTTTGCACGTTGCCTGTCACTGTTGCTGGTGGGGAGAAACATTTCAATAAGTTAACACTATTAATAAAAAAAATTAAGCAACCTATTTGCATACAGTATGTGTATGCAAATAGCAGGGCGTGCTCCGGTGGCGTAGAGGTCAGCGCGCCCCACGTTTGGAGGCCTCTGGTCCTCGACGCGGCTGTTGCAGGTTCGATTCCCGGACCCGATGACATTTTCCGCGTGTCTTCCCCGCTCCCCTTCCCCCTTTCCTGTCAGCCCACTGTTGTATAGGGGACACTAGAGCCCATAAAAGACCCCCTGGTGGGGAAAAAAAATAAAAAATTCACTAGCAGTAAATATCGTGTTAGTATCAGTGTTGGACCAACGAAAGCCAGACAGTTGCAAGACTTTAAAATTGATCGGTCAGATAGACTCAGGAAATTATAACAGCAGCTGTGAAGGGGGCCCAATTAAATATTTTGTCCTGGGGACCAAGATTCCTGGCGGCGCGCCGTCTGAGTTTGATGTTTTTATTTTCTTCATCTCAGATTTTACTTGATAATTTCTGACAGTTCAATATTTATGAGTTTCTTTGAGCTCCTCAGTTTGATTAAAGACTTCAGACACTGCGGCTCTTATCTCTATAGGAGACCACACACACACACACCCACATAGAAACATATACACACACAGAGAGACACACACACACCCAGGCACACACACACACACACACACACACATAGAAACATACACACACACACACACACAGAGACACACCGTCCAATCAGAGCGCCTGCTGGTCTGTTTATCAAACAGAATCTGGAGGTGACCTCATCTTCATCTTCATCTTCATCTTTCACAGTTTGGAGCAGGACAGGCGTCTCTGTGACTGGATTGCATGTGAACTTTGACCTGAATGATCCAGGGTTCTGCTCTGAGTTCTGGGTGTTGCCATGTGGACCGCACCTCGGCCCGTTAACGTGTGACGATCAGATCCTCTCTGGATGCTCCGCCGATCCGAGAACCTGCACGGCCTGATGTCAAACCGGTTCTGACCCGGTTCTGACCCAGTTCGGGAAATCAGAATTTTATCAGACTGACATTTACAATAAACAGACTCAGTTTTTAAACTGAAGTCATCTACTAAAAGTAATCAGTAATCAACCTGCTTCTGAGTAATCAGATTACTCTGCAGCTCTCCTTGCTGCAGGCTGAGACCCGCTCTGGCCCGATCCGGTCCGGTCCGGCCCACTTGTTTTAAAGTCAAAGCAGCCATTGTTCTCCGTCCCACAGAAGAATGCGATGAGGTCATGGGAGGAAACTTAATTGGACCGTAACCCCTCGGCTCCGCTTGGTCCAACCAGAACCAGAACCTGATCTGCTCTGGTTCTGGGTTTCATCAGTCTGAAGGTTTCTGACAAGCAGCCAACTCCTAAAGACACCAGAACCCGTCCTGCTGTCCTCCTGTCCCTCTTCCCGTTGATGGAGACACGTTCCAGCCGGTTCTGTCCCGCCGTGTCACTCTGTCCTTCCTCCCTCAGGCGGAGAGAGAAAAGCTTCTTCCTGCGTCCTCCTTTCATGTCCAGACGGGAATCCGGCCCACGAGGCCCCTGGGGCCCCTGAGGGGTCAGCGCTCCTCAATAGGCGGGTCAACGGGGCTTAAAGCTCCACCGGCTAATTGCCGATGTCGGCGTTAAACCAAGGAGCTGCTCTTTCTCTTTAAGGTTGGCTGTTTTTAATCCGATCTTCAATAAAGAGCCACTTCCTGTTTATTGAAGAGCCACTTCCTGTTGAGGATGAAACAGGAAGAAGAACCTCAAACCTCCAGCTGTGATCAGAAAACGTTCCTGTGTGATCAGGTCAGAACCCATCCTGCTCCAGATCCAGAACTGAAGATTTACTGGAAGTGTTCAGAGATCCATAGTCCGCCTGGTCCTCTAGTCCGCCTGGTCCTCTAGTCTGCCTAGTCCTCTAGTCAGTCTGGTCCTCTAGTCAGTCTGGTCCTCTAGTCCGCCTGGTCCTCTAGTCTGCCTAGTCCTCTAGTCAGTCTGGTCCTCTAGTCCGCCTGGTCCTCTAGTCCGCCGGGTCCTCTAGTCTGCCTAGTCCTCTAGTCAGTCTGGTCCTCTAGTCCGCCTGGTCCTCTAGTCCGCCGGGTCCTCTAGTCCGCCGGGTCCTCTAGTCCGCCTGGTCCTCTAGTCCGCCGGGTCCTCTAGTCTGCCTAGTCCTCTAGTCAGTCTGGTCCTCTAGTCCGCCTGGTCCTCTAGTCCGCCAGGTCCTCTAGTCCGCCTGGTCCTCTAGTCCGCCTGGTCCTCTAGTCCGCCTGGTCCTCTAGTCCTTGGGTCTAGTCCACTTGGGTCCTCTAGTCCGCCTGGTCCTCTAGTCCGCCTGGTCCTCTAGTCCTCTAGTCAGTCTGGTCCTCTAGTCCGCCTGGTCCTCTAGTCCGCCGGGTCCTCTAGTCCGCCTGGTCCTCTAGTCCGCCGGGTCCTCTAGTCCGCCGGGTCCTCTAGTCAGCCTGGTCCTCTAGTCCGCCGGGTCCTCTAGTCCTCTAGTCAGTCTGGTCCTCTAGTCCGCCTGGTCCTCTAGTCCGCCGGGTCCTCTAGTCCGCCTGGTCCTCTAGTCCGCCGGGTCCTCTAGTCCGCCGGGTCCTCTAGTCTGCCTGGTCCTCTAGTCCTCTAGTCTGCCTGGTCCTCTAGTCCGCCGGGTCATCTAGTCTACCTGGTCCTCTAGTCCTCTAGTCAGTCTGGTCCTCTAGTCCGCCTGGTCCTCTAGTCCGCCGGGTCCTCTAGTCCGCCGGGTCCTCTAGTCTTCCTGGTCCTCTAGTCCTCTAGTCAGTCTGGTACTCTAGTCTTCCTAGTCCTCTAGTCCGCCGGGTCCTCTAGTCCGCCGGGTCCTCTAGTCCGCCGGGTCCTCTAGTCTTCCTGGTCCTCTAGTCCTCTAGTCAGTCTGGTACTCTAGTCTGCCTAGTCCTCTAGTCCGCCGGGTCCTCTAGTCCGCCTGGTCCTCTTGTCCACTTGGTCCTCTAGTCTGCCGGGTCCTCTAGTCTTCCTGGTCCTCTAGTCCTCTAGTCAGTCTGGTCCTCTAGTCTGCCTAGTCCTCTAGTCCGCCGGGTCCTCCACCGGGTTTTTCTGCTGATCTTTATGAGTTTTATAAAATGATGTTCTTGTTGCTGCTTCAGCTTTTATTTTGGCGGGAACAATGCTTTCCGAGTCAGTGTTTCCTTGCAGTCTGCTGAGTGAGGCTGGACAGACGCTCTTTGTTTTCCAAGCTGTGAAACGTTTCCTCTGGTGAACATGCTGATTGTTCTGGAGGAGGAAGAGGAGGAATCCCTGCGGTCTCTTTGGACTCATCCCGACCCGTTCCACATGATGTTTGAACAGCAGCCAGGTCAGCTGGTGTCTTCCTGCTGGTCGTCCAATCGACCGCCTGAGTCCTCGCTGGTGTTTGTCTCCTGCTGGCAGAAGCTTTTGTCCACCTGTGAGGACATGGAGGCGTTTGGTGACGGAGCGATGCCGCTCGCTCACCGACCCTCCGTCAGCCACTGTTGGTTTAGTGCCAGAACCGACGCAGTGCATGATGGGAACAAACTTTGTTTACCTGTTTCTGTAAAAACGACCAAGAGCTTCAATTGCTGGAGGTCAATCAGGAGCCATGAGGTTTTAAAGTTTTAAATATTAATATATTAATAATGTAGTCTTAATGTAATTAATAATATAGTAATATTAATGTATTATTGACATTAATTCATATTAACATGTTATTAATATTAATATTTTCCCTCCAGTTTCAGATTCAGCCAAACATTTATAACATTCAGGGAAACTGTTCAGGATTAAACTTTTCATTAAAATAATAAAAACTAAAGTTTTCAAACCGCAGCTTGTTTTTAAACTTGCTGTTGGTTCATTCCTGGTTTTAGATCTGGTGCCGTTTCTTCCGGACCTCCTCAGAGGTTCTGGTTCTGATCGGAGCGGACTTCCTGATCTGTCTGAGGAATTGGAAACGACTCCTTCCTCTGGGCTGGAGAGGTTTTCCCTCCGTTACTTTAAATAGGACCTTCTGCCTTCAGGTGTCTCATGTCCCGGTTTCCTCTCAGATCACGTTTCAGCCCCTCGCTGTTGGGTTTGTTTTTATCCCGGAGGTTCTGCTCGACCCGTGTTCTGCTTCCTGTTGCTGTTTGATCCCAACAGGAAGAGAAACGTTCTGCTTGACCTGAAGAACATTTCATGTCTGAATTTGGTTTTCTGCTTTGTTCTGTGGCGAACGTGAAGCTGCAGTTTCAGTCATTAATGGTGGAACAGCTGCAAAGTGGTTCTGGTTCTGGTTCTGGTTCTGGTTCTGGTTCTGGTCCCTTCATCTTTTCACTCTGATAAAATCTAACTGGTGTCTGCAGTAAATCAGGATCCAGCCTGCAGTTAAATCCTTCTTGTTAACCTTGACCCGTAAAGTTCATCTGCTTACCAGAGGGCTGCTGGCACGTGCACACGCTCACGTGCACACGCTCACGTGCACACGCTCACGTGCACACGCTCAGGGGAGAGGACCCTGGCTGTTTGCAGCTCTTCATGGTTTCCTGTCATAAACTGAAGCCTTTGTTCGTCCTATCAGCTGCTTCACCTTTGTTTGCAGTTGATGGAAATAACCTCCCCCAGCCTCCCCAGGGGCCCCCAGGGGCCCCCAGGGGCCCGGCCTCCCCAGGGGCCCCCAGGGGCCGTCATCTCTCTATTGACAGAACAGATTCTTTGGCTGAGCAAACAGCTGAACCACCTGCAGTCATCGCCCGCAACCCGGAGGCGGCTGGACCTGCTCAGACCCGCCGGGACCGACCGTCCTGACCCAGTCCGCTGCTTCGTCACGCTCCGACGGCTCCCTGCATTCCTGCTCAGAACCGGGCCGGCTGCAGCGATCCGGGTCTCGGGTTTCTGTTAGATTTAAACTGAAATCTGGTGACGCTGGATTTCACTGAACGTGAAACGAGTCCAGTCAAAGATTCATCCCGGTTCAGAACCAGCAAAAGTCGGATCTGTATGGAAGGTCCAAAAGAATCTTGCAAACATTTTCTGAAACAAAAAACTGACTTAAAATAAATTCATTTCACACTAAATGAATAGAGAGATATGAGATATTTACATATTTAACTTTTACTGACGAGATGTTCAGGATTTTCTTTGAGAGAACCAGAACCAGAACCAGAACCAGGCAGAATGAACGTCATCGTGGAAGAACCAAGCTTTAACAGTTTTATAAATAATACAAATCACATAGAGAAGCAAATAAATTCAGTTTTTAAAAACCTTTTTCTGTTCTTGGGTAAATTTGGTAAATTCAGTTGTCTGGTTTGGGCCGTAATTTGAAACAAAATATCTAATAAAATTAGCCAACATGTCTAGCAATTATTTGGACATATTTTCATGTTTCTCCAGTCAGTCACATAACATCAGCCTGATGTCTGTAAAATCATTTTACCTTCATTTTATTGGAGGCTGCTGTTCACTTCCTGTTGGGTTACCTTTCTGCCTCCGTGTCTTTCTGCAGGTAAGGCCTTCGACATCACCTACGTTCGGCTGAAGTTCCACACCAGCCGTCCGGAGAGCTTCGCCATCTACAAGCGGAGCAGAGAGGGCGGCCCCTGGGTGCCCTACCAGTACTACAGCGGCTCCTGCGAGAAGACCTACAGGAAGCCGAGCCGTGGGTTCATCCAGACCGGCGGCGACGAGCAGGAGGCGCTCTGCACCGATGACTTCAGCGACATCTCGCCGCTCACTGGAGGAAACGTGGCCTTCTCCACGCTGGAGGGCCGACCAAGCGCCTACAACTTCGACAACAGCCCAGTCCTCCAGGTCAGAGTCGGCGCTTCTGAAAGTCTGAAAACATCAAATTATTCATGAGGAATGAAGCTAATTTTGTTCAAACATGATTTTAGCTTTGCTGTTGGTTCAGAGCTGCAGAAGAAGTTAACACAAAACTTCAGCTTCAAAAGAAAAATTCCTTGAAAACCAGAAAATACTCATAACGCAACAACAGGGTTAAGATGTGGGCAGGTTGATTCAAAGCAGGGTTTCATCCTGAAGTTGAGGATCAAAGATCATCTCCACTTTGATCACAGGAATAAGAAGATCTCTGACCTGACAGAAAGCAATGAAAGGTTTCCCTCCATCTCCGCTGTAGAGCAGAATATCTTCTGGTACCAGAACCAAGCAGCCGATGAAGCTGTTTGCAGCAGGAATACGAACCTCAGCAGACTTTACTGGGCCTGGAAGAAGACAGAGGCTAATCTGCTGCAGGGGCGACGTAATCTGGGATTATTCACATCTCTGTGGGCAGAAATGAATCAATCATGAAAACGAGTTTCCAGGGTGTTGACATGACGTAAGCCCGTCTCTGGACCCAGGCGGCATGGTGGGGGTCAGGACCTTTGGAAAAGCAGAACCAAGGGGACCAAAGGTTCTGCTGGGGAAAGGAAAGGAAACCCGTTTCCTGAATGTAAAGTCCAGAGAAAGACGTTGGTCCGGCACCAGGCCAGTCCAGGACCAGGTTCAGGTTCTGGTTCAGGTTCTGGTCCTGGACTGGCCTACAGCTGTAACGGTTCCACCAGGTGGACTTTCTGTCTCCAGACCAGCATGAGGTTTAATCTCCAAAGGGATCATAGAGTATCCAACCGGATCTGAGCGTTGTAACTCTACGTTCCTGAGGTTGCCAGGGCTTTGAGGTTGCTGGTTCCAAGCCAGCCAGTGTTGCTACCAGGTGACTCCCCCAGATTTCCCACCGGAGCGTTTGGCTCTCCTCGCCAGCAGCTGGAGCAGTGCTATCGTTCTTCCTCCTCCTCCTCTTCCTCCTCTCTGCTGTTGCCTCATAACTGGACAGCAGGTTGTTTTCGTTCTTCTGTCTCACCATGTTGTGAAACGTTTCCACTCTTCTCAGCCTGCAGCAGTTTGTTTTTCCTCCAGTTGCTGCCATGAGGTTTAAAGAACGAAGAAACGGTTTGATGTGAATCCAGTTTATTGGCTTCGCAGCTCAAAGAACCAACGAGACGTAAACAGAAACATGTAATGGGTCGGACCGACTGGTTCTGGTCCATTCGGTTCTGAGGAAACTAATGGACCAACTGTCTGTTTGTCTCATTGGTTCTGAAGGTCCAGGATGCTTCACTCGCTGTGACCCGGTTTGGAGATTACTGGACCGTTTTGGCACCATGATCCATTTCTTTCCCACATGTTCTGTTGTTTTGGGTCAAGGTTCTGTTGATGACCCGGTTTGGGTCGCGCTTCTGCTGTTAGAAACCTTTGGTACAGATGAGTTCATGGTCCAAGGTCACCTTGGACCGGTTCTGGACCGGTTCTGGTTCTGGACCCCTGTCCTGTATGGTTCTGGTTCTGGTTCTGGTTCTGGTTCTGGACCCCTGTCCTGTGTGGTTCTGGTTCTGGTTCTGGTTCTGGACCCCTGTCCTGTATGGTTCTGGTTCTGGTTCTGGTTCTGGTTCTGGACCCCCGTCCTGTGTGGTTCTGGTTCTGGTTCTGGTTCTGGACCCCTGTCCTGTGTGGTTCTGGTTCTGGTTCTGGTTCTGGACCCCTGTCCTGTGTTGTTGTGGTTCTGGTTCTGGTTCTGGACCCCTGTCCTGTATGGTTCTGATTCTGGTTCTGGTTCTGGTTCTGGACCCCTGTCCTGTGTGGTTCTGGTTCTGGTTCTGGTTCTGGACCCCCGTCCTGTATGGTTCTGGTTCTGGTTCTGGTTCTGGTTCTGGTTCTGGACCCCTGTCCTGTGTGGTTCTGGTTCTGGTTCTGGTTCTGGACCCCCGTCCTGT
The DNA here is from genome assembly GCF_019740435.1 of Gambusia affinis. Lineage (NCBI taxonomy): Eukaryota > Metazoa > Chordata > Actinopteri > Cyprinodontiformes > Poeciliidae > Gambusia > Gambusia affinis. The sequence continues at coordinate 27,777,516 of NC_057879.1, forward strand.
ATGGTTCTGGTTCTGGTTCTGGTTCTGGTTCTGGTTCTGGTTCTGGACCCCTGTCCTGTGTGGTTCTGGTTCTGGTTCTGGACCCCTGTCCTGTGTGGTTCTGGTTCTGGTTCTGGTTCTGGACCCCTGTCCTGTATGGGTCTGGTTCTGGTTCTGGTTCTGGTTCTGGTTCTGGTTCTGGTTCTGGACCCCTGTCCTGTATGGTTCTGGTTCTGGTTCTGGTTCTGGTTCTGGACCCCTGTCCTGTGTGGTTCTGGTTCTGGTTCTGGACCCCTGTCCTGTGTGGTTCTGGTTCTGGACCCCTGTCCTGTGTGGTTCTGGTTCTGGTTCTGGTTCTGGTTCTGGACCCCTGTCCTGTATGGTTCTGGTTCTGGTTCTGGTTCTGGTTCTGGACCCCTGTCCTGTGTGGGTCTGGTTCTGGTTCTGGTTCTGGACCCCTGTCCTGTGTGGTTCTGGTTCTGGTTCTGGTTCTGGACCCCTGTCCTGTGTGGTTCTGGTTCTGGTTCTGGTTCTGGTTCTGGACCCCTGTCCTGTATGGTTCTGGTTCTGGTTCTGGTTCTGGACCCCTGTCCTGTATGGTTCTGGTTCTGGTTCTGGTTCTGGACCCCTGTCCTGTATGGTTCTGGTTCTGGTTCTGGTTCTGGTTTAGTTACAGATTTAGTTCTGCTGCTCAGTTTCTGCTCCTTATTTGACCCGTTTGGTTTGAATCTATTTATATCGATCCTGGACTCTTCCTGTGGCGCCGGTCGGTCGGTCGGCCGGCGGCTCAGTGACATTCCTGCCGTCTGTCGTCTCCGGGTCCGGATTGGGAAACAACCACCAGCTGACCTGCCGGCTCTTTAACCCTCCGGCGGACGCAGAGCCGCTGTCGCTGGTTCAATTCCCAGCAGAACAGAGACATGAAGGCCTGACGAACGGATCAGAGCTCTGCTTCATTAGTCCAACATTTCTCCATTTTACAGCCTGAAACCGGGTCAAACTGGGCTCAGGTTTAGATGAACTGGGTCTGAAGTTTACATTTGTTCCTTGGAGGCGTTCAGAATGAAGTTCCTCAGACATAAACTCACCCAGACGTTTCAAGTTCCTGCCTCTGGTTTCCACAGCTGAGCCTAAAACAGCTGAGCGGACGAACGACAGGTTTCTACTTTTAATAAAACATTCCCAGATCACACAGAGGTCGTCTGAAAGGTCACAGCCTGCCACAGTTACTGGTGTTTTATATAGCGACGGGTCGATAATCAATCTGAAATGTTGACATCTTAATTTAATTTCTCGGTTCTGTATGAAACAGTTGGACATTTTTGGCATCGGTTTCATTGATGTTGGACGTCACAGCTGGGCTTTAAATGTTCCCCTGCCGTCTCTGTCATGGTTTCTATTTAAACACCAGCTGGGCCAAACTGGCTCATGGTGCATAGATAAATGTTTTCAGGATGCTGGGGAATCAAAACTTCAATCTTAAATCAATTTAACCCGTTTGACTGAAAACGCACTGTAAAACTCCAAACTGATTACTGAGGTTAAAACCTTAAAGTCACTTTAAGTTCATTTGGTTCACAAAATCTCAACATTAGACGATGAAGCATCTGCTGAATTATAATGATTTGGGATTGTAGAATAATTTTGAATTCACAACAATAAGCTCTGTCGGTATGCTAATGTTGGTGTTAGCATGCTAACAGCGATGTTAGCATCAGTTTGCTAACAGTAAAGATGTAAGATACATTTACTGCAGTTCTGATCAGTTAGTTGAATAAATAAATATATCAATAAGTTATAGAAATGATTTATTCCAGAAACTCTCTAATCTGAGGGAAACCGTAGATTAATTCACACTGATGTTACCAAAGTTTTATTTCTGATAATTATGACTGTTAAGATGAGATTATTACATCAGTTCAATAAGAACATTTTAGTTCATAAATGTGGGATTAATGAACAGACGATTAATCTAAAGTAACAACATGAGTCAGTTTATGATGAAACGTCTGAAGTTTCTGGTTCAAAGAAACAAAAATCCAATAATTCAAAGCTGAGCCAGAAAAGATGTTCCAGCTTTTCATCCGTTCAGTGAAATCTTATTCATTCATTCATAAAGAACTTTCCAAGTTAAAATGATAACACTGATGAATCATATTTCTGGTTTGTTAAAAGTCCTTCAGTTTCCAGCCTGACCTTTGCTATGTGAGAGACACCAGAGGAAAGGTTGCTGGTTCTAATCCCTGCTGCGTCTCAACGGGTCCGGCTGCAGCTGGGAGGTTTTCCAGACAGGAAGTGGATTCCTGAATCCTCCCAGCTGTGAAACCGATCAGGGATCTGCAGTTCCTGTAAAACAGACCGGATGCTTACAGAGAGAACCGCACATGATGGTTCCTGGAGGCAGAGAGAGGTTCTGGTTCGGCCCGGCTCAATGTTTACGGTTCCTGCAAGATTTTCTCCTCTCTGCTTGTGACGGATGGAGAACAAATGTTGATTCAGAACCGGTCTGGACCTGCAGCTGCCGGCTTGTTCTGCAGAAATCCTGACAGGTCGACAACAAGAAGCAGACCAGCCTGGGCCCGGTTCACCTGGGCCCGGTTCGCCTGGGCCCGGTTCGCCTGGGCCCGGTTCGCCTGGACCCGGTTCGCCTGGGCCCGGTTCGCCTGGGCCCGGTTCGCCTGGGCCCGGTTCGCCTGGGCCCGGTTCGCCTGGGCCCGGTTCGCCTGGGCCCGGTTCGCCTGGGCCCGGTTCGCCTGGGCCCGGTTCGCCTGGGCCCGGTTCGTTTGGGCCCGGTTCGCCTGGGCCCGGTTCGTTTGGGCCCGGTTCGCCTGGGCCCGGTTCGCCGAGTCGCTGCCAGAACCAAGTCGCCTTCAGAGTTTGGGCCGAGTCAAACCATGTTTCAGTTCTTCACTTCACCTCCATGATCCGCCGAGTCCAGATGGTTTTCATGATCTTGATCATTTAGAAGATCGAATTTATTTTATTTATTTTATCTGGAGATGAACTGGAGGCCAACGAGGACACGAGTCCAGATCATTGAATCTAGTCCGGGTCCGGGTGTGGGTCCAGGTCCAGTTCCGGTCCAGGTCCAGTTCCGGTCCAGATCCAGTTCCGGTCCAGGTCCAGATCCAGGTCCAGTTCCGGTCCGGGTCCAGTTCCGGTCCAGGTCCAGGTCCAGGAACTCCTTCCTGCTTCAGGATCAGATATTTTGGGTCAGATTTTGCTGACTCAGCTGATGGCGGTTCCGGCTCCCTGGAGGACGGGAATCCCAGCCAGTTTCTCCTGACTGGGCCGACCGTGCCGGGACATGAGGAAGTCCGAGTGCCCCCTGACCTCTGACCTCTGCGGGTCCTTTGACCTTCGCCGGGAAAGTTTGATCCTTACAGAAGCGACGTTGATGTATTTCCTGTTCAGCTTCAGAACCGCCTTCGTTTGTTCGGATCAGATTATTTCTGGAGCAGAAATACTGACTGGAAAAATGTTTCCCAGAACTTCCGGATCAAAACCAGAACCGCCTCAGACTGAGACGAGCAGCAAAACTTCACCGGGTCGCATCCGGACCGAGTTACTACAGTTTAGTGAGCGAAGCAGAACCCGTCCAGAACCTGGGTTCCGTTCGCAGAAACGCTGAGAGCTCCCACTCTGAACCTCTAGGTCCGATTCGCCTCCCGCCGGTACCGGCCCGCTTTCCCACGAGGCTCCGGCCAGACGTTGAGCAACCCTGAGAAACCCGGCAGCTGGTCGTGACGAATTCCTTCGTCCTGCGTTTAAATCCTGGAGCAGAAAGTAAAAACAGTTATTGGACTTTGGTTCCATCGGTTTCCCAGAGCTGCAGAACTTCCTGTCAGAACCTTACAGAGGATCCAGAACCTTAAAGAGGATCCAGAACCTCGTAGAACAACAGAATCAAGAACAGCATTCTGTGTCCTAATGGGCAGTGTTGGCATAGTTACTTTGAAAAAGTAACTTTAATCGGACTACTGATTACTCCTTGAAAAAGTAACTTAGTTATATTACTGACTACTTGATTTGGAAAGTAACTAAGTTACACTAAAAGTAACTTTTTAGTTACTTTCAGCAGTTGTTAACAACAACGCTCTGCCTCCTGTGAAAATCACATTGAGCTTTGCCAATACTTAATTGTAAGCTATTTTATAATGGTAACATCAACAATGTGTCTCCACTGATAAGGTTAAACTGAAGAGGAGATTGTAGAAAAAACAGTACAAAAAAATAAAAACCTGAGTAATTTGTGTGGTCGATTGTTGTCTGAAAAACTCAAAGAAGGATTGTAAAGCCCCCCCCCCCACTTTCAGATTCTGCGTTACGGCCCTGCGTTTGGTGTCACAGCGCACAGAGCTCCTCCTGCAGCTCCACAGCTCAGATGGCTGCACAGATTTAAAGTCCGTATCTTAATATTAATAATTATAGTGGCGTTAAATTGCCATTATAATCATTGCCAACTACGGACACGTTCATTCGTGGCTGTTTTCACGTTTATTGCGCTGTTCATATTGGTCTCGATGTTTGCAGTTTTCTGGGAGGTAATATATTAACTTGACATTAACAAAGACACAGCGGGACGGATCATCCGGGAAATGATGGACAAGGAGAGACTGAGTAAAACTACCTTAATGACGGACAAATTCTGGGATTTATTATGAGTCTGCTTATTTCCAAACCCAAATGAGTAACTTCACGTTCAAAAACGAGCCAAAAAAGGCGCAACACGCCGCTCATTAAATCTGCAAGCGACTTTTAAAAAAAAGGAAGCCCAAAGCCGTTTATAATAATCGGACTTGGCGACAGAAACTCAAAATAGTTCCAGTTTTCCACCAACAAAATCGCATCTCCCTCCATTGTTTACATTTCTGTCAGCATAGAGACGTCGGTCACTCGACAAGACGAGAAGAGGAAATACGATTAAATAACAAAAGAAGATAGTAACGCACAGTGATTTTGATAAGTAACTGTAGTCTGACTACTCGATTTGAAATAGCAACGCGTTATATTACTCGTTACTGAAAAAAGTGGTCCGACGTCAGTAACGCGTTACAAATTAACGCGTTACTGACATCACTGCTAATGGGATATTACAACATAAAATTTTGTTTAGTTATTAAATAACGTTGGCAAACCAGTTTAAAGTCAGTAAACCAGTTTAAAGTCAGTAAACCAGTTTAAAGTCAGTAAACCAGTTTAATGTCAGTAAACCAGTTTAATGTCAGTAAACCAGTTTGAAGTCAGTAAACCAGTTTAATGTCAGTAAACCAGTTAAATGTCAGTAAACCAGTTTGAAGTCAGTAAACCAGTTTAATGTCAGTAAACCAGTTTAATGTCAGTAAACCAGTTAAATGTCAGTAAACCAGTTTAATGTCAGTAAACCAGTTTGAAGTCAGTAAACCAGTTTGAAGTCAGTAAACCAGTTTAATGTCAGTAAACCAGTTTAAAGTCAGTAAACCAGTTTAAAGTCAGTAAACCAGTTTAATGTCAGTAAACCAGTTTAAAGTCAGTAAACCAGTTTAATGTCAGTAAACCAGTTTAAAGTCAGTAAACCAGTTTAAAGTCAGTAAACCAGTTTAAAGTCAGTAAACCAGTTTAATGTCAGTAAACCAGTTTAAAGTCAGTAAACCAGTTTAAAGTCAGTAAACCAGTTTAATGTCAGTAAACCAGTTTGAAGTCAGTAAACCAGTTTAATGTCAGTAAACCAGTTTGAAGTCAGTAAACCAGTTTAAAGTCAGTAAACCAGTTTAAAGTCAGTAAACCAGTTTAATGTCAGTAAACCAGTTTAATGTCTGTAAACCAGTTTAAAGTCAGTAAACCAGTTTAAACTCAGTAAACCAGTTTAATGTCAGTAAACCAGTTTGAAGTCAGTAAACCAGTTTAATGTCAGTAAACCAGTTTAATGTCTGTAAACCAGTTTAATGTCAGTAAACCAGTTTAATGTCAGTAAACCAGTTTAATGTCTGTAAACCAGTTTAATGTCAGTAAACCAGTTTAATGTCAGTAAACCAGTTTAATGTCAGTAAACCAGTTTGAAGTCAGTAAACCAGTTTAATGTCAGTAAACCAGTTTAAAGTCAGTAAACCAGTTTAATGTCAGTAAACCAGTTTAATGTCTGTAAACCAGTTTAAACTCAGTAAACCAGTTTAAACTCAGTAAACCAGTTTGAAGTCAGTAAACCAGTTTAATGTCAGTAAACCAGTTTAATGTCAGTAAACCAGTTTAATGTCAGTAAACCAGTTAAATGTCAGTAAACCAGTTAAATGTCAGTAAACCAGTTTGAAGTCAGTAAACCAGTTTAATGTCAGTAAACCAGTTTAAAGTCAGTAAACCAGTTTAAAGTCAGTAAACCAGTTTAATGTCAGTAAACCAGTTTGAAGTCAGTAAACCAGTTTAATGTCAGTAAACCAGTTTGAAGTCAGTAAACCAGTTTAAAGTCAGTAAACCAGTTTAAAGTCAGTAAACCAGTTTAATGTCAGTAAACCAGTTTAATGTCTGTAAACCAGTTTAAAGTCAGTAAACCAGTTTAAACTCAGTAAACCAGTTTAATGTCAGTAAACCAGTTTGAAGTCAGTAAACCAGTTTAATGTCAGTAAACCAGTTTAATGTCTGTAAACCAGTTTAATGTCAGTAAACCAGTTTAATGTCAGTAAACCAGTTTAATGTCTGTAAACCAGTTTAATGTCAGTAAACCAGTTTAATGTCAGTAAACCAGTTTAATGTCAGTAAACCAGTTTGAAGTCAGTAAACCAGTTTAATGTCAGTAAACCAGTTTAAAGTCAGTAAACCAGTTTAAAGTCAGTAAACCAGTTTAATGTCAGTAAACCAGTTTAATGTCTGTAAACCAGTTTAAACTCAGTAAACCAGTTTAAACTCAGTAAACCAGTTTGAAGTCAGTAAACCAGTTTAATGTCAGTAAACCAGTTTAAAGTCAGTAAACCAGTTTGAAGTCAGTAAACCAGTTTGAAGTCAGTAAACCAGTTTAATGTCAGTAAACCAGTTTAATGTCAGTAAACCAGTTTAATGTCAGTAAACCAGTTTGAAGCTGGAGAACCTCTCCTGATCCGATCGTCTCTCAGGTTCTTGCTGCTTTCAGCCAAGATAAATTTCAAGGTTTCTGTAACTTTCTAGTCTCAATATGTTGATCAGAGACTGAAGCCGTTTCCCTGCAGGAGTCCAGAAAACCTTCCTGGTCGTTTCTGATAAAAACTCCTTTTATTTCATTTTCCAGCCTCAGACGTTTATCACTTTTAGCATCTGTGGCTCGCCGCCTCCATGTTGCATGTTGCCTGCATGCTTGAACAGGACGGGGCGTTTGGGGGATTGTTCAGCCGGTCGTTATTCACACTCTCAGCTTTTAGATAAGGTTCTGTTCATTCCCACTGAAACGCTCTGAGCCGAAGCTGCAGCCTGCATGTTTGCTCTAATCGTCCGTGTCGTCTCCGTTTAGGACTGGGTGACGGCCACAGACATCAGAGTGACCCTGAACAGGCTCAACACGTTCGGAGACGAAGTTTTCAACGATCCCAAGGTCCTCAAGTCCTACTACTACGCCATCTCTGACTTCGCCGTGGGAGGAAGGTAAACACGCAGTTAAACATTCATCTGGTGGCCGGGTTTCACCGGCCCGCTCAGACAAAAGAGGCCTCCAGTGAATGGAGAAGTGGGGTCAGGTGGATTTATGGGTCCTGATCCGCCCCTGTGTGGTCCGCTGCCCCGACGCCTGCCTCAACGCTTACATGGGGTCTCCATTTCCCGCCCGGCTGGGGGCAGAGCGGAGAGGACAGCCGTTACCAGAGTGTTGAACACAGAGCCTCTGCAGCCATAATCTGTTTGAAATGTAGAGCAGATTTCCATTACACATCCAGCATTCCTGACATTCCTGGCTGGCAGGGCCGGATTACAGGGAAACGGGGATGGGCGGGTCAGGGGCCCGCAGAGGCTTTTCCTACCGAGGCGTGGCCCCTGAGCGGACTTTACCCCCCCGGCTCCTCCGGGCCGGTCCTGCTCACCTTTATGCTGCTGGTTGAACTTTAACCAGGATCCAGGAACTGGTTCTGAAACCCCCTGCAGTCCTGGTCCAGATTATTACCTCCTTAAACTGAACTGGTTTAATGTAAACCAGTTCAGTTTAACACCAATATTCACTGGATGATGTGCAAAATGATTTAATGCGAACAAACTTCTTTAGAGCTGTTTTGTTTTGTAAATTAGATTTGGTGAAATCACTGATAATCATTAGTTTATGACTCAAGAAACAGAAATTAAATAAATGCACATTTAGTGGCAATTTTTTTTTTTTTTTTTTTTTTTTCCCCCCCACCAGGGGGTCCTTTTTGTGGCTCTAGTGTCCCTTTTTTCATAGTGGGCTGACAGGAAAGGGGGGAAGACATGCGGCAAATGTCGTCGGGTCCGGGAATCGAACCCGCGACGGCCGCGTCGAGGACTGAAGGCCTCCAAACGTGGGGCGCGCTGACCTCTACGCCACCGGAGCACGCCCCTAGTGGCAATTTTAACATGATTCAAAAATAATTTTATAAATTTAATAAATGTAGTTAAATCTCAAAGTTTACCTGCTAGCTTCAGCTAAGCTAACAGTCTGTAGCTTAGCTGCTAAATGTTTATGTTGCCTAAAGTTAAAATCATGTCTAATTTCTAACATTAGTTGACATTTAAATGATACTTTAATAGTCAGAGAAACGATAAAAACTAATTTAGCTGAAAAATAGGAGAGATGGGATGGATGGACCATCCGTTCATCCATCCATCCATCCGTCCGTCCGTTCATCCATCCATCCATCCATCCGTCCGTTCATCCATCCATCCATCCATCCGTTCATCCATCCATCCATCCGTCCGTTCATCCATCCATCCGTTCATCCATCCATCCATCCGTCCGTCCGTTCATCCATCCATCCATCCATCCGTCCGTTCATCCATCCATCCATCCATCCGTTCATCCATCCATCCATCCGTCCGTCCGTTCATCCATCCATCCATCCATCCGTCCGTTCATCCATCCATCCATCCATCCGTTCATCCATCCATCCATCCGTCCGTTCATCCATCCATCCATCCATCCGTCCGTTCATCCATCCATCCGTTCATCCATCCATCCATCCATCCGTCCATCCATCCATCCATCCATCCATCCATCCGTCCGTCCATCCGTCCGTTCATCCATCCATCCATCCATCCATCCATCCATCCATCCGTCCGTCCGTCCGTCCGTTCAGACTGTTTCCTCCTGATTTCCGTCGGTCCTGGCTGTGATTGGTGATTCTGTCTGGTTGTTTTCTTCAGTCTCTGTTTGCATCTTTTCTCTGGATGTGTGTTTGGTTGAGATGACAGAAACCTGTGCAGCTCAGGTTTGTGGGGTCTGAGCTCCAGACGAGCGAGGCTCTCTGAAGGTCTGTCTGCTGCCAGAGTTTCCACGGCTCTGTGCCAGGAAACACCGGAGAGGCTGAACAAGCGGCGTCCTGTCGGAGCCATTCTTCCTCCTGAGGAGGTCGAAGCAAACCTTCAATCACCCAGCGGAACAGACTCTCCCCAGATGAGCGGCTAAAAACCCGATGACAGATTTCACACCGACAGGCTGCGTTCAGACCTCACATCTGATGATGAAATGCTGTTTCTTTTTCAGGTGATGTGCTGAGTGGTGTGTCATCCAGGTGTAACAGGTGTGTGTGTGTGTGTGTGTGTCGTCAGGTGTAAGTGTAACGGCCACGCCAGCGAGTGTGTGAGGAACAGCGGGGGCCGGCTGGTCTGCGACTGCAAACACAACACGGAGGGCGTGGACTGCAGCGTGTGCAAAGCTTTCTTCAACGACCGGCCGTGGATGAGGGCGACGGCCGACAGCGCCAACGAGTGTCTGCGTGAGTCACCAGTTACCGCCTGAAACCGGCCCAGAGAGCGGACAGCTGCGCTGGCCTCTGGCCAGGTCTCTGGGGGATTGTGGGAGTTGTAGTTCCTGTTTAATGCAGAGGCATGATGAAGTGCTCACTCTCCCACACTGCAGGAAACATGAGAGGCAGGAAAACTTTTCCAAGGCCAGCAATCCCCATTTGTTATGTTGATGAATTGTTTTAGTTTCAAAACTAAAATCCAGAATTAGAAAGAAAATATAAAAGGAAAACAGAAGAGTGACGAGGTTTTGATTGGAAACTCAGACCTTAAAGCAGAACGCAGTGGTTTAGAAACAACCAGCTCTGCTGGTTTTAATGGGACGACATGATGAGTTTCCCAGTGAGGAGGAAGACATGGGAATGAGAGATTGGAGACTTAACAAACCTGCACCCTGCCCAGGGATGTAGAAGCTCTCTGTGTCTTTATTCACCTGAGTCAGGAATGACCAGCGGCGTTCTGGCTGCGCTGTCATGTCTGCTCCTGTTCTGACCAGCATTATGACGCTGACTGATGCGTTTCTTCATATTCAGGAGGCCTGCTGCGGTTTTGTCTCATTTTTCTGTTAAAACAGATTTTTATTTTGCCAAGGAAACAGAAAACAGCTTGTCCACATTGAAACAACACGAAGACAGACTGTGGTTTCTGTCGAGGGTTTCCAGCTCTGAGTTTGACTCTGTCTCGGTTTTTAACCGATGTTGGATGCATTCAGGGATTGTTGCTGTTTCTGTGTTTCAGCCTGCGACTGTAACAGGAAGAGCTCAGACTGTTACTTCGACGCCGAGCTGTACCGGGCCACGGGTCACGGAGGTCACTGCAGGAACTGCGCCGACAACACCGACGGGCCCAACTGTGAGCGTTGCCTGGACAACTACCACAGAGACCAGAGCGGCAACCGCTGCCTGCCCTGCAACTGCAACTCCATCGGTGAGTCCCGGCAGCTGGCTGCAGAAACAGCAAATTCATCCTTTCATCCTGGGAGTGAAAGGATGAAAGCATGAATCTGCTACGCCCACGCTCATGTCTGACAGGTCAACCGGTTCATTTCCAGTCTGAGAAACAGAAACTGTTGTATCAACTATAACCTGACACAAAACGGCTCAGACAGCAGATCAGTTAATAAATATAAAACCAAACGCTGAAACATGAAGGTCATAAACTTGATTTAAAAGCCTTGAACTGAACAGAAAACAGACGGTTTCCTGTGTTTTCTGCCCCCTGCTGGTCATTTTACTTCCCATTTATTCTTTCTGTCCGTGGCAGCTCTGTGTTCTGCTGAAAGGGTTTGTTGCTGATGATAATGTGATGCTCCTTTCTGGCATATTTGACATCTTTTCTGGTAGCTTTGATATTTTGATGTGTTTTTGTGGGAACAGTTTGTGGATTTCTTTGCAGTTTGCATCATTGTACTGAATGTATCCTCTGTTCTTTCTCAGAGAAACTTCCTGTAAACCTGCTTGTGTGTGGAATGAGGTTTTCCTGCTCTATTCCAGCCTCTCTGTTAATTTCATTGACTCTAACTATCTATGGGAGGTTAAAGGTCACCGAGCTGACGGCCGTTTGTTGGTCTGCAGGTTCTGAGTCTCCTCAGTGCAACAACAGAGGCGTGTGCGCCTGCAAACCCGGAGTAACTGGGGAGAAGTGCGACCGCTGCCAGCCGGGGTTCCACAGCCTGACGGAGGCCGGCTGCAGGTAGGCCGCCGCCGCCGCCGCCGCCGCCGCCACCTCACATCACCTGAACACAAACTGCCTTAAAGTGAAAGAGAACATGACAGAGAGGGAAACTGTTAGTTTCTGAAAAGCAGGAATGAGTCCACTGATCTGTTCTGCCTCAGGAACTGTGTCGTCTGAGCGCCATCTGCTGGCCGCGTCGTTGAGTTTGGGTTGTTTTGTCTCCCAAAGCTTTGTGGGTAAATTTGACCCTGTGCTTGTCTGCCAGGCCTTGCACCTGCTCGCCGTCAGGCAGCACCCAGGAGTGTGACGTCAACACGGGTCAGTGCCGCTGTAAAGACAACGTGGAGGGCTTCAGCTGCGACAGGTAAGGGCCGCACTCAGGTTCTGTTCCTCGTTAAGACGGTCTTTATACCGACCCGTCTGTCCCTCCAGATGTAAACCAGGTTACTTCAACTTGGACCCCAACAACCCCCAGGGCTGCACGGCCTGTTTCTGCTTCCAGCACTCGTCAGTGTGCGACAGCGCCGAAGGCTACAGCGTCCACACCATCAGCTCCACCTTCGACAGAGGTGAACTCCGCCTGCAGCCCAAACTCTGGGCACGCTTCCCCTCTAGTGTCGGCTTCTGACTTCCTGTTCCTGTTTGCAGGTACAGAGGAGTGGAGCGGCCAGACGCGGGACGGAGCCACCGTCTCTGTCCAGTGGTCTCCCACCGCACAGGAAGTGTCCTTGGTGTCTGAAGACTACCAGCCCCTGTACCTGGTGGCCCCAGGTACCGGCCCCGATCCGGACCCGATCCGGGCCCCGATCCGGACCCGATCCGGCCCCCGATCCGGACCCGATCCGGACCCGATCCGGACCCCGATCCGGACCCCGATCCGGACCCGATCCGGACCCGATCCGGCCCCCGATCTGGCCCCGATCCGGCCCCGATCCGGACCTGATCCGGTCCCCGATCCGGACCCCGATCCGGACCCCGATCCGGACCCCGATCCGGACCCGATCCGGCCCCCGATCTGGCCCCGATCCGGCCCCGATCTGGCCCCGATCCGGCCCCGATCTGGACCCGATCCGGCCGGGATCCTCCGGTTCCCCTCAGAGACTCACTGCTGCTGTTTTCTGCTCCACAGAGAAGTTCCTGAGGAATCAGATGCTGAGTTATGGCCAGAACCTGAGCATGACGTTCCGCGTGGAGCGGCGGGACGCCCGGCTGTCGGCCGAGGACCTGATCCTGGAGGGGGCGGGCCGGAGGCTGGCCGTGCCGCTCATCGCCCAGGGCAACGCCTACCCCAACGAGAACATGCAGACCTTTGTGTTCAGGTGAGACCAGGCCTTCCTGTTCACTGAAGATTCCTCTGCTCTCTGTCGGTCTTGAATAAATGAAACCGTTCTGGTTCTGGTTCTGGTTCTGGTTCTGGTTCAGGCTCCACGAGCAGCCAGGCTACCCCTGGAGGCCCACCATCAGTGACTCCGACTTCCAGAAACTTCTCCACAACCTGACGGCCATCAAGATCCGGGGCACCTACAGCGAGCGCAGTAGGCCTCTCACCTTCATCACCTTCCTCCTCCTCCTCCTCCACCGCCGTTCTGCCATGAACCGTCTCTGGGTCTGCAGGTGCTGGTCACCTGGACAACGTCGCCCTGGTGACGGCCAGGAGGGGCCCGGGAACGCCGGCCCGCTGGGTGGAGCAGTGCTCCTGTCCGCCGGGGTACCAGGGTCAGCACTGTGAGCAGTGCACCCTGGGATACCGCCGGGCCCAGCGGGAGCTCGGACCCTTCAGCTCCTGTGAAGTCTGCAACTGCCACGGTCACAGCGACTCCTGCCACCCTGATACTGGTAAGACTGGGAACACTGGGAACACTGGGAGTGGAGGGTTGATGGTCACAGGGACTTTGTTTGGTGTTTTTCCGGTTTTAGACAGAATCTTGGGTTTGTTCCTAACTGGTTCCTTGAGGTTCTGACTGGATCCGGGTTTATTTTAGTTTGGGATCCTGCAGGAACCGTCGGTCTGTTCCCAGCTGGACGTTGAGGAAGTCTCGTCTCTGTGGCTGTGCTCTGTGTTGGTGGTAATCTGGCTGTCAGCAGTGAAATCGTCTCTGGTTCCCAGGAGCCTGTGACTGTCAGGACAACACTGCCGGGTTGAGCTGCGAGCGCTGCAAGGACGGCTTTTATGGCGACGCCACTCAGGGCTCGGCGGGCGACTGCCGGCCGTGCCCCTGCCCCGGCGGGGCCACCTGCGCCGTCGTCCCCAACACCAGAGAAGTGGTTTGCACCAACTGTCCTGCCGGGACCACAGGTACCAGAGGACTGGACACCGAGCGACGTCTCGCTTCTTCCAGGAGAAAATAGACAAACTCAGCTGCTTTGACATGTTTTTAAACATCTGCTAGGACCAGTACAAGTAGAATCAACAGGTCATGTCAACCTGTGTGCAGGTAAGCGCTGTGAGCTCTGCGACGACGGGTTCTTTGGGGACCCTCTGGGTCAGAACGGGCCGGCCCGGCCCTGCCGCTCCTGCCAGTGCAGCAATAACATCGACCCCAACGCCGTCGGCAACTGCAACCGCGAGACAGGAGAATGCCTGAAGTGCATCTACAACACCGACGGTTTCTTCTGCGACCGCTGCAAGGCGGGCTTCTTCGGAGACCCAAACGCCTCCAACCCTGCTGAGAAGTGTGCAGGTAAACCTCCGTCTGTGGACGACCAGGAACAGGTTTGACTCCCAGCGACTGACCGACGCTGCAGCCCTCGTTTTACTGCTCATGTAGCCTCAGATGAGCTGCAGCCTCAGTTCTTAACCAGGTTTTCAGGTAACCAGTTTGGGGCTCGTCTGTGACTCACAGCACTGACCGTAGTGTTTCCTGTCGGTGTTTTGGCCAGCCTGCTCCTGTTCTCCGCTGGGCACAGTGGACCAGCAGACCAGCTGCTCTCCGGTCACCGGTCAGTGCCAGTGTCTCCCTAACGTGGATCAGCGCGACTGCAGCGCCTGCCAGCTGGGATTCTTCAACCTGCAGAGCGGCAACGGCTGTGAGGAGTGAGTTCCCCTCCACGTTTCAGAGCTTGGCTGTTTATTCATCATCACACAAAGTCTTTTCATTCCTTCCATCGTGGCTCAACAGATCAGGGCTGGAAGTTTGAAAGCAGAGATCCAGCGGAGGGTTGATGTGATGAGTCAGTTTGCTGGTTGTGTGTCTGCAGGTGTAGCTGCAACCCAATCGGCTCCACCAGCGGCGACTGTGACATCGTCTCAGGACAGTGCGAGTGCCAACCCGGCGTCGCCGGCCAGCACTGTGACCGCTGTGAGGTCAACTTTTTCGGCTTCAGCTCCTCTGGATGCAAACGTGAGGACAAACCCAAACAAGTTACTTTGACTTGTAACTTAGTTACTTTAAAGTTACAGTTGGGTTTTGGATCTCTGCCGTATCCAAGGTCCAATCCTTGTAGTTCTGAAGAAGTTTGAGTTTGAGTTATTCTACAGCTGCAGATCAGTAAAGCTGTGCAGAACCTCTGAACTCTTGTCGTTCTGTTCTCAGCGTGTGACTGTGACCGTGAAGGTTCTGTGTCGGCTCAGTGTAAGGAAGACGGCCGGTGCGAGTGTCGACCCGGTTTCGTCGGCGCTCGATGCGACATGTGTGAGGAGAATTATTTCTACAACCGGTCAGTGCCAGGCTGCCAGCAGTGTCCGTCCTGCTACGGTCTGGTCCGAGACAAGGTGAGCGCTCGTTGGTCGGAGCTTCTCTCCTTCACACCTGTTCAGACTGACATGGTTTCTGAAATGGCGTCCAGGTGAACCAGCAGAGACAGAAGCTCCAGGAGCTCCAGACGCTGATAGACAATCTGGGCTCCGGCCAGGATGCGGTCAGCGATAAGGCCTTCGAGGACAGATTGAAGGAGGCAGAGAAGGTCATCATGGAGCTGCTGGACGAGGCTCAGAGTAGCAAAGGTAAAGCAGAAGACGATGTTATTAAAGCAACGGTCAGCTCAGCGTGGCGGTGTGCTCACATACTGCCTGACCGGGTCCTTGCAGACGCAGACCGAGGTCTGCTGGACCGTCTGAACACCCTGAACGTCACCCTGACCACCCAGTGGAACCGACTGCAGAACATCCGCAACTCGGTGGACGACACCAGCGCTCAGGCCGACCGCGCGCGGGACCGGGTCCGAGATGCAGAGAGCCTGATAGAACGAGCTCGGCAGGAACTGGCCAAGGCCAAGGACGCCGTCAGCAAAGTGGTGAGTGAAGTCGGAGTTGTCCAGATGTTTAACGGATCGATGAGCGGCGGACGACTGAGCCCACGTTTTTCACAGGACATCAAACCCAGCGATGGCAGCGGAGAACCCAACAACATGACGCTGCTGGCTGAGGAGGCGCGGCGCCTCGCCGACAAGTAAGACTTCAACACCGAGAACTGATCAGACCAACTGGATCCATCCAGGACAGCTGACAGGAATCTCTGAACTGTTTCCTACAGGCACAAGATGGATGCTGATCAGATCGAAAAGATCGCCAAAGATGCCAACGACACGTCGGCCAAAGCGTACAACCTGCTGCTGAAGAGCATCGACGGCGAGAGCAAGATGGCTGACGAGATCGACAAGCTCAACAAGATGTGGGTCTCATTTCAGTTTGTCTGGATGAAAACGGTTTTAAAGGGACAGAAACACAAAGATTCAGTTTTTGGAATCTGTTTTGTGTCTCTAGTTGCTTCGTGCCACATTTCATTCCATTTGTGTTCAGTTTGTTAAAGTCAGTTTGTGTATAAAGTCTGTTTGAAGTTTCTGACTCCTCCCCCTGATCAGGTACAACGAGGCGAAGGACCGGGCCAAGGACCTGGAGAAACAGGCCCACAAGGTGCAGGCGGAGGCGGAGGACGCCGGGAACAAAGCTGTGAAGCTGTTCGCCAACCTGACCAGCCTGCCGCCGTTTGACACCAAGACATTGGAGGTAAATGTTAGCGAGGTGAAAAGACACGCGTTGCTCCAGGAGTAAAACTTCTTGATGATGCGCCTGTTCTCAGGATGATGCCAAAAAGATTAAGAAGGAGGCGTCCGATCTGGACAACCTGATTGACAAGACGGAACGGGAGTACAACGAGCTGCGAGACGACCTGAAGCCCAAAGAGCTGGAGGTCCGGAAGCTGCTGGAGAAAGGGAAGAGTGAGCAGCAGGTGAGTTCAGGTTCTGACCCGATTCTCCTCCGGCTGACCAACCAGACGTTGAACCTCCTTCTGCTCCACAGACTGCAGACCAGCTGCTGGCCAGAGCCGACGCCGCCAAAGCTCTAGCCGAGGAGGCGGCGAAGAAAGGCCAGTCAACGTTCAAAGAAGCACAGAGCATCCTGGAGGACCTCCGAGGTACTGAAACCACTTCCTGTCCAACACTGCTGTTCAGCCTGGGGGGGCAGGGGGGGGCAGAGAGAGAGACACAGAGAGAGAGAGAGACTCTGCTTCATGCAGCTGCTGCAATGCTGGGATAAAAACAATCAGCTTTTTTCACAAGAACATTTCAGGGATTCTCAGTTTTACGTTTTATCAATCTGTGCATTAAAAAATTGTAACCATTGCAGAACTTTTACTAAAACAACTTCCTGTCTGACAGAAAATTGAAAGGATGTTGCTGAACTGTTGCAGGACTTTAAATATGGAGACGTTACAAAGGACATTAAGAGAAATGTACAGAGAATGCTGGGGGGGTTTTTTGTTTGGTTTGTTTTTCTTTTTCTCATTGTTTATTATTGTTTATTTGTTTGTTTGCTTTGGGGACCAAGTTATTTAATAAGAATCTGGGTTAAGTGTATCACTGTCACTTGCTCTTTCTTTTGTTATAAAATTCAATAAAAATATTTCTTAAAAAAATAAATATGGAGACAATGTTGCTTTAGTTTCCCACTTATTGTAAATGTTTTCCTTCTAAATCATTCGATTAATTTCCAACCCTCTTCCAGACTTTGACAGGAGGGTCAACGACAACAAGACAGCAGCAGAGGAAGCCATGAAGAAGATCCCCGTCATCAACGCCACCATCATGGCCGCCAACGAGAAGACCCGGCAGGCCAAGGAGGCGCTTGGTAATGCAGCCAGCGACGCTGGGGAAGCCAAGAGGAAAGCTGAAGAGGCTGAGAAGATCGCAGGAAACGTTCAGAAGGTAAGGAGGCGCCCCCTGCTGGTCGATGGGTGGTCCCGTCCTCTTGGTCCGCTCACCGTCTCCTGGCATGGTGTCCTGGCAGGGCTCGGCTGCCACTAAAGAGGAAGCAGAGAAGGCGCTGCAGGACACAAACAAGCTGGACAAAGATGTTGACGACATGATGGATCAGCTGAGCGCCGCGGAGGAGGAGCTGAAGAAGAAGAAGGCTGAGGCTGACAGCGACATGATGATGGCCTCCATGGTACGAACTGATGCTCCGATCTATCAGGAAGTGTTGAGCTGATTAAGAACAGCGTTGCTGATCTGTCCTGCAGGCGTCGCAAACCGCCAAACAGGCTGAGGACAACGCTCGCAAGGCCAAGAGTACGGTGAAGACGGTCCTGAAGATCATCACGGACCTGATGGATCAGCTGGGTAGGTCCAGAACCCGTCTCTGTCCGTCAGCTGTGACTCAGACTAACCGTCACGTGTTTCTGCAGGAAACATTGATAAAGTGGATCTGAGCAAACTGAACAGGATCGGTGAGTCTCTGAAACGTGCCAAGGACAAGATGGCCGGCAGCGAGCTGGACAAGAAGCTGAGGGAGCTGAATGAAGTGGCCAGCACACAGAAGCAGATGATCGACGACTACGACCGGCAGATCCGAGAGATTCGCAGCGACATCAACAACCTGAACGACATCAAGGCAACGTTACCCGAAGGCTGCTTCAACACGCCGTCGCTGGAGCAGCCTTAGCCCCGCCCACATCGCCCAGCCGCCCCGTTTCCTCCCACGCTCACATCTAACACTCCGGCAAGCTGCCGACTTTTACCAAAACAGTTCTTTCTTTGCCAACCTTTCAGCTCGCCCAGTAGAGAGGCAGTTGCTGGTGACGGCGGTGTCGTTTCAGTGAACTGTGCGGTGCAGAGACGCTGGGCAGCGAGGTGGACGAGCCTCAGAGAGACAACCAGAACCATAAACCCAACGTGACTGCAGCCCGCTGGTGCCTCGCCATATTTCTGTCTTCAACCTTTCAGAACACGTGAAGGAATTCTCAGATCCTCTTCCTGAAGCTACGCTCTCGACTCGGACAGCAGGGAAACATTTCAAGTCCTCTCTTCTGCAGTATTCACACCTCCAGCAGGTGGCAGTGTTTTGTAAAGTCACATTAACTCCTGCAGGGAAGCTGCCAAAGTCCCAGAGCCAAACTCTTCCTCATTTACTATTTTCCACATTTCAGCCTTGATACAAGCTGTGTTCTCCGTCACAGACAGAAACTAAATGTGATTAAGAACAAGCAGCTTCAACGGTTCAGTCCACAAATCTGTTTTCTGACCACAATAAATGACAGTTAATGTTTCATAGAGGAACATTTCCCAGGTTGGCTCCAGATAAACAGCAGTACCTAAAGTTAACGTCCTGGTCTGATTGGCAGCGTTTGGACCTTTCCATCAAAGTCTCCAGGTTTTGTGAAGCTCTCAGAGTTTCTCTTCAGAAGAAGAAGATCCTGGACTTCAGAAAGTCTGGACGACCGTTCAGGAGGAAGATCAGAAGCTGAGCGGTGAATCAGGAGTTCTGTCTGTGGCGGAAACCTCTGAAAGATGATTTGATCCCAACGACCTGAAGCTGAAATGCTGTTCTAATGATGGAGCGTGGCAGATCCCCTGGTGGATTGTTTTTGTGTGTAAAATCCCGTTCTGACCCCTGAGTGACCCCTGAGTGACCCCTGGACTTTGGCAGCTTCGGCTCACCGGTGCGTTCCCACGCTGCGACGCCTCGCCTTGGTCTCCACATCCAAACACTATGCAACTTTGTACATTCTGCGTAGCGAGAGTTTTATCTGATACACTGGTGCTAATAATTATTACAAATGTTTTATTTTTGAGTGAATGTTTTTTATTATGAGTTAGAGCGAGGAGTTTATTATTATGCGTGTAAATAAGTGATTGGCTGATTTTATCCAAGCAGCCCCATTATGTCTGATCACAATCAATCAACTGAAACCTCCAGGTGAAAATATATCCTCTATCATAACGTCTGTGGTATGTTATTATTCTGATTGTTATAATTATTATTATCTCTGCTTGCTTGTATACAGGGCTGAGAGCTGTTGCCTTCACCATCACTGTGTGTTGATTCTTTGTGGGTTTTCAGGAGGTTTTGAGCCCATCATCATTTTTAGATTCACGCAGACGATCCTGGACCTCCAGAGCCCAGAATGTCCTCATGCCGTCTGTTTCAGCGACTCGCCTGCAGCCTGCAGCCTGTGCAGCTCTGTGATCAGTATTCTAAGTTATACGGGCCGTTTGTGGTGAGATCTGCTGTGGTTCTTCATGTCGGTGGCCATGTTGCAGCTGCTCAGCCTGCAGGGTTTCTGTTTCCATCTCTGTTCACTCCTGCCTGTAAACCCAAACCTAACATTTGAGTAATAAAAACCAACTACTACAGGACTTGGTGTCTGAGTCGACTTTCTGTCAGGTTTCACTCCTGTCAGGTCAGTGGCTGTTCTGATCAACTGATCAACTGATCAATTGATCAATTGGACATTTCCAGGCCAGATTTGAAGACATTCTGCAGAGCAGCTGGGATCATGAGGACGATGTGCTGCTGGAGCTCCTGGTTCTCCTCACTGACTGCACAGAGATGCAACATCAGCAGAATATTTTCAGAACTTTTTCTGGATCTTTTCTGTTGAGCCTCAGACATGATGGATATTTTTGCCCACAAAACAAGTTATGAATCTTTGTAATAGGAAAATTAAATTAGACATGGTTGATTTATATTAGAAAGGTTGGGGAAGCAGAAGATATCAGGTTCTGTTTTTTATTATTAGTATTATTTTATTAATTTGTTTTGGTCATGGGTCCATGCTCCTTACCGGTGGGGGGCGGTAATGTTTTCCAAACCAAATAAAACTCATGGAGGAGAAGAAGCATTTCCACCTCTACCTTTATAATTAATGTCTTTCAAAAGGCCAAAGGGCATTTTTAATATAATAAAAATACAACTAAATTAGAAATCAGTTGTAAAGTTATGGAGGACATAAATAAAATTTAACTTATGCTAAAAAGAAATGTGAGTAATCATATTACATTGCAACGGCGCCAGTTTATCAAAAATAACAGTAATCAATTTATTTATTATTAATATGTATTTATTTGGTCAAACAGTTTTCCGGTTTGGTGAGTAGAAAGCTAATCAGTCTCTTACCGGGACCTGAACTCACAACCGGCCGCAATGAACCGGAAAACTTGTTTCTAAAAGTTACAACAAAGATTTTATACCCGTGGAGCAAAACGAGACCAGGAGGAGGATGAAGATCAGGATGAAGATCAGGATGAGGATGAAGATCAGGATGAGGATGAGGACGAGGAGGCTCACCTGGCCGCACTGAGGGTTATGCTAACAACTAGCTAGATAAGAAACGACTGAGATACTGATCCCATCTGCTAAACATTTTATTCACCCTGCTTTGACAGCGGAATAAAAAGTTGCTGGAATGTTCTTTCTTTGGTAAACAGAAGGTTCTCCTTCTCCGGTTCTTGTGTTCCGGTATTTGTGTCTGTCTGCTCAGCCTCCGGTCCGTCCTGGCAGAACATCAGTCTGTCCAGCGGTGAATGACCAGGCTGTCCAGTGTTGAGTCACAGGTAGTTTGTGTAGAAAGGAAAGTCCTCCCACATGCAGCTCTCTTTTCATTACTACGTTTTAATCTCGCTTTATTGAATCCGTTCTTACTTTTGCTTTCATCGGTTGGTACGGGTCACTTTCCACCAAAAATAAGATTTGCTTCCAAAGTATTTTCAAGGTCTGCAGTAAAATCTGTAAGGCTCGGTGTTTAACGAAGGCCTTCCTTCCTCTGTGGGCAGAATGATTAATTACCTTATAGAAGCCACATTGTTGAAAATCTTTTATTCCAGCAGCTGCTCACATGGTCAATTCCAGGTTCACAATTTAGCAGTAAAGTTTGTTTGTATAGCACATTTCAACAAGCATTACATCTTGTAACGCTTCAGTTGTACATTAGTCATTTTGTAAAGACAAAACTCATCTTTTTTGCCCCCTGGGGATAATAAAGTTGATTTGGACGGATTGTCCTTCCTGGTGTCACCAAACCAATCATCTCTAGCGGTAAAGTTCTCACTGAATCCTTCAAGGCTCCTGCAGCCTTCAGATGTTCTTCCTTGTCCTGCATGTTGGAGTTTACTGGGGCTTTGCCGCCCCCTGCTGGTCAAACTGTGGACTGGAGAACTGATTCCCCAGAAGAACCGGTTCAGACTTCAGTTCACATTGACTGAAACGGAATTATTCATCTGAACAGTTCTTTCTCAGAGTTCTAAAGAATTGGAAACTTTTACAACGGACCCGAACTGATAGAGTACTGCGGTACCAACAGAGACCAGCAGGGGGAGGCAGAGCGCTGCCTGCAGAACACCAGTCAGGTTCCGATGGAGTTGGACCTGCTCTACCCGAACCCTGAGAGGTACAGAGCACTGGGTCAGGGCCAAACACACAGACTGGGTCAGAACCAGAACCAGAGAAAGGACCAAAATAGACATCAATTCATCACAGAGAGAAAAGGTCCAAAATAAGACAAATACCTGAGAGAACCAAACCCAGGACAAAAACAAGAACTCAATCTGGACCAACTGTGGGACTGGTTCTAAAACAGAACCATGATCCAACTCTGCCTGAGTCGTGAACGACCCAGTGATGACCCTAGAGAACCAAAGAGAACCAAAGAGAACCAAGGAGAACATCCAGAATGCTGCGGCCCAACAGGATCAGGTTTCAGAACAGCGCCCTGCAGCCCTGCTGGTTCTGACTGGTTCTGATTGGATCTGATTGGATCTGACTGGTTCTGATTGGATCTGATTGGATCTGACTGGTTCTGACTGGTTCTGACTGGTTCTGATTGGATCTGATTGGATCTGACTGGTTCTGACTGGTTCTGATTGGATCTGTTTCCAGATGTTCCATGTTCTGGTTGAATGTTTGGATTTTCATTCCTCCTGGTTCTGGATACTTTCTGTTTTCAGACGGTTGTTATGATGCGTAACCATGGCAATGTGGTATTGTTTTCACAACCGGGAACAGCTCTAATAACTCCTGACCTTTGACCCCAGATCCCAGGAAGAGAGAACGTTGAATTCCTCTCTTCCATCCATCAGGGATCAGATCTCAGACTCTTTCTGAAGCAAAGGTGGTGGATTAGCAGCAACTGATGTTACTGTGAAATCTCATCTGTGGATGTCGAGCTGTTAGCGTGTCATAAGAATGCTAAAGCTACAGTCTTCAGTCAGAGGCCTCTTCAGGTGTCACTGAAGCACTGACTGCTGGTGGAGATCCTGAGCACCATGAAGACTGAAGACACTTGGATCATTTCAGTTATGAGAACATTTTATTGTTTAGGATAAAATATTTTTAATCTGTGATCATAATGACTCTTTCCTCCAGACCCTTCATCTCCATTTAAAACATGACCTCTGACCCTGAAAAGTCTTCATGCTCCAGAACCACAGAGCCGTCAGAACCATCAGTCAGAACTGTTGAACCAACCGTCGGCTGAGACTTTCAGGATAATAATAATAATAATAATAATAATAATAATAATAATAATAATAATAATAATAATAATAATAATAATAATAATAATCTGGGTTGTCCCCTTTCGGCCCTGACTCTTCTGGTTCTGCTCGGCCTTCATCAAGTCCTGGTCTTCCTCGTCTTCCTCCCGGATCTCCCTGCGCGCTCCCGCGGGGCCTGGCACGCTGCAGCGCAGCCCCGCTGCCCTGCGCGCTCCCGTGGAGCGGCAGCAGCTCAGACCTCCAGCCCGCCGGAGACTCTCCGTCCGCCGCCTGGATCCCGGACTTCCAGCCGCTTTCTGCGCTCCGCCTGCCGGACTGTGGGGAGTAATTCAGCGGGAAGGACAGGGAAGGTTCCCGGCTTCCTGTTTCTGCAGCTTTGGTTGAAGTTTGGACCGTTTTTCCCAGAACTGGAGCCATGAGGCAGGACCGGGGGGCCAGCCGGAGCGCCGCCGGCGGCAGCGGGAGCAGCTAGCGGCCTGCAGGGAGCAGCGGGGCGGCCAGAGCCCCGGAGCCTCCATGCGGGATCACACTCTCACTTTATCCCACTTTCACACTCTCCTCCCGGCTTAACGCGCCCCTCCGGAGCCTCTCCCCCCGGCACTGCGAGTTTCCTCGGCGGACATGGAGCCTGACTTGGTACCGGCGGACCCGGACTCCCTCCAGGGCGGATTGGGTCTCCTGGATCCGCTGGTGGACCGGATCCTGGGGGACTCCGTGTCCCAGCAGCAGGGATGGCTCCGGGTTTACGGTAAGCAGAACTCACCCAGGGGGAGGGGCGGCCGGTACCGGGACACGGTCCGGTCCAGGAGGGTCAGAACCCGCAGCAGCTGGACTTCATGGAGGTTTGACCCTGAAACCGGTTCTCTAAAAATAGACCCAGTTGGTCCTGAGCCGAGCCAGGATCCAGTTTCTGAGGCCGAACTGCTCCGAACCCGTCCTGAAGGTTGCTCAGCCAGAACAGAACCACGGTGGAGATCCAGAACCTGTTGGGTTCCCTGTAAAGTTGAAGGAGTTTCCGGGTCAGAACCAGTGTTCAGGTTGTGTTGGAGCAGTTTGGGTCAGACTGAGAACTGGGTCAGGTGTTGACCTCCAGGCCAGAAGCTTTCGTTACCCAGAACCTTTCAGAACCTTCTGGGCTGAACTCTTGTGCTGGAACCGACCCGGTTCTTCAGATTAATCGTCAATAATCTGGTCAGAATATTTAATATCAATAATCTGTGATGTTTAAACCCGACCCGGTTGGAGCCTTTAGTCTTCACGTTGTCATGACAACCGACTCCTGAGGGATTCTCCAGGTGGAGGTCAGAGGTCATCCATGGTGTTCAAATGTTTCACCGCTAAATCAGCTGCAGGAGCTGGAGGCCGGTTCTGACGGGTTCTGACGGGTTCTGACGGGTTCTGACGGGCTGAAGCCCAAACCGGACCTGGACAGAACCTGGAGGTGGGCCGAGAAGCAGATCATGTGACCTGTGATGTCATCCAGGTGACCTGGAACCGGCCTGCAGATGTTTCAGAACTGGGTCGGCCCGTATGGGTTCTGACCAAGGCTCAGCATCGTGACTCAGAAGTCTGACGGCGACGTGAGTCACCTGAACGCCTCACTGCTGTCGGTCTGCTGGTTCTGCTGACAGCTCTGGGTGATGGGTTCACTGCCTACAGGAAACAGGAGCTTCCAGCCTCTGACTGGTGGTGACTGCATGTTGATCAGCAGCAGGGTTTTATCCCACAGTTCCTGAATGCATCACCAGAACCCTCTCAGGCTGTGATGTCAGCAGCCGGTTCTGTCAACTGATCTCACCCGGCTGGACTCTGGCGCTGGTACCGGATCCTCCCTGCTGGACCGGTGCCATGCTGCCTTCAGGGTCAGCTTCTCTGTAGGACGTTCTGGTTCTGGGTTTTGCCGGACCTGCTGGTTTCTCTCGGATCGTTTCTGTTTGGGTCAAGATAAAAACTTTTATATGGTTCCAGGGCCGGTTCGGCCCGGTTCTCCTCAGGTTTTATTGGTCAGGTGTCGGTTGATCCTTCATCCTCAGGACAAAGTTCTGGTCCAGAACCAGAACCGGACCATTTAACATGCAGTGACCCGGTTTCGACCCAGTTTGGGATCTCCTCCACCAGTACTGATCCCAGTAGAACGGTCCAGACAGTCTGGTTCTGACTCTGGTTCCTTTGGGTCCTGGCTGGTTAGGACCAGAACCAGAACCGTGCTGTTTGGATTTGGACCCAGACGGCCTGTTTGTCCTTCCAGTCTGCAGGTTCTGTAGGACAATGGAACCGGGTCGGGAGGAACTTTCCATTTCCTCCCGACCCGGCCCGGTGGGGGGAGGCCAGGATTTCCTCTCTGGACAAACAGCGCCGGCCCAAAATAAGTCCGGTTCTATTTCTGGACCCGGAGTGGAAAAACCCAACCGGACCGCCTCTGCAGAACAGAACCATCCAGAACGCTGCTGGTTCTGGTTCTGGTTCCTGGGAGCCAGACTGAACTGGTTTCTGTCCCAGGTCTGGTACCGGTTCTGGTACCGGATCAAAGCGTCAGTTTGTAATGTGATTATTGAGACAAACTTCAGAGTCTGTAGATGATCTGAACTGAAATCTGGAAATGATTTATGTTCATAATTATTTATCTAGATTTGATCTGGAGTTTAGTTCAAGGTCTCTCAGCCAAGAGGAGCAGCGTCTTCCTGTTTGTCTCAGAACCGGGTCGGTTCTGCTGGCTGGAAGAACCAGCAGCAGTTTTCCTGTTTCCTCCCTGCAGCTGATTGGAGGAATCCGGGTTTTTGTTTACATTCCTGAGCGGGCCGGACAGGAAGTAATCTGATTACTTCCGGGGTGTCGGCGGTGGCCTCGGAGCAGGAGAGGAAACGTTCTGCAGAGGAACTGAACGGGTTTGTTCCTCTTCACGTTCTGCTCTGAAAGCTTCCTCCTTCTGGATCCGACCTCTGACCTTTGACCCGAACAGATCCGAGACGGGTCCAGGTTCCAACTGTTCCTAAAAGTCGGACCAGTTTCCTCCTGAAGTTTGGACCGTGGAATCCTCCTCCCTGCTGGCCTCAGGTCAGAACCAGAACCAGAACCGGGTTTCCACCAGCCTGATGACCTAATCCATGACATCATCACACGGTGACTAAAACAGGAAGTGACTGTGAGGTGAGGCAGGTGCTGGACTGGGAACATTACCTCATCGAGCTGCAGACCGGATCAGAACCGTCCGGCTGCATCAAAACTGCAGAGTGAATTTTTCAAAACTTGTTTCTCTGCATCAGTTCAGATCCAACTGAGCTGCTGCCGTCTGGAGAAACCACCAATCACAGCCAGGAGGCGGGGCTTAGCGCTGCCAATCATCTTTGACTTTTTGTTTTCTAGCAAAGAAACCTGGAAGTTCTGGAAACCCAACAGAACTGAAATCAGAGATATTTGAAGTAAAGAGTTCCTGAATTTCTGGATTTATTTGTCGGTTTTTATGGTTTGAAAGAAAACATTTCCCAGCTTCAGTTTGTCACATTTTCCAGACTGAACCATGAAAGTTTGCTGAGCGCTGGCCGTGCGGCCCGGCGGTCCGGGTCGGGTTTTCCTGTTGTGTCTGGATGAAACGGGAACGTTGCTCCTCCCTCTGAGTTGCTGTCCTCCAGGTTTTGTGTCTGGAATGTTTGGCATGTTTCCGTGTCCTCCTCTGGGCCAGGTTTCCTTCCCCTGCCTTCCTCTCCGGCCCGGTTCTTGGCCCGGTTCTTGGCCCGGTGATTTTTACGGGCTGGAATGTTTGGCTTCCGGGCTGCCGGCCGGGAAATGGATGGTATTCCAGTCGTAAGTCAGGCTTGGGGGGTGAGCCTGTCTGGGTGTTGATGAAGCAGAGCTCGGGCCGGGTCCGGTCGGGTCAGAACCAGAATCTGCAGAATAAACAGGAGTTGTGGTTTAACCAGCAGGTGAACTCGCTGCAGTTCCCATGCACTTTATGTTTCCAGTAAAACAGAAGTTCAGACGGTGCTGGGAGGGAGTTACTGGTCCAGTCTGACTCACTGGTATTTTTACTCCGTTTCCAGGAAGTGACATCACTTCTCCTTCACATTACAGCTCATCCTGCTGCCAGCTCACATTTACAGGCTTTAAACCAGCAGAAATCAGAAAGTTCATGAGAATATTTCTGAAGTTTTCACACGCAGGGAAAACGACCGAGTGGATCAGAACCAGAGAACCGGGTCTTCTGGTTCTGTGAAGACCCGGTGATCTGGAGTAAAAATAAAACAGCTTTAGAGTTTCAGTATAAATATTTAGAGTCTGACTGGAGACCACAGGGGGCGCTCTTATAGCTTTTGGTGGTGGAAAAATTTTTCCAAAAAGCTGAAATGAACTTTTCTGTAAGTCTGACAAAGATGTATGAGTCTCCTTTCAGCCAGCTGGTTGGCAGTGTGCAGCAATGTGTGGGGAAGGGGCAGTGCTGCTTTACTGGCTGTTACTTCCAGCTGAAGAAAGTTTTGCACCTTAAACTGCAGGAGTGGAGCCCTGGACAAATGTAGCTGTTTTGAAAGTTGATTAAAATTTCTGTAAACTTTGATACTTGTTGCTTCAGATTCTCTGACTCACAGATTTATTTGTAGCATTTCAGCAGTGAATTATGACTGCAGGATCTTTAGTAAATGCATAAAACTTATTCTGAATCTCAGAGCGAACAAAGGGATGAACGATGATCCCAGTTTACAGCTGACAGCGTCTCGAACTTCACCTGCTGTCAGACCCAAAGACCAACAAGCTGCAGCAGCGGCTCGTTTAGTGATCAGGAGAATAATCCGAAAATCCAGTTCTGGAGCCGCAGAGGAGGGAAGTATTGGCTGATTGACCCAGTTTGGTCCCAGTTTGCTCCCAGTTTGTTCCCAGGTGAGGCTGCAGGTGTGAAACTCCTC
This sequence comes from Gambusia affinis, assembly GCF_019740435.1. Lineage (NCBI taxonomy): Eukaryota > Metazoa > Chordata > Actinopteri > Cyprinodontiformes > Poeciliidae > Gambusia > Gambusia affinis. The sequence continues at coordinate 27,805,679 of NC_057879.1, forward strand.
AGCCTCAGGTGGGATTGATTTCTGTCAGGTTTCTGTTCCCAGTGGACTCCAGTTGATGGAGGACGGTTCTGTCTCATCTTTAGAGTGGAGCATTAATAAATGATGTCGGATGTGACGGCGACTTCTTCTGCTTCCCTGCGTTCCTCTGTCTCCATGAATCATTTATCAGCTGAAGACCTCATGATTTTCCTGGTGTTGGATGAAGCAGATAAACATCCTGACCCTCCTGACTCCCTGAGCTCCTCCTGGGCAGCAGCGCCGGGATGACTTGGCTCTGGTTCGGATTCTTGGGATTATCATCACCGGGTCTTAGGGCTGACCCAGATGCAACGGCGCCGTCCAGGACACCCGCCACTTCCTGATCCCATCAGCTCCCAATGTGGGTCAGTGAGTAGAGAGCTTTTCACAGCTCCACCTGTTCCAGCCCCACAGGACTCTTGGAGGGTCAACTGGGACTCCTGGAGGGTCAACTGGGACACCTGGAGGGTCAACTGGGACACCTGGAGGGTCAACTGGGACACCTGGAGGGTCAACTGGGACTCCTGGAGGGTCAACTGGGACACCTGGAGGGTCAACTGGGACACCTGGAGGGTCAACTGGGACTCCTGGAGGGTCAACTGGGACTCCTGGAGGGTCAACTGGGACACCTGGAGGGTCAACTGGGACACCTGGAGGGTCAACTGGGACTCCTGGAGGGTCAACTGGGACACCTGGAGGGTCAACTGGGACACCTGGAGGGTCAACTGGGACTCCTGGAGGGAAAGTTGGGAAACCCCGGTCTGGATCTCTGCGAGAGCTCCTTCCTCATATCTCCTCAAATATTTCAGAACTTCTTTTCAACCTTTAAAAGCTGCAGTTATTCCACCCCAGTTTCATGAGATGTTAGATGTTCTGCTCTTAAAAGCTATCATGATGTTGATGTGAAGAAATAAAATTTATAAACTCTTTTTTAACCCAATCGGAAAGTAAATGTGTCTACAAAGAGTTGCTGTAGATGGCGATGCTGTCGGCAGTATGGATCTCATGTAGCAGTCAGTACCATGGTGAATTTGAACTGGCCTCTGACTGAAGACAGTTGCATGACATGACTAACAGCTCTAAATCTCTGCCCTGCCTTTAGAAAGCCAGGCAGAGAGATGTTGGAGTAGGGGATACGCTCTGAGATGAGTTGAACTTCTTCCTTCACTCTCTGCACCCTGAAGCATCCTTTCGAATTCCTCTGGGACTCGGTGTCAAAGTTCAGGAATTATTTGACGTTCTGAGATGCTAATACAAACTAGACCCAGTTGTATAAACAGTACCTTGTTACCACGGTTACGCATCATAATAACTGTCAAAGAATGAGAAGCAGAGGCAATGATTGCCCAATTACTCCAATTGGCCTTTGGAGCCAACAGTGAAGCAGGAGGTTGAGCTGCAGGAGGAGCCTGATGGACGGAGAGCCTGATGGACGGAGACCCTGATGGACGGAGACCCTGATGGACGGAGACCCTGATGGATGGAGAGCCTGATGGACGGAGACCCTGATGGACGGAGACCCTGATGGACGGAGACCCTGATGGATGGAGAGCCTGATGGACGGAGACCCTGATGGACGGAGAGCCTGATGGATGGAGACCCTGATGGACGGAGACCCTGATGGATGGAGAGCCTGATGGATGGAGACCCTGATGGACTGGCCGCTGGCTCTGATCGCCTCACACCAGGACTTCTCTGGCCAACCCTCGGGTATCAGGTGGAGGTCGGCTGGAGACTGCTGGCTGAACTGGAGTCACTGTGGTTTCTAAATCCAGTTTCATTTCAAGAAAAATCTTGTGGAGAAGCAGCAGAGGGACTGAGATGATACATGTGTGTAAATAAAGAAGGTCATCAGATGTGTGTCGGCTCTCGGTTCCTGTTTTATTAATAATCCCCCACACACACACTTTCACACAGCAGATCAGTGGAGACGTGGTGGTGTGACGAAACCATTGCTGCTGAGGTAAAAGCACCCTGGCTTGTGGTTTCCTGTGGAAGCCCTGCTCTTCATTGGTTCCGGACTCTGTGGACCAGAACCAGGGAGACACTGGACCCTGGAGTTCAGAGCCTGAGAGGTTCTGATCGGGTTGCAGAGCCATAAACCAGATTTTCTTCAGGCAGGAAACCACAGTCTGCTGGTTTACAGTCTGCTGCCGTCTGATTGGCTGAGGCTCGCTCTTCCTCTGACTGACTTCCTCCCAGGAAGACGCTCGTTCGCTCGCTGCCTGTTGAGAAACGGCAGCATGACGACGACCTGAGGGCCCAGCGCCGTCGAGTTTGGACCAGAACCCTGCTGTTGGGTTTGAATTATGACCCATCTAGAACCCGGCTGTAGAACCGGCGGAGTCGCTGCGCCTTGTACCGAGCCCATCCGGTCTGGACCATGAGTGGGAGTGGAACTCTCCCTGAGGGCCTCGAGGGCCCGGTTCAGCCCGGTCCGTACCGCAGGCACCTCTACAGGAAACCCTGGAGAACGTTTGAGCCTGAGCCTGGTTCTGAGCAGCCATTGGACCGATACCAGTGGAGAACATCTGGAGAGCAGAACCTGGAGCGCCCTCAGCTGTTCGGCCTGCTCAAAACCAGCACCCTTTCCCGGCAACGGAACCAGAACCAGGATCCGGATAAGCATGGATCTCTGCGCAGGATCATTCCCTTCTTCCGGTCCATGTCAGAACCTGGTGCCACCGGCGGCTCGGACAGAACGCCGCTCAGGAAAGCCGGATCGGACGCAGAGCGCAGAGCACCTTCCGTCAGCAGCTTCATCAGTACGCTGTCCCGCCGGATCAGCCGGGTTCTGAGAGACGAGCCGGAACCAGAGTCCGGTAGGAGAAAGAAGCTGCTTCATGTTTAGCTGTTTATGTAACGATCAGAGGAGAACCAATCAGCAGAGATGATTGGTTCTCCTCTCTTCCTGTTTACATGATCGCCTTGTTAAGCCCAAACAAACATCCTCGACTCGTAGTACCAGAACCAAGCCGGGTTGCAGAGGTTGGGACCTTCACAATCTGTCCATGTTCTACATTATTTCCTCCTAAAACATAGAAAATAGAAGATAATTTCTTCAAAATTATATTTTCTATTGAAAGTCACGCAGCATGCAGATGACACTGTGGTGATTTATATAACCTGATCTATAGAACCTGCTGCTCTGCCTGGAAATTATTTTATTGTAAACTCAGTGAGCTGGTGACAGACTCCTGCATCCTATGTGCACAAAGGAGCGGTATAGGAGATCCTTCCTCCCAGCAGCTGATAGTCTCTAAAACATCCCTGTTCCCAGCAAAGTGGATGTCTTGACATGGATATTTGATATTTTTGTCTTTGTGTGAATCTACTTGCTTTGACTTCCTGTCACTTTGCTGTAGTGAACCACAATTTCACTATATTTCTATATATATTTCTATTCTATTCTAGAAACGTGGCAGAATCAGTAATAGTTAAAAGACTTAAATTCACATAAAAGAGGAAAAAAACTCACCAACTTTCTCTTAAATATTGGATGTTTCCAGATTGGAGACATTGAGGTAAAATGTTACCGTCTCTGTAGTTTGAGTTTCTTTCTCATTGGCGTTTTCTCTTTCCCCACTTTGAACACATTTTGGTCGATAATGTCAAAATTAAACACTGACGTCTGACAGATTTGATTGATGACAGACGAGTGTTTGAGCTCGTCCTTCGAACCGGATCCCACCATCTGTGCAGATGAACCAACCATTGCCCCAGTGGTCTGTAAGCCCACCTGGGTCCTCTCTCCATTAACACCGTCCGTCTCATTCACCACGCCTTTGCAGACCAGAAGAGGCTGTTATCTTTCCACAGAGTCCTGTGGGACCCACCAGAGCCCCTCTTTACACAGGAACTCCAGGATGCTGGGATCCATCCAGACCTTTAACCGTCACATAGCTTCACCTCTTTCAGGTTGGACACACTGAGACCCACCCAACTCGCCTCCTGGTCTGTTCAGGTACCAGTTAGTGTGGGACGTTGTATTTTAGGTTCTTCACCATCATTGGCTGGTTTAGCTGTTCGTGAAGGTTTGGAGGCAGAACGTGTTCCTGCGGCTCTGTTTGTCTACCCCTCAGTGGTGTTTACCTGCCAGAGCACACTGTCCCTTTAAATCAGCTCATTGTTCGCCCTTCACGCTCTGCAGGTTGCAATCAAAGCATAAATCATCAAGTTCAGGCAGATCAGAGGCTGATGAGTTTCACAAAACTGGCCCTGAAACTTCCAGCTTCTACTCCTCCTCTGGTTAACCTCTGACCCCGGATCCAGGATGTGGTCAACCCAACAGTTTCAGTCGGAGGGATGATTTTCCTTCAGGAAGAACGTCGGTTAGGTGGAGGATTTGGAAGAAGGTTTAATTGCCGCCATGTGAGGATCCTCCTCATGTGACGGTTCTCTGCAGGGAGACGAACAGATTCAGTCACTTCAACCTCAACATGATCCAAGCTTCTCTCACTGCAGGTCCGGTTCGGTCCAGTTCCGGCAGAAAGAACCCACATTACAGCTTCTGTTAGCTCTGACTGTGGAGGCAGGAAGCTCTGTAGAAAAGCTGCTCATAAATGACAGCAGGAAATAGAACAACATGCTGAAGAGTTTTAATGGAACTGCAGCAGACAGGAAGTCGGACTGGTGATGTTTTCAGTTCCAGCTGTAGGACTGGTCCACCATACTGGTCCACCATACTGGTCCACCATACTGGTCCTCCATACCGGTCCTCCATACTGGTCCACCATACTGGTCCACCATACTGGTCCACCATACTGGTCCTCCATACCGGTCCTCCATACTGGTCCACCATACTGGTCCTCCATACTGGTCCACCATACTGGTCCTCCATACTGGTCCACCATACTGGTCCTCCATACCGGTCCTCCATACTGGTCCACCATACTGGTCCACCATACTGGTCCACCATACTGGTCCTCCATACTGGTCCACCATACTGGTCCTCCATACTGGTCCTCCATACTGGTCCTCCATACTGGTCCACCATACTGGTCCTCCATACTGGTCCACCATACTGGTCCTCCATACTGGTCCACCATACTGGTCCACCATACTGGTCCTCCATACTGGTCCTCCATACTGGTCCACCATACTGGTCCACCATACTGGTCCTCCATACTGGTCCTCCATACTGGTCCACCATACTGGTCCACCATACTGGTCCTCCATACCGGTCCTCCATACTGGTCCACCATACTGGTCCACCATACTGGTCCACCATACTGGTCCTCCATACCGGTCCTCCATACTGGTCCACCATACTGGTCCTCCATACTGGTCCACCATACTGGTCCTCCATACTGGTCCACCATACTGGTCCTCCATACTGGTCCTCCATACTGGTCCACCATACTGGTCCACCATACTGGTCCACCATACTGGTCCTCCATACTGGTCCACCATACTGGTCCTCCATACTGGTCCTCCATACTGGTCCTCCATACTGGTCCACCATACTGGTCCTCCATACTGGTCCATACTGGTCCACCATACTGGTCCACCATACTGGTCCTCCATACTGGTCCTCCATACTGGTCCACCATACTGGTCCACCATACTGGTCCTCCATACTGGTCCTCCATACTGGTCCACCATACTGGTCCTCCATACTGGTCCTCCATACTGGTCCACCATACTGGTCCTCCATACTGGTCCACCATACTGGTCCACCATACTGGTCCTCCATACTGGTCCTCCATACTGGTCCACCATACTGGTCCACCATACTGGTCCTCCATACTGGTCCTCCATACTGGTCCTCCATACTGGTCCACCATACTGGTCCTCCATACTGGTCCACCATACTGGTCCTCCATACTGGTCCTCCATACCCGGTCCATACTGGTCCTCCCTGGTCCACCATACTGGTCCACCATACTGGTCCACCATACTGGTCCTCCATACTGGTCCTCCATACTGGTCCACCATACTGGTCCTCCATACCGGTCCTCCATACTGGTCCACCATACTGGTCCACCATACTGGTCCTCCATACTGGTCCACCATACTGGTCCACCATACTGGTCCTCCATACTGGTCCTCCATACTGGTCCTCCATACTGGTCCACCATACTGGTCCACCATACTGGTCCTCCAGACTTTCTGCTGGTTTTCTGTAGTGGATGGCTGCAGCTCTCTGTGTTCCTGGTGGATTAGATCAACATTGTAGTATTTCTAGAACTATTTCTAGTATTTCCAGAACTTTTCATGCTAACGATAGCATGCTAGCTGTTTATGCTAACATTAGCCTACTGTGTAGACATTCTTTCTTTCATGTCTATATTAGCCTGGTAATAGTAGCATGTTATAAGTGTTATACTTTCCATCTAACATTAGCATTGCTTTCATATTTTCACCAGGGAAATGGCACACTGCATTGCATTCTGGGATTGTTTGGACCTTACTGTCTTCTCCACTAAACAGTTGACTGTTGGCAGCCTTCCTATGAAAAAGTGGTCAGTTTGTTGTGCAGCTGCCTGAGCCTGTAGCAGCATAACTACAGAGGTGGCTCTGGATAAGCTAAACTCCTAGAATGAGTCATGAAAGACGCAGAGCTGAACGATGTTTGTGTTTACTGGGAGAGAGACTGCAGGCTGTAATCAGGAGGCTCTTAAATGTGTTGGATTCATGTGAGCTTTCATAACAAGGATGGAGCCTGCAGACTATTGTTGACAATCTGAAAATGTAAAACAAATATCAATGTGTTTCATCACTGGTCATTGAGCGCATGGTTGTAAACTCAAAGTAGTTCAGCACACATCAGTCTGTAACTGATGTTGAAGCCTGGATCAGTTAGCTGCAGCTAACTGTCATCCTGGATCGTTTCATGTTAAAATGATTATGCTAATGTTAGCATGCAATCATTTCATTGCTAATCTTACTTACCTATAAGGTTTATGAACATTAATCTTCTTATCTTGGGAAAAGTATTCACTGCAAATCTAGAAATACACCCAGGCCTGCCAGTCCTTGTGATTGACGGCTCCTTGCTGTCCATCACCAACTTCTCTACTCATCCAAAGTTTTGCATCCTTTCCAGTTTCCAGCCTGCTGCACAGCATCCTTCATATTACAGTGAGATGGACTAAATGAAATATTTCAGTCTGTTGTTTTGAAAAGCTCTACAGACGTCAACATGCTCACAGGTTGTTTGGACGTTTGTCACGTCGCAGTTGGCTGCTTTCTGAAGACGTCTCGTTCAAACGGTTACTAACATTAGCTCACTGATGCTAGCTATCATTAGCAGTATTTAGTATTTGATGATAACTTTGGTGCACTAATATTAGCATGCTGTTTTCTTTTGTGTATGCTAGCATCTCCATACTATGTCAGTGTGCTAACTGTGTTGTTTGCTATTTTCTCTGGCTAATTCAGGGCTGGCTCTGGTTCTTGGTACTTGTTTGTTATTCTTCTAGCGAACTAGACGTGTTCAGTCGGGTATTTCCATGCTAATGTTAGCATGTTATTCCACTGACGTGAGGATCGTGTTGCTGTCTTTGATGGTGCCTGTGTTAGCATGCTAACTCTGTTGTCTTCAGTGTCATTGGACAGTAGCTTCACATTGCTGAGTATAAATAGACTGAACTGGTGGAGGTTGTGTTGGGGGTGTTAGGAAACGCAGCGGGTCAGCGATGTGGTGAAGACTGCGATAAGTTCTGAACATGCAGAGCACTTTGAGGATGTTGTGGTTTGTTGTTATCTGTATGTCGGGTGGAGCGGCTGAGGCAGACCGTCATGGCGGTCAGTCTGGCTGGACGCTGTCCGTCCTGGACTCTGACCTGTTTTCACTCATTAACATGATGATGGCTCCTGCTCCGCTCAGCAACAACCTCTGGTTCTGATCCAGATCAGTGTAAGGAACCTGCAGCAGGTCAGACAGGGTCGGCTTCCAGTAAACATGTGAACAGAGACGCTCAGTGAGTTTTCTCCAGGCTGCCGCAGTGCATGATGGGTAATAAAAACCACAGAGTTCTCACTTCTCACAGACAGAAGCCTGAGTCAGCTGCTGCTGTTTTCATGAGAAACCTGGAGACAGAGCTGACCGAGCAGAACCGGGTTCAGAACCGGGTTCTGGTAACTCTGGGTTCTGGTTGTAAAGAGCTGGGAATGCTGGCAGGAATTGCAGTGTTTGGGAATTCCAGCCAGGAGTGACTCCTCCTTTTGTATGTAAATGATCCTTTCAGAATAAAAGCTCGTGCAGAACAAAGGGAGGCTGTGGGAACGTTCGGTGGGAACGTTGGGATTCCTGCTGTCGGGTTTGTTCCTCTCTGGTCTCCGGTTCCTCAGACTGACTGCGGATCAGTCTGAACTCCAGTAGAACTCAGCTTGTTGGACCCAGAACGGATCAGAACCAGCGTTCTCCGTCCTGTGGCCTCCGGTTCTGCTTGACCTCCCTCGGCTCTTTGTGGCGCTCTCTCTGCTCCGCCGCCCCCATCAGCCTGATCCGAGGCGACGCCACCGTTGACCTCTGACCCCTGAAAGCCCCCCCAGCCCCCACCCATCCAGTGACTGACAGCCGAGGGGCAGAACCGGGTCTGCAGACGCTGCTGCAGTCAGCAGGTTTAAATATTAAAGAGAACCGCTGGAAAAGGTTCTGATATTTGTTCTGCTTGAAATATTCATGAAGAAACCTTTCAGTTTACCTGGTTCTGTTGAAGAGGCAGAGGTTCTGTTGTGGTCTCATCATTTGGCGAACAACCTTCCTGGTGGGTTCTGGTTGGTTCTGGTCTGAGTTCTGTAGAGCCAGTAGATCAGTTCTCCAGAGCCTTAATTATTCTATTCAGGTGCTGCAGCTGTTACGACTGGCTCAAGGTCATAACAAAAACGGGAGACCATGCAGTGGTTAAAGTGCTTAACAAAGAATATTTATTAACAAAAACAACAATGGATTGTGAATGTCGGTATCAGTGGTGTAATGCAAATGCTTGGATGTGATGTATGAGTGCATATGGAAGTGTTGAAGTGCAAAAACAAAGACAAACTCAAATGTGCAGAAGGAGGGGAGCTGAGGCCTGGCACCAAAACACAACGAGTGTCAAGCGGCAGAGTGGACGCCGAAGACGACCCAGAAGGTGAAGACGGCCAGGTTTAAATGATCTGTGCTCCAAATGAACAAATCAGCAGCACCTGTAAAGGGGAGGAGCACAAAGACCGACAACAAGGGACCTGCAACTCGGCCCATAAGGCCCAGGGCCGTAACACAGCAGAGACTAAAAGTTGCAGGACTGCGGCCCTCGAGGACTGGACCCTGATCTAAGGCTTCACTTTGCTTCAAACCGACTCCAGTCCGTTCACCTACAAACTCCGGTCCGGTTGGTGAGGTGTGAACGCTAACCGACCTCTGACCTCTGGTCCTCAGTCTGGGTTCAGTTGAACTGAACTCTGGTTCGGTTTGAATGTGAACGCCAAGTGGACCAGAGACCGCTCCAAAACCAGGAAGTGGACTACAACACAAGGCATTCTGGGTAAATCCAACCAAAGCTAACATGCTAGCCTAGCGCTAGCAGCAGAAATGTCTTCTGGTCTTCAGCCAAAGACTAAAGAGAAATCCTCCAACACTAAAATCTGACGCCTCCATCTTGTTTCCATCTGGTGAAGAAGGAAGTTGCTCTCAGTGTCTTCAGAGGTTTTTGTGTGGTTTCCTTCAGTGGTTGTTGGTGCAGCGCCCCCACAGGCCAGGAGGGGAACAGGTTGGTTTGGGTCAGAACTGCAGCAGCTGCAGGTGGTCCGGTCGACCAGCAGAACCGGGTCAACCCGACTGTCAGGAGGATGGTCCTACAGTAGGATCTGTCCATCCTGCTGAATGTTAGGATGGACAGATGGATGGACCTGGATCTGGTTCTGGATCAGAACCGTCTCAGAGGTGTGTGTGGGCGTTCAGAACCGGCCCAGTGGACATTCAGCAGGACTGTTACACCCGGTCATGTTCGGGTGTCACAGGCTGAGCTCCTGGTGGACAGCAGAACCTGCAGGTACCACCGGACCAGAACCAGTAGAACCTCACCTTCAGACTGGTTCTGAAACTCATCAGAGAACTGCAGCAGCTCTGTGTGTGTGTGTGTGTGTGAGACGATCCGCCTCCAGTTCAATGGTCCCATCTTGATAAAGCGGTGACGTGATGTAGCTGCGCCCTGATTGGCTGGGGCTGCGGTGTTTACAGGTTGCCATGGCGACGTGCAGGTCTGCAGACAGAGCCTCTCTGTTGTCCCGTCTGTGCAGCAGCCATTAACCCTTCGGGAACTCCTCTCCGGTTCCGGTCCGCTCTGGGAATCCTGCTGGGAGGTTTACCGGCAGCCGGGTAACACCTGGAGCGGATCGGACGGACCGGAACCAGAACCCGGTAAACCCAGCAGCAGCTGCTTCCCTGCTGCAGGTGAAGGTTTTTATTCCCTCAGTTTGACCTGCAGGCGGCAGCAGAACCTCCTCCGCCTCAGGTGTACGGACCGGTTCTGGTTCTGTCTGGTAATGAAACCAAAACCTGATGCCAGTTGGTGCCGGTCCAGTTTCATGTAAACATAAACAGACATGCGGCTTCAGAGGAATAGCAGACATGCCCGGAGGGGACAGGTGGGCGGCCCGGTCCGAACATTCCCTCTGGAGGCTCGGCCGGGTCCGGTTTCCCTCCGGACCGAGGAACGCTGCGGCTTAACCGGCACGTTTTATGTGCCAGCGGTTCCGACCCGACTGCAGAGAAACAACAGCCGGTCCGCTTTGTTCTGCAGCCAGTGTTTGGTTCAGATGAATCGGACCAGAATCTGACCCGGTGCAGATGAATCGGACCTGGTTCGGTCCGTCTCAGCAGCAGGAAGCCGCTCCGTCCTCCTTCCTGTCTTTGTTCGGCTCTGCGACCGGACCGGACCGGACCTTGGAGCCGCTAATCATCCGGGCCGGAGTCCCAGGAGGCAGAACCGGAGCGGGTTCTGGGTTCTGGTGGTACCAGCTGCAGCAGGTGTGGTTGAATTATTGCTCAGCCAGAAATAACCAGCTGACCGCGCGGACCCAGCTGCGGACCGGCCGGGTCCAGAACCAGTTCCTGGGGTCCAGCAGTTTAAATGATTTTAATTAAATGAAAAGAAATTAAACCAGATTCTATCAGTTCCTGTTGGACCGGTTCTGTTTGGTTCTGTCCGGTTCTGTCTGGTTCTGTCCGGTTCTGTTTGATTACCAGAACCTGCAGTAGTTGGTTCTGTGAAGCTCCTGAGTGTCTCCAGTCTAATGGGCCCATCAGAACCATCAGAACCGGCCAGCCAGCCCGTCCTCAGGAGCTGGTCTCCCTGCTGCTGTAACCCTGTGACCTCTGACCTCTGCTGAGGGGCTGTGACACGTCGCCTTCCATCACCGTCGTCCTTTGATCAGGCGGCGCCCTCTGCTGGAGGAACTGCAGCTCTGCAGCTTCCTGTGCTGCTCTAAGCAGAACAGAACCGCCTGGTCCAGAACCGCCTGGTCCAGAACCGCCTGGTCCAGATGAGCAGAACATGTGGAACCAATAGCTGCATCTGCAGCAGTTTGGGTCCAGATGTCGGACAGAAACCCGGCCAGATTGGGTCGGGTTGGTTCCTGATGTCGCCGTTTGACTCTGTGGATTTTTGCATATTAATAAATAAAAGTCAGACTTTAAAATTTTGTGGTCAGATTTGCTAAGTTTCCATGTTTCGTTTGGGGAACCAGTGGATCTCTGCCATCAGAACCAGTGGAATCTGTTCTGGACCCGCCGGTACTGAAATGTTTCCAGTTTATTCCGTGTTTCTGATTTTATGGATTTGAATCCTCAGAGGTTCATCGATTCTTTCTGCCGCTGCGTTTCTCCTTTAAGGCTCCAAACTCTGGAAGTTCAAAAACTAAAAACCGACATCGACGTGTTTAATGAGCCGAAACAAATGTTCTTCTGCGACGACAATCAGAACCGAACCAGAACCTGTAGAACGGATCGGTTCATTTTAAATCAATTTGAATATTTTAGATGAAATAGAGTTTGTCTCTGTGTTGCCCTGCGACAAACAGGTGACCTGTCCAGGTTGTCCAGGTTGCCCAGGTTGTCCAGGTTGTCCAGGTTGTCCAGGTTGCCCAGGTTGCCCAGGTTGTCCAGGTTGCCCAGGTTGTCCAGGTTGCCCAGGTTGTCCAGGTTGTCCAGGTTGCCCAGGTTGTCCAGGTTGCCCAGGTTGTCCAGGTTGTCCAGGTTGTGCAGGTTGTCCAGGTTGTCCAGGTTGTCCAGGTTGTCCAGGTTGTCCAGGTTGTCCAGGTTGTCCAGGTTGCCCAGGTTGTCCAGGTTGTCCAGGTTGCCCAGGTTGTCCAGGTTGTCCAGGTTGCCCAGGTTGTCCAGGTTGCCCAGGTTGTCCAGGTTGTGCAGGTTGTCCAGGTTGTGCAGGTTGTGCAGGTTGTCCAGGTTGTCCAGGTTGTGCAGGTTGTCCAGGTTGTCCAGGTTGCCCAGGTTGTCCAGGTTGCCCAGGTTGCCCAGGTTGTCCAGGTTGTTTGTGCAGGTTGTCCAGGTTGCCCAGGTTGCGCAGGTTGTCCAGGTTGTCCAGGTTGTGCAGGTTGTCCAGGTTGTCCAGGTTGTGCAGGTTGTCCAGGTTGTCCAGGTTGCCCAGGTTGTCCAGGTTGTCCAGGTTGCCCAGGTTGTCCAGGTTGCCCAGGTTGTCCAGGTTGCCCAGGTTGTCCAGGTTGCCCAGGTTGTCCAGGTTGTCCAGGTTGCCCAGGTTGTCCAGGTTGCCCAGGTTGTGCAGGTTGTCCAGGTTGTCCAGGTTGCCCAGGTTGTCCAGGTTGCGCAGGTTGTCCAGGTTGTCCAGGTTGTGCAGGTTGTCCAGGTTGTCCAGGTTGTGCAGGTTGTCCAGGTTGTCCAGGTTGCCCAGGTTGTCCAGGTTGCCCAGGTTGTCCAGGTTGTCCAGGTTGCCCAGGTTGTCCAGGTTGCCCAGGTTGTCCAGGTTGTCCAGGTTGCCCAGGTTGTCCAGGTTGTCCAGGTTGCCCAGGTTGTCCAGGTTGCCCAGGTTGTGCAGGTTGTCCAGGTTGTCCAGGTTGCCCAGGTTGTCCAGGTTGTCCAGGTTGCCCAGGTTGTCCAGGTTGTGCAGGTTGTCCAGGTTGTCCAGGTTGTGCAGGTTGTCCAGGTTGTCCAGGTTGCCCAGGTTGCCCAGGTTGTGCAGGTTGTCCAGGTTGTCCAGGTTGCCCAGGTTGTCCAGGTTGCCCAGGTTGTCCAGGTTGTGCAGGTTGTCCAGGTTGTCCAGGTTGTCCAGGTTGCCCAGGTTGTCCAGGTTGTGCAGGTTGTCCAGGTTGTCCAGGTTGCGCAGGTTGTCCAGGTTGCCCAGGTTGTCCAGGTTGTCCAGGTTGTCCAGGCTGCCCAGGTTGTCCAGGTTGCCCAGGTTGTCCAGGTTGTCCAGGTTGCCCAGGTTGTCCAGGTTGTCCAGGTTGCCCAGGTTGTCCAGGTTGTCCAGGTTGCCCAGGTTGTCCAGGTTGCCCAGGTTGTGCAGGTTGTCCAGGTTGTGCAGGTTGTCCAGGTTGCCCAGGTTGTCCAGGTTGCCCAGGTTGTCCAGGTTGTCCAGGTTGTGCAGGTTGTCCAGGTTGCCCAGGTTGTCCAGGTTGTGCAGGTTGTCCAGGTTGCCCAGGTTGTCCAGGTTGCCCAGGTTGTGCAGGTTGTCCAGGTTGTCCAGGTTGCCCAGGTTGTCCAGGTTGTGCAGGTTGTCCAGGTTGCCCAGGTTGTCCAGGTTGCCCAGGTTGTGCAGGTTGTCCAGGTTGTCCAGGTTGCCCAGGTTGTCCAGGTTGTGCAGGTTGCCCAGGTTGTCCAGGTTGTGCAGGTTGTCCAGGTTGCCCAGGTTGTCCAGGTTGTCCAGGTTGTGCAGGTTGTCCAGGTTGCCCAGGTTGTCCAGGTTGTCCAGGTTGCCCAGGTTGCCCAGGTTGTTTGTGCAGGTTGTCCAGGTTGCCCAGGTTGCGCAGGTTGTCCAGGTTGTCCAGGTTGTGCAGGTTGTGCAGGTTGTCCAGGTTGTCCAGGTTGTGCAGGTTGTCCAGGTTGCCCAGGTTGTCCAGGTTGTCCAGGTTGCCCAGGTTGTCCAGGTTGCCCAGGTTGTCCAGGTTGCCCAGGTTGTCCAGGTTGCCCAGGTTGTGCAGGTTGTCCAGGTTGCCCAGGTTGTCCAGGTTGCGCAGGTTGTCCAGGTTGCCCAGGTTGTCCAGGTTGCCCAGGTTGTCCAGGTTGCGCAGGTTGTCCAGGTTGCCCAGGTTGTCCAGGTTGTCCAGGTTGTCCAGGTTGCCCAGGTTGCCCAGGTTGTGCAGGTTGTCCAGGTTGCCCAGGTTGTCCAGGTTGCCCAGGTTGTCCAGGTTGCGCAGGTTGTCCAGGTTGTCCAGGTTGTCCAGGTTGCCCAGGTTGTCCAGGTTGCCCAGGTTGTCCAGGTTGCCCAGGTTGTGCAGGTTGTCCAGGTTGTCCAGGTTGTCCAGGTTGCCCAGGTTGTCCAGGTTGTGCAGGTTGTCCAGGTTGCCCAGGTTGTCCAGGTTGTCCAGGTTGCCCAGGTTGTCCAGGTTGTCCAGGTTGCCCAGGTTGTCCAGGTTGTTTGTGCAGGTTGTCCAGGTTGCCCAGGTTGTCCAGGTTGTCCAGGTTGTGCAGGTTGTCCAGGTTGTCCAGGTTGTGCAGGTTGTCCAGGTTGTCCAGGTTGCCCAGGTTGTCCAGGTTGCCCAGGTTGTGCAGGTTGCCCAGGTTGTCCAGGTTGTCCAGGTTGCCCAGGTTGTCCAGGTTGTCCAGGTTGTCCAGGTTGCCCAGGTTGCCCAGGTTGTGCAGGTTGCCCAGGTTGCCCAGGTTGCGCAGGTTGTCCAGGTTGTCCAGGTTGCCCAGGTTGTCCAGGTTGCCCAGGTTGTCCAGGTTGTCCAGGTTGCCCAGGTTGTCCAGGTTGTCCAGGTGACTCCGCCTCTCGCCCCAAACATCACCTGTAGAGGCAGCGGCTCCTCCTGACCGTTTGGGATCAAGGTGTTAGAAAATGAACGGATGAAACTGAATGAACAGAATAGTTACTAAAATAAACTTTTTCTGTTTGTTTCTGATCAATAATAACTCCTAAACATTTTGGTTTGAGGCTTTTGGCTAATTTTAATTTCCCATATTTATTAAATCTTAGTTTTTTGTGCTGAAAATCATGAAATTATTTGGAATATTAAGAGACAACTGATGAAATATCAGATTTTCATTTGTTTCTCCTGTGAGGATCAGAATGAGACGCTAAAGAAATGAATCATCTGCAAACATTTATGAGTTTCTGTGTTTCCTCTTCCTCCTCCCCTCCTCCTCTCCAGACGTGAAGGGCCCGCCGGCCCACCGTTTCTCGTGCGGTCAGAGCCCGTACTCGGACGGCGCCGCCTGGGAGCGGAGGTTCTGCATCCTGACGGACAGCCAGCTCATCCTGCTCAACAAGGACGAGGAGGTCTGTCCCACTCTGACCTTTCACCTTCCTGTTCCCCCCGCCACGCTCTGACCTCTGACCCCTCTGCAGGCCGCGGACCCCCAGGATTCCCAGGCCGACCCCTCCAGGGCCCGGAGTCTCCGCCGCACCGTCAGCGTCCCGTCAGAGGGACAGTTCCCAGAGTTTCAGCCAGAGGGCGCTGCCATGCTGGGTAGGAGCTGGGTTACCATGGTAACGGGGTGTTGCCGGTGCAGCAGGGTGATTGTGTAACCAGATTACTGAGTGTGTGTGTGTGTGTGTGTGTGTGTGGCCAAACCCAGCAGATTATTGGGATTAATGGGAACAAAGAGGCGGATGTGATGATATTCCAAACAGAGAGCAGTTGGTTTCTGGTGTGTGTGTGTGTGTGTGTGAGTGTGCGTGTGTGTGTGTGTGTGTGTGTGTGCGTGCGTGTGTGTGTGTGTGTGTGTTGAGGTCAGAGCTGTTCAGTCACAGAAATCTGTCAGATGCTTCTTTTAATCCCAATTCCTGCAATATTCTGGAGTTTATCTGGATCGGGTCCAGAACCTCTGCAGCCGGTTCTGGGTTCTAACTCTGGTTCTGTTGAACAAGGTTCTGTCTAAGGTTCTGACTACTGCAGAAGTTTCTCCTGTCTGCTGGAAGGAGAGGGCTTCACCCACAGCATCACTCTACCTTATAGGTAGTTGCCATGGAGACCAGACGAGGAGAAGCAGCATTCAGCATCTATGCACCACAAATCTGGAACAAACTTCCAGAAAACTGTAAAACAGCTGAAACACTGACTTCCTTTAAATCTGGGGTTAAAAACCAACCTGATTAGGATTTTATTTGAAACGTGATCAATTACTAATTTATTGACGGAACCTGATTTAATGTTGTGTTTTGATTATTGATTCTATGTTGCATCATTTTGTGTTTCTGTGTTTGATTTGATGTAAAGCTCTTTGAAAAGCCTTGATGCTGAAATGAGCTACAAATAAAATTAAATTGATCGATCTCCATGGCAACTGATGATTCAGCATTTTAGTCGTGACTCAGCAGCTGCTGATGTTTAACCATCATGAGGGGAACAAATAAAATCCTGCATGATAAAAACACACCATGAGGCGTTCAGGTGCAGCGCGTTGAGAGGAGGTTTCCCTCCATGAGGCGTTTGGGTGCAGCGTGTTCTTCCCAGTGTGTGTGGACAGAGGAATGTCGGAGGACAAAGCGTCCGCTGTCCGCCCCCCGCCCCGCTGACCCCCGCCCCTGTGAGACGGCGGGCCGAGGGGATTCCCACGCAGAGCTGCAGGGGTCCTGACCCGGTTTAACTGGGAACACTGGGAGGGTCTGAGTCCGTGATGAGGTCATTGATCTCTGAGGGGCATTTATATGTTAATCTGACCTTTAACAACCAGTTTTAACTGGATTTAAACTGGATTCATACTGGTTCTGTTGACTGGTTCAGACTGGGTTCTACTCAATTTGGTTCTGAGCTTTACTGGGACCAACTGGGCCTTTCCACCAGTATGAACTGGACTGGGTTTGGTGGATTTTTAACTCCTTTGTGTTTCACAACAAACTTAACTGGGAATACTGGAAATAATCCTCCTGTTGCATCAGTTCATACTGAAGCCGTGGTTATACTGGGCGAGTCACTGGTTTTACACCAGTTTCATGAACATCTTCCTGCTGGAAGTGTTCAAGTTTTAAACTGGTTTTAAAGTGGCTTCCAACTGAATTCATACTGGGAATATGGCTTCTTGTGTCACTGGTTTTAGTGGTGAGTTCAGACTGCTTACTGGTTTTACTGGTTTTAATGGGCGGTTCAGACTGGTCACTGGTTGAAATGTCTTCTGGTTCCTGCTGCTTTGACTGATTCTGGCTTGTTTTGGTTTTTACTGGTTTAACTGGTTTAATTGGAGCGTTGGGAGTTCAGAACTGACCTTCCTCCTCCTCCTCTTCCTCCTGTCAGTTCAGGTGTAATTTCAGTTCCCGGCTCGGTCTAATTACAGCGTCTGACCGTCTGACTGTCCCGCCACAAACACTCTTCCTCCTCCTCCTCCTCCTCTTCCTCGCCGTCCAAAGGAAAACATCTGGGAATCTGTTGGAGGTTCAATCCTTTAACGGCGACGAAGAATCTGGAAAATAAACTGTTTGGATTTTTGAATCATGAAATCTGAATGTGGAGCTAAATTAATGAAAGAATCTGAGATTTAAACTAGTTTCTGATCCCAGTTTGTTTTGTGTCCACACATCAATCCGGTTTGGGAATCTAAACCTTTTTTCCACACGGCTCCTGTGTGGAAATATCCCAAAGATCATCCGCCATCTTTTCCTGTGACTGGGTGAACTGGATCACCAGAAATTAGACTAATCTGGGGGATTAAATCTTTAAATAGATCAGTAAAGTTTTCCCAGGACGAGAGAAAACTGGGACGAGTTGCTCTGGGATCTTTGGGAAACCTGGAAAAGTTTCCAGATTAGTTTTAGAAGCTTTAGCTTAATGAACGTTTTCTGTTTTGGACAGATTGATGCTTACTGCCCCCTGCAGGTGGGAGGACCATCCTGCTTCTTTATGTCACATTTATTCAGCTTTAATAATAAACCCTGATGGGTTTGATTTGCTTTTCCTCTTCCTCTTCCTCCTTCTCTTCCTCTTCATCCTCCTCCTCCTCCTCCTCCTCTTCCTCCTCTTCCTCCTCTTCCTCCTCCTGGATGAAGACCCCAGTGGCTGCTTCAGTGCTGCTCAGACATCTCAGCATTCCTCTGTGGTCCTGCTCCTGTCCCGTCTCCCCACTTCCTGTTGCTGCCCTCACCTTCAAAATAAAAGCATCCTGTAGTCTGAAGTCTTCAGAATAAAAGTTAGCTGTACAAAGATGAAACCTTTTCACTACAATCAGTATTTCTAACAAACTACATTGAATATGTTATATTTGAAAAGAGGAATAAAATAAAACGAACAAATGAATTTCCAATCAAATTATTTAAAAATAATCTAACTATAATATAATCTCCGAACTTTTAGAGTTTTATCCCATTCAGATCTAAATAATCCAGATTTGTGTTTTAATCAGTTCATTAAGTCATAAATAAAAGTTTCTGTCCGTAAAACTGACAAGTTTTTCATGCAGAAACCAGTAAAGAAACACAATAATCTCCACCTGGAGGT
The DNA here is from genome assembly GCF_019740435.1 of Gambusia affinis. Classification (NCBI taxonomy): domain Eukaryota; kingdom Metazoa; phylum Chordata; class Actinopteri; order Cyprinodontiformes; family Poeciliidae; genus Gambusia; species Gambusia affinis. The sequence continues at coordinate 27,824,246 of NC_057879.1, forward strand.
GATGGGCTCTTTTGTGAAGGTCCAGCAGGTGGCAGAGGTGCGTCCTTGGTGCATAAAGGAGCGTAATCACAGATCCTTCCTCCCAGGATGCAACACCATGACTAACTCAATAGTGTTTCCAACTGTTATGATTCAGCTGTTCTTAATGTTCCTGTAAATATTCTGCTTTTCAACCCACATGTGAAACCATTAATTTATCCCACAGAGAAACTAAAAGTAGTAACTGAAGTGCCATGAATGTCCTGACATGCTAACAGCTCCACCAGCTGTTAGCTAGCTCTGCTAATCCACCTCATTTGCTTTAGCTGCTGCTCTTCAGCTCTCTGCTTGGCAGTTTGGTGTCGGATTTGATTCCTTCCTTCTCTCTGCTGCATCCATGAAGCCTCTTTTTCAACTCCTCTGCGATTTGGGGTCAAAGTTCAGGTGTTATTTGAGCTTTTGAGATGCTAATCAACCTCTTCCTGTTGTAAAAACAATGCCTTGTTGCCATGGTAGCGCATCATAGCAACTGTCTGAAAGGTAAAGGAGAAATAGCAGAAATCCTTCACGTGCTCACCTCGGTCTGAAGTGCCGGGCTCTTATTGTGAAGGTCTGAGCGGAAGTGAGTGTGCTGAATCGGCGGAGTCTCTCAGACTGAATGAAAATGTCTCCGGCTCGGGACACGTCCGGACCTCGGTTCTGATGGACCTCGTAGGTGAGTCCCGTCCCGTTCGCTGCTCCGAGCCCGGTGCCTGGTCACCGGAGCGCGGGCAGCCTCTGTGGCCGGCTGCGGGGCTCTGTCCTCCGGCTCTCTGCTCTCTGAAACACCGCTGAAGTAGTTGGTGTCCGGCTGCAGGAACCTGCTGCTTCCAGCCGAACTGAGCCGGTACCGGTCAGGGTTTACATTAAAGCGCAGCTAGTCTGAACCAGCACTTATCGATCCCGAACAGAACCGGACTCCAGGTTTAATCCGAGCTTCGGAACCAGAACTGCTGAGTTCGTGTTCGGTCCGTTAGGGAATCTGTTGAGATGAGTGGAGTTTTCCAGGTTCGACCCAAAAATCTGACAGTAACTGACTAAACAGGTCCGGTTCGGCTGGATTTATTCAAACGGAGTACAGTTCGAATCAGAAAGTGAACCGGTCGGTTCGGTTTAAATAAATGTTTAATTTCCCGGTCTGGTTCTGATGATGTTTTCATAATCCTGATCTGGGTCCATAAACATTTCAGTTTTAACGCTTCAATTTGTTTTATCAAGTCCAGTCACTTTTCTGCTGATTCGGCCCACATTTATCCCATTTCTGAATCCGTTCTTGGGTTTTATTCAGATTTGATCCAGTTTCAATCTGGTTCTGGTCCAGTTTCAGTCCTGGTTTTATGTAGATTTTTCTGATTTAATTCTGGTTTTATTTTCACTTCACCTTGATTTTATTCTAGTTATGTGTCACTTTTACCCCATTTCCTTATCAGGTTTATTTTTGTACTAATTATAGTAAAAATATAAATATAATACATATCTGTATTTTATTCTGATTTCATCTGGGCTTTTTCTGTTTTGAAGTCCAGTTTTATCTTGATTCAAACTAAATTTATCCCATATTTTTTACATTGTTTTTATTATTTTTGTCACTGATTTTTTTCCCTCTTTTTTGTTTTGGTTCTGAGTTATTTAGAACCGCTCCGGTTCTATTTCCTCCCAGTTTGTTTGGTTTTTAATACCAGTTTAAATCTAATTTTATTCGGTCCCATCTTGCTTTATGACAGGTGTTTTTATTTTAGTTTTGCTCTGATTTTTATGGGTTTTTCTACTTGGGTTCTAATTTTATCTGCATTATTCTGGTTTTATTCCATTGTGTTTGTGTTGACTCAGGTTTCATTGTGGTTCTGTTGGGTTCTGCTCTGTCTCGGTTTGAACTCTCGGGTTGTTCTCGTGTCCAGGAGCATCTTTTGTTTCTAAATATCATCGTTTGGATTCGTGGCACAAGGTTTTTGTCTCGGTTCAATTCTAGTTTAAATTCTCTGTTTTTTTAATCCATTTTAATAAAAACTAAATGAGCTGTGAAGGAAGTCCAAGAACTCTCAGAAACAGAATTAAAATGCTGACCCGACCTCCTCCTGTGATGGATCCAACAGAACCAGAACGTTTGGTACCCAGAACCGAGTTTCATGCTGATTTAATTTGGGGATTTTGCTGATTTTCTGTGTTTCTGTTGATTTTCTGTGTTTTGTGAGTTTGCTGGTTTTGCTGACTGTTGCCGCCGGTGATCGGGTCCAACATCCCGATCAGCTGATTTCTGGCCAGGCGAGTTTCAGAACCTGAATCCTTGTTGCTCTCAGCCAATCACAGCAGGGCTTTCATGATGTCAGCTGCAGCAAGGTGTGTCTTGTCTGCAGGTCAGTTTGGGGTTAAACTGCGTGCTGCGTTCAGGGCCGGTCATGTTAATTCAGCTGATGGAGTTGATCCAAGACCAGCCCAGCTCTTCATTTTAACAGTCCTGTTCCGGTTCTGGAGAAGTGGGTCACGTTGTCCCACACGTCCCCCGGATCAGTCCGGTTCTGACCCGGGCTGTGTGATGCTGCGGGTCGGCTCTGGAGCTCGGCGCTCTCGTTTGGGTCCTGGCTGGTCCCGGTCCAGCCCGACCCGACCCGACGGCTCTGTTAATAAATTCAGAGGAATGCCGGCGGAGGCAGAAGCAGAGCCGGTTCCTCCATTCCTTGAATATTTGCTGTGAAAGCTGAGCTCTGTGACGATGTCGGGGACGAAGCTGCTGTTTGTTTCAGGAGAAAGTTCACCAAGATTCATGGGAAACATCAGAGATGAAGAAACGGACAGCCGCCATTTTGGATGGATTCCTCAGGAGCTTCTGAGGAAAATCTCACCTGAAAACCTCATGCAGGTGTTTTTCTGTTTTCCCTCCAACCAGCTTTCTAAATTACATTTAAACTTATCAAACTATCACATTTAGACAAAATATTTATCCTGACAACATTCATGAAAGTGATACCAGTGCTGACACAAGTCAGGTGCTAAGATCATGAACGTAGCCTGAAACATGCTAACTGACATGGTTAGCTTGCTGCATTAGCAATAAACAGACCAAAAATATCTTGTTTTCTAACATTACTGTGAAAATGACAGAAACAAAATATTTAGCATACTGTGTTGGTCTTCCGGTTAACTTGAAAAATACAAAATATAGCTTAGATAGCAGCATGCTAGTAATGGCATAATAATATTAAAAATAACACTCGTATAACATTTAGCAAGCTGATGTTAGCATACAAAGGTGGTACTGATACAGGAAATGTAGTTATTATCACTACAACAAATAAATATTAGCATGCTAACATCGTCTTAAAAATGGTGCAGACAAAGCAGTTAGAGCGCCTCCATTAGCATGCTAATGCTAACATCTCTGGCTAAGGGGATTTTCTACAATAATTTCCTAAAAGCTTGAAAAATGTAATATATTAATAAAAACTGAGTGGTAATTATTTCCAAAAATATAAGACATTTTTAGCTAAAATGTTCATTAAGGTCTAAATCTTTTCTCTCTAACGTTTGTCTTTGGTATTTTTATATGTGAAACAGTAAAATTTTCCTCTTTAATATATTTTCTTTAAATTATTCATTAGTCAGAAGAACCAAAGGAAAACTGAAGGAACCGACTGGTTCTGCAGTGAGAAGATTTCAGCCTCTGGAGCAGTGAGGGCGTTCAGACTGTGGTGCATTCAGGGGCGTTCAGACTGTGGTGCATTCAGGGGCGTTCAGACTGTGGTGCATTCAGGGGCGTTCAGACTGTGGTGCATTCAGGGGCGTTCAGACTGTGGTGCATTCAGGGGCGTTCAGACTGTGGTGCGTTCAGGTGCGTTCAGACTGTGGTGCGTTCAGGTGCGTTCAGACTGTGGTGCGTTCAAGTGCGTTTAGACTGTGGTGCGTTCAAGTGCGTTTAGACTGATGCGTTCAGACTGTGGTGCGTTCAGACTGTGATGCGTTCAGGTGCGTTGAGACTGGTGCGTTCAGGTGCGTTCAGACTGTGATGCGTTCAGGTGCGTTCAGACTGTGCTGGTGCGTTCAGACTGTGGTGCGTTCAGACTGTGATGCGTTCAGGTGCGTTGAGACTGGTGCGTTCAGGTGCGTTCAGACTGTGATGCGTTCAGGTGCGTTCAGACTGTGCTGGTGCGTTCAGACTGTGGTGCGTTCAGACTGTGATGCGTTCAGGTGCGTTGAGACTGTGGTGCGTTCAGGTGCGTTCAGACTGTGCTGGTGCGTTCAGACTGTGGTGCGCTCAGGTGCGTTCAGACTGTGGTGCGTTCAGGTGCGTTCAGACTGTGATGCGTTGAGGTGCGTTTAGACTGATGCGTTCAGACTGGTGCGTTCAGGTGTGTTCAGACTGTGCTGGTGCGTTCAGACTGTGGTGCGTTCAGGTGCGTTTAGACTGATGCGTTCAGACTGTGGTGCGTTCAGGTGTGTTCAGACTGTGCTGGTGCGTTCAGACTGTGGTGCGTTCAGGTGCGTTCAGACTGTGGTGCGTTCAGGTGTTCAGGTTTGCTGCTGTTTGAGCTCCACCCAACGACACAAAGGTTTCAGTCAGCAGCTGTTTCCTGTCTGAGATCCTGAATGAACCAACAGGAGCGTCTCAGACATTCCCAGCATTCCTGATGACATCACTCCTCTGATGACATCACTCCTCTGATGACATCACTCCTCACCTTCAGTCCGTCTGCAGCACGGCTCCGCCCACCTCCGGGGTCAAAGGGTTAACAGGTGAAAGTTCAGTTTCTCATGGGAAGCTTCGATCCGAACAGAGGCAGATGTGTCAGACGTTCTCCGGGTCCGGACAGGTGGAGTCGGTCGGCAGGTGTGTTTTCCTGGTTGAAGTTCTGGTTCCGTTGATTTCGGTTTTCGCAGGAAGAACCTGAATTCAGAATGAAAACTGAAAAACGTGCCGGTTCATTTTACGACCCAGAATGATCCGGAGCATTCCCAGGAACGGATCCGCCTCAGCTTGTTTCCTGCTCAGCTGCAGAGATTTGTCCCAGCATGTTGAGTTGGACCTGAAGGCAGCGGTTCTGGACCGGCAGAGCTGAACCCGATGGTTTCGGACCTGCATTCCTGTACCGTCCCAAAACAAAACCACCTGATGGAGTCTGGAGTTATTTCTGGCAGTTGGTTTCCAGAGCAGGCGGGAAAGTAATGACAGGTTTGCTGCACCTGCTGACCCGCTCTGACCCGGTTCTGGTTCCGATTCAACTGTTTCTGGGATGTTTATGGAAGGATTCAGGATCTACAGCTTCCTGCTGAAACTCACCTGCTTTAATGAACGGGTCAGCAGAGTTCTGCAGAATCTGCTCGGGTCCTTTGGGTTTTCTGCAGTCAGAAACATTTGGTTCTGGTTCTGGTTCGGGTTCTGGTTCTGGAGTGGATCCCATTCCCATCCATCACTCTGCTGCAGGAAAAATGCTTCAGTTTAACCTGAACTGCAGCTCTTCAGAACCAGCAGCTGTCCTGCAGAAGAACCGGGTCTCTCCGTGTCTCTCCTTGTCTCTCCGTGTCTCTCCTTGTCTCTCCGTGTCTCTCCGGGTCTCTCTGGGTCTTCCCGGCGCCGACTCCGATCCGTTCAGCTCTGAGGACGGCAGCGACCCAAACGGGCCCTGCTGGTTCTGAAAACTGGAGCAGGTTACACAGAAACTGGAGCTGCTGCTGGGCTCCAGTCTGTCCCAGTTCCTCTGACCCAGTCTGTGAAGGTCAGGCCGCCTCTGTCAGCCGAGCCGGGTCCAATCGATACCGCCGTCACCCAGACGACTGGAAACAATAAGACCTTCAGGTGACAGAAGCTGAAGTCCGGTTCTGTTTGGTTCTGGCCCGGTTTTCTAAAACGTTCTGATCCGGTTGAAGCGACAGCATCAGGATTTGCAGCTTCACTCAAAATAACCAAACAATAATAATAATAAACTGATTATTCTGTAATGATTCTCCTTTAAACAGTAAATGTGCAGCAGGGATGCGAACACTGATTCACATGTGGGGAACGTTGTTCACCTGATGATGTCCTCCTGCTCTGGGTCAAAGGTCATCCTATTACAGAACGTCATTGGGAACATTTACGTTCTTCATATTCTCCCCGGAGGTGACGTCACACTGTGTGTGGCTGCTGTTGCTGTTAAACAGAGATTTACTAATTAAGTCCAAATGGCTGCAAGTTTCCCATTTACACTGCCTTTGTGTTAGCGGTTAGCAACTAGCATTACGGCGTCCATGTTGGCGCAGGAAGTTGTCACAATATGTGGGTTTGTAATTTTCTCTGTGCAGTAATTATTGACTGTGTTTTAACGTTTGGAAAGATTCACAGCAGCAAAAACTCAAAACAGGAAAACATGAAACTCCAGATGATTTAATGACAGAAAACAGGCTGCAGCTGGTTAACCTTCCTGTTATCTGTGTGAAGTCCTGCTCTCTCTCGCTCTGTCGCAGCCCGACTCTCTCTGGTTCCTCTGGCTTGGTCACACAAAGGACAGCTTCCTGCAGCAGGAACATCCACACTGAAGAGTGTTGTCAGGCTGAGCTGCTGGCTCTTTGGAGCCGAGATCAGCTGACCTCTGACCCAGAGCTGAGCCGCCTTCAGGAGCCAAACCGTCAGCTGACCTCTGACCCAGAGCCGGCTCAGTCAGGAAGCTTCAGAGCTGCAGTGGGAGAGGAAACGGTGAATCTGAGCCACTGGGATAACGACGCCCAGAGCGGCATCCCACATCAGGACAGGAGAGAAGAGAGAGAGGAAGAGGAAGATGATGAGGAAGAGGAGGGTAGAGAGGAAGAGGAGGAGAGAGAGGAGGAAGCTGCAGATTGATTGGATAGATGCGGTAAACCTGGAGGATCGAGTTACTGCTGAGTGATGATGCTGAGGAGGGAGAGGCAGGATGGAGGATGTCGACGGGACGCAGACGGATGTTTGCAGCTGGAGCTGATTGGCTGGCTGACGGCGGCTGCTCCGTCCAATCCCATCTGACCCTGTGTGTGTGTGTGTGTGTGTGTGTGTGTGTGTGTGTCCTCCTCAGATGATGGGGAACAGCTGCGATCGAGGTATGTTTCTGTCATGTGACCGAGCCGTCTCACTTCCTGCAGCATGCTGCCTGAACTTTGTCTGGGACGCAGAGCGGCGATGGCGTCTGCGTTTGGGACCGCCGCCGCTCCCCCCCCCAGCTGCTTCTGTGTGTGTGCATGAAAGGTCCTGCTGCGGCGCTGCTGCAGCGGCGAGCGTCCTCCAGCCCGGCTGCTGCTGCATGCTGCGTTCGCTGCAGCTCCGACGTTCCTGCTGCAGGAAACCTCCATCGCATGTAAACATCATGACGGCGGCGCTCGCTGCTGATTGGACACTTCGGAATCAGATCAGATCGGTTTAGTTCCTGCAGGTTTGCAGCAGTTTCCTTCAGCAGTGGAGCGTTCAGCTCCACGATCCACAGATCGCTCTGATCTGTGAGGTTCCTCTTCCTGCTGGAACCAGCTGCATCCAACCGTCCATCCGTCCTCCATCCTGTTTGTCCTCCATCGTCTCTGAATGACAGCAGGCCGTCCGTCCAGATGAGGACAGACGGACATTAGTGGGAAAAACAGGAATAATCAGGAAATAATCAGGAAATAAACAGGAATAATCAGGAAATAAACAGGCTGCTCTATTTGATGTGAACTTATTGTTTCTCTCTCTCCTCAGAAGTGTCTTCGGAGCGTTCTCCGAGGAGGAGGAGCATTTCTGGTTTGGGCAGCTCAGAGAAGAACCTCGCGGTCGACAATCCCAACTCTTCTCCTTTCAAAGTGCCGGTGAGTCCTCCAGGTCCTCCAAGTCCTCCATGTCCTCCATGTCCTCCAAGTCCTCCCTGTTCTCCAAGTCCTGCATGTCCTCCAAGTCCTCCCTGTTCTCCAAGTCCTCCCTGTTCTCCATGTCCTCCCTGTCATCCATGTTCTCCATGTCCTCCAAGTCCTCCCTGTCCTCCAAGTCCTCCATGTCCTCCAAGTCCTCCCTATCCTCCAAGTCCTCCCTGTCCGGTTTAGAAGTTGCTCTGATTCTGGACGCCTCAATGAGACAAAGGAGTCGTGAGAAGGTTCCAGTCCGTTCTTTAGAAAACCAAGTCCTTAGTTTAGTTGTGCTGTTTCTCAACTACAGGTTACATCCTGGTCATCTGAAGGACTTGGCAAAAGACTAGTCCATGTCTTGTCTTACATTATTAGAACATGTAGCGTTGGTCCAAGTTCTAATAAGACAAATCCATTTGGAGTTCCTCCAAGTTAATGTTCTCCCAGCATCAGTCTGCCGTCTGACGATGCGTTTGAGGACAGTGATATCTCAGGAAACGAGGCCGCTCTGCTTCTGTAGTGACAGACCAGCTGCAGGTTGAAAGTTCTGACCGGGTCAGCAGCAGAACCAGGCGACCCGGTTCTGATGGGCTGAAGCAGCTGGACTCAGACTCAGGGAAAGTTGAGTGGGAGGAAAAGATTCCCTTACTGGGACAGCTGGGGGGGTCAGAGGTCATTGCCTGGGCCTGACCGGGTTCTGCTTCTCTTTCAGAACTTCTTCAGCAAACGTCTGAAAGGTTCCATCAAGAGAACCAAGAGCCAGACCAAACTGGACCGGAACACCAGCTTCAGACTGCCGTCGCTGCGGCCCGCCGACCCGGACAGGTACCGCTCCGCTCACAACCCGACCAGAACCAGAACCACTGGTCTGTTTGTGAATGAACTCATTGATGATGCAGACGGGTTCTGGTTCTGGTTCTGGTTCTGATCACAAGTTGTAGGTTTGTTCAGCTGTAAGATACTGAACCCGGTGTCGTCTCAGTGAACCGCAACCAGAACATTTGGGTTGGATCAGCAGAACCCAGGAAGTTCTGGCTGTGGTTCAGATCGCCTCCGACCGGATCAGAACCAGCTGAAACACGGCTGCAGAAACCAGAAGAAGAAAAGATTCTGTAACTGATTCTGGTTCTGTTGGACCGACCCTGAAACAAAACCCATCCCAGCAATCAAGATCCTTTTCCTTCCCGGTTCTGGCCCAGTATTAACCCGGTTCTGGCCCGGTTCTGCTGCAGGGCCCGCGGGCTGCCCCGGCTGAAGGAGGCGGTTTCCCATGAGTCCTTGCTGAGCCCCAGCGGCGCCGAGGCTCTGGACCTCAGCATGGAGGACGACGTGTTCATCAAGCCTCTGCACAGCAGCGTCCTGGGCCAGGAGTTCTGCTTCGAGGTGAGGCCCGGCCCGGTCCCGGCCCGGTTCCGCCCGCCGGGTCGCTCACCTGCCCTCTCGCCCCCAGGTGACCTACGCCGGAGGCAGCAAGTGCTTCAGCTGCACCTCGGCCTCGGAGCGCGACAAGTGGATGGAGAACCTGAGGAGAACCGTCCAGCCCAACAAGGTGAGGCCCGGCCCGGTTCTGGACCCGGTTCTGGACCCGGTTCTGGACCCGGTACCGGACCCGGTTCTGGACCCGGTTCTGGTTCCACCAGAAGGTTTATTTAAGGTGGATTGAGGTGAACCAGAGCGCAGAGGTAGATCTCATATTTGATTAAAATAAGTAAAATCAACCAAAGTGAACAGAAAACTGGAGCCAATCAGGAAGTTCAAGTTTTACAGTTAAAGACTTTTTATCTTCTGTCAAATATTAAATAATAATAATAATTATTATTATTATTATTATCAACTCTGAAACATCTTTATAAGATTATTTCTCATTAAAATTTTACCATTTGATGTTTCTAGTCCAAATGTTTTAGTAGATTTGAAATAAAAGGTTTGAATGTTTATTGATTATTGATGTCAGCTGATCTTGTTTTGTCTCCTTGGTGGATCAGAACCAAGTTCTGATTCTGTAGAGTAAATGTTCTGATTTTATTCTCATAATTAATAATTCAAACCAGAAGGAAGATTGAAGTAAAATTCACTTTATGAAAATAGATCTAGAATAATAGAATAATCATTGGCTGCATCACCGCGCCCTGGTTCTGGTCGGTTCTGGTCGGTTCTGGTCGGTTCTGGTCGGTTCTGGTCGGTTCTGGTTGGTTCTGGTTGGTTCTGGTCGGTTCTGGTCGGTTCTGGTCGGTTCTGGTCGGTTCTGGTTGGTTCTGGTCGGTTCTGGTCGGTTGTATCCGTCGGGTCCGGTGCAGAACCTTCTGTGGAGTTCTGGTTCTGTCGGTGCCGTTTGAACGGGTTCTTGCTCGTTTCCAGGACAACTGCCGGCGGGCGGAGAACCTGCTGCGCCTGTGGATCATCGAGGCCAAAGACCTGGCGCCGAAGAAGCGGTACTTCTGCGAGCTGTGCCTGGACGACGTCCTGTACGCCCGGACCACCAGCAAGGCCCGGTTGGACAGCCTGTTCTGGGGCGAGCACTTCGACTTCTGCAGCCTGCCCACCGTGCGCAGCATCACCGTGCACATCTACCGCGACGGCGACAAGAAGAAGAAGAAGGACAAGAACAACTACGTGGGCCTGGTGAACATCCCGGTGGCCGGCGTGACGGGCCGCCAGTTCGTGGAGAAGTGGTACCCGGTCAGCACGCCCACCGCCAGCAAGGCCAAGGGCGGCGGCCCGTCCATCCGGATCAAGTCCCGCTTCCAGACCATCTCCATCCTGCCCATGGAGCAGTACAAGGAGTTCGCCGAGTTCGTCACCAACCACTACGGCATGCTGTGCTCCGTGCTGGAACCCGTCATCAGCGTCCGCAACAAGGAGGAGATGGCGTGCGCCCTGGTGCACATCCTGCAGAGCACGGGCCGGGCCAAGGTCAGAACCAGCACCGCACTCTGCCTCCGCTCAGGTCAGATAAACACGGACACAAACATCTGGGTTGGAAGAATCTCTTCCTTCCTGTTCCAAGCTGAGGCTGGAGGTGTGGCGCCCCCTGCTGGCAGGTGCAGAACACTCCGTTCATTTCATTTAGCTCTTGTTGAACCTCCAGGTTCTGATCCTCTGGTTCTGGTGGCGTGATGAACACATGAAACACATGAATGAAGCAGTTAGTGAGGAAGTGAAGCTTTAATCATTTAATGAGTTTTAAAGCTGCAGAGTGAAACATCGATAATTATTCACCAAGAACGAATTCTACAGAACCTGGAGTTTAAAACATTTAAAATCTGAAACTTTTCACTTTACTGAACTTTTATCTCTTGGAAAAGGAATTCCTGTAGATTTATTTCTGACATGAACCTTTGTGACCCGAGGATCCGTCCCTGAGGAACGCCTCGAGCCGCTGAGGTTCTGCTGCTACTTTCAGTTGTTCAGAACCCATCTGGTTCTGGTTCCGGTTCCTCATCAGGTCAGTGACCTTCATGTTCTGTTCAGGACTTCCTGACCGACCTGGTGATGTCAGAGGTGGACCGCTGCGCCGACCACGACGTGCTGATCTTCAGGGAGAACACGCTGGCCACCAAGGCCATCGAGGAGTTCCTGAAGCTGGTGGGCCAGAAGTACCTCCACGACGCCCTGGGTGAGTCCGGCCGGGTCCGATCACGACTTCTTTACCACCTTTCCTTTCTGCTTGCCAGGTCTTCTGGTCTGTTTCTCTCTGAACGATGAAGCTCCTCCTCCTCTTCCTGCCCTGCGGCTCGTTAACATCCTGCTGAGCGTTTCTGTAAATCTATTTCTGGACCCGCTCCGCTTTGGGTCGGTTCTGCTGGGCTTGAATGCTGCAGCGGCTCGGCGCTCCTGTTTTATTTTCAGCTGCGGTTATTAAATATTAACTCCCCCAGCGGGTCGGGTCGGTTCCGGCTCACTGAGCGGCCCGTTAAAGTTGTAAAATCCCAGCTTCTGTGCTGACAGTGAACGCCTCGCCAGTCAGAAGGTCCTGCTGGTTCTGACGGGTTCTGTGTTTCCCCAGGGGAGTTCATCAAGGCTCTGTACGAGTCGGACGAGAACTGCGAAGTGGACCCGAGCCGATGTTCCGGAACCGACCTGTCGGACCATCAGAGCAACCTGAAGATGTGCTGCGAGCTCGCCTTCTGCAAGATCATCAACTCCTACTGGTGAGCCGGCGCCGACCCGCGGGTTCTGGAGGTTCTAGAGGTTCTAGAGGTTCTAAAGGTTCTGGAGGTTCTAAAGGTTCTAAAGGTTCTGGAGGTTCTAGAGGTTCTAAAGGTTGTGAAGGTTCTAGAGGTTCTGAAGGTTCTGGAGGTTCTAGAGGTTCTAAAGGTTCTAAAGGTTCTAAAGGTTCTGGAGGTTCTAGAGGTTCTAAAGGTTGTGAAGGTTCTAGAGGTTCTGAAGGTTCTGAAGGTTCTGGAGGTTCTGGAGGTTCTGGAACAGATGCTGGTTTAGGAATGAAACTGTGACTTGTTACCAATCGATTATTGAAATTCTCCTCATTGATTTGAGGAGAATCAATTCTTCCAGTTTTTTTGCTGGAAGAATAAAATCAATAATTAATTAGCAGCAATAATAAAATAATGAAACTAAAACTGAACCAATTACTGGTTCAGTTTTAGTTTCATTATTTCTGTTAAAATCTGTTTATTTATTTATTGTAGGGCTGCTGTAATTAAATATTTTAGTAATCTATCAATTAGTCTTCCGATTAATCGAGTAATCGTATAAAAAATGATCAAATAAACTATTGGTCAGTCTGGCATCACACCAGAGTTACTATCAGATCCCAACATCAGTCCAGGTTTTCATATTTAGCTTCTCTAACAGAAACTTTCCTGTAGTTTAGAAAACTAACCTGTAACAATAACAGCTCACTTTCTAAGTTAACCTGAAGTTCAACAAAGATCTGAAATTATATTCAGTTTCATAATAAAGAGCCTCACAGATACACTTCTAAAAAACCTCTGTGCTCCAGCTGTTAGTTTCTGTCTTCATCTTTATGTTTATGTTTGATAGATGACCTCTGACCTCGCCCCATAACCCGACCAGCTCTGGGTTTGAGAAAACAGGAAATGTCACCTGGAGTTTGGGGGGCAGGTGAACGTAAGATGGGAGGAAACAGAGCAGGAGTGTAAGAGCTGGGGGATCGATACGGGATGTTGATGATACTTTAGTTGGTCACAGTCAGGAACTCGTCTACAGCCACGAACCGCCACCAGGCTCTGCCGGCCGTTTCTTCACACCGGGATCATATGAACTTATTGTGCGGTTCGTCCGTAAAGCTGCACTTCCACTGTAACCATCGGCTGCTCGGCCGCCCGCCGTGTTCAGTCCATCGGCTCACCTGTGTAAATACCTGCAGCTCTGAACCTGCAGCTCTGGAGGAGAAAGGCTGCCGTTCTCCAGGCATGGAGCCGGTCAGTGTAAAGATGCTTATTGGTCCCCAAAAACCATGAAACCCCCGGGCGTCATCACCAGTCAGTAAAATCCCCTCGGGCCGAACTTGAACACTGGACGTTATGCTGCTAACACTTAGCTTTGGTCGACAACTCAGAGGAGGAAGTCAGAGCTCCGCGCAACGCAAATAATGTCCTGGTTGGAACACGGTGGCTAAATATTGAAAGATTAAATAATGAAGCTTCAAGGCAGGTAAATGTTCCTGGAGGATTTTTAATAATGGAGGAACTGGAATCACTGGAGGAATCGTTGATTTAATGTTTCTACTTTTATAAATCAGCAGGATGGGACATTTCTGTATCATTAATAACTAAAATAATAATGATTTGCAGCCCAGTTGGTCGTCGTGTTTTCTTGGTTTTGATATTGGACTTGGTGCTGCAGCGGTTAGTTGGACCAGAACCAGTAGAGCCGGTAGGACCAGTAGAACCTGTGTGGGCTCCGTGTGACCGGTCCGGTCCGTCCCGCTGTGTTGCAGCGTTTTCCCTCGGGAGCTGAAGGAAGTGTTTGCGTCGTGGAAGCAGCAGTGTGCGGCCCGCGGCCATCCTCATGACATCAGCAAGCGTCTGATCAGCGCCTCGCTCTTCCTGCGCTTCCTGTGTCCCGCCATCATGTCGCCGTCGCTCTTCAACCTGATGCAGGAGTATCCCGACGACCGGACCTCCAGGACGCTCACGCTCATCGCCAAGGTCATCCAGAACCTCGCCAACTTCACCAAGTGAGTCTCCGCAGCCGATCCGTCGGGTCCGGCCCGTCTTTCCTCGGACTGACGCCGGCCTCCTCAGCAGGTTCGGGAACAAGGAGGAGTACATGGCCTTCATGAACGACTTCCTGGAGCACGAGTGGGCCGGGATGATGCGTTTCCTGTCGGAGATCTCCAACCCGGAGACTCTGTCCAACACGCCGGGCTTCGAGGGTTACATCGACCTGGGCCGCGAGCTGTCGGTGCTGCACGCCCTGCTGTGGGAGGTCGTCTCCCAGCTCGACAAGGTGTGTGTGTGTGTGTGTGTGTGTTCCTGTTTAGGACCTGAGGGGCCTTGTGGGGCCCGTCAGCCCAGTCATGATTCAGTAACTGCAGTCGTGTTTTCTGGTGATTAAACTGCTGAGGCAGCAGGTCTGTGGTCACTTTGGACCCAGTAAACATGAAGTTCTGTTTGGACCCTGGAACATCAAATCCATCAGTGATCAAAAGCTGCTGATCGATGAATCAGAATCATTCAGGATATTTACATCCTACAGAAACTATTATATCACGGAGAATAATCTGGGCCAAATGGAAAACCAGTAATCCCTGTGGATTAAATCTGTACCACATGAAAATATTCCATCTGGAATCGGTTTGGATTCTGGAACCGTCTCTCCTCAGGTCCCACATTTTAGTTGTTGTACAAAATCCTGGATGTATTTATAAATCCTGGATTTATTTATTCCCACAAAGTGATGTGAGATGATCTACAGAAAGCTTTATGTGTGATGTGACCCACCGCTGAAGAGCCTTTAAACGGTGGTCGTCATGACAACGGGCCGGGTCCAGCGGCTCCGCTGTGGCGTGTGATTGGTCAGACGTCTGTGGCGTTTCCTGCAGAAACGCGCTCAGATCTTTAAAGTGGGTGGTGATGAAATGAAGGTGAATCTGTTCGGTTTCTGTGATCCAGAGACGATCTGGAAACGTAAAGTCAAACCGTCTGCAGGACAGTTTCTCACCACGGCTTCAAATGTTCCAGTCAAACTGGACAGACAAACATTAAGATGAAACCTTTAAACTGGACGTTTTTGTTTTCAGGTGATTTTATGATTCTGTTCTGAATCCCAGCAGGTTTTAATTCATCATCAACAGATCAGATACTTTATATCTATAGGAAATGATTTCCAGTTTTAATAAACTGCAGGTCAAACCGATTCATCAAATGAACCAGGATTTATCTGTCTATTAAGTGTGATTATTGATTATTGGTGTGTCTGTGTGGACTTCCTATAACCCGATTAACGTCGCCGGACCGACCGCCACAGCATGCCCCGCCCCCCCCCGGCCCTGCTGCGCTCACCCCCTCACCCGTCTCACCTGTAGGAGGCGCTCTCAGCATGGCTCTGCTGTGTTCTGGTTCTGTTCAGTAGAAGCATGATGATCCAGTTCGTTTTGGTTTCCATGACGATGTTTTCTCCCCCATCTTCCTCTTTCTGTTCACTTCCTGCCTCCATCTTTTGCTTTTCCCGCCTCCACCCGACGCTCCTCTCCGTCCGTCTGCACTCAAACACACGGCGACCGCAGGGTGAAAATTCATTCCTGCAGGCCACCGTAGCTAAGCTGGGCCCGCTGCCGAGGATTCTGGGAGACATCTCCCGCTGTCTGTCGGCGCCCACGCCCGTCCAGCAGCAGCTGAGGCGTTTCCAGGACAACAGCCCCGCCCACAACTCCAGCGGCAGCGTGTCGTCGGGACTGCAGCGCATCTTTGAGGACCCCGCCGACAGGTAACCAATCAGAAACCAGATAACCAGGTTGCTGAGTTAGACAGGAAGTGGCGTTATGTTTGGTGTAACATTAATGTGAACGACGTTCCTGAAAACAGGAAGACAGAAATCTTCATCTGTCAGTATCCTGATGACACAGCAGGAAGTGTTTGAAGGTTTATAAACCTGCAGGAATCAACAACACAATCAGACACTGAAATGTGTCTGTGCAGACAACCTGCTGGCTGCAGCAGGGAGATCACAAGATCCTCTGATCACATAGATCTATGTGATCAGAGGATCTATGTGATCAGAGGATCTATGTGATCAGAGGATCTATGTGATCAGAGGATCTATGTGATCAGAGGATCTATGTGATCAGAGGATCGATCCTCCTCAGCTCTCTGGTCCTGCTCACTAAGACGGCGCTCCGGTTAGCTGCTCAGCTGTGTCTGGTTACAACATGCTAGCTTGCGGTTGGGCTAATGTTTAGCTCTGGTTAGCATCGGGCTGCGGTGAAGCTTGTCCTCCTGGCTCTGGACTTGAGCTAGGCCCTTGCTGCCATGCTGTCAGAGGAATGGCCGCCAGTCTGTCCACGGCCATTTAGTGGAAACTGTAGTCCAAAGATTCCTTCTGCAGGATTATGAATAAATTTTATTATAAAAACCAGCAATTATTAGAGACAGGAAGCAGCTGCGTTCTGTCTCTGACGTCTGTGTTTGTGACTTTCTGCAGCCGCAGCCTTCAGTCTCCGGTCGCTGAGCAGGCCGAGGCTTACGGTCGCAGCCAGCGCCCCCTGCTGGCTCAGCAGCATCCCTCTGCCCACACCGGCTTCTCGGATCAGGAGGAGCCGGACGGCCCGCTGCCCAACGGCCGCAGCGTCTCTCTGGTGGACCTCCAGGACTCTCAGAGCCTCCGTGGCCCCAAAGGGCCCCCAGCGCCCCACGAGGCCCCTCCCCGCCTCAGTAGGGCAGGCTCCCAGGCCTCTGTGGGCCCCGCCCCGCCCCCAGTGACTTACCCCCACTCCAACCCAGTGACCCCTCAGCCGGCGACGCACCAATCCAAAGCCCCGCCCAGAGACGGCCAGCCGCAGAGCGCGCCGCAGGTGAGGCGTCCGCTGCCGCCGTCGCTGGTCCAGCAGCGCAGCCTGCAGCCGCTGTCCTTCCAGAACCCCGTCTACCACCTGAGCAACGCCGCCCACAGCCTGGCCACTCGCTCCGCCCACTCCCTGCACGACTCCAGCTCCGACAACCTGAGCACCGAGAGCTCGCGCAACAGCTGCAGCGACTCCGACGACTTCGGCAGCCAGGTGGGGGGCAAAGGTCGCGTGGCGTCCAACAGCAGCCTGGACGAGGTCGGCAGCAGGCGGAGCACCCAGAGCGAAGAGTGCTCCACCCCACGCCGCCACCCGCCGCCCGACCTGCCGCTGGGCGCCGCCACCGCTGTTGCCATCCCCCGCCAGACCGCCACGGCGGGCACCGCCCACATCGTCAAGGTTGAGCAGCAGAGCCGCGGAGGAGGCGGGGCCAGGACGCCGCGCTCTCAGCCTCAGAGCTCTTCGCTGCGAAGCAGCAGCAGCACCAACACCGAGCCGACGCCCTCCACCCGCCAGCCGTCCACCAGCGCCCTGGAGAACCTGACTCCGCCCTCCAGGAGCGCCGCCAAGCCGTCGCCTCAGGTACGCAGTCACGTTTATCTGTTCAGCACTTTCCAGCAAGGCTTTGGTTTTAGGCAGTACGACGCTCAGGAGGAGCACGGCAGATGTGACGGTCGGACAACTGGGAGGTAGAGGCGCCGTCAGACCGTCAGTTCCCAAAACCACACAAAACAATCCTCATAAAAGCAACTATGTAACTGTCTTTACGTGGCTCTGAAGGTTCAGGTCAAAGGTCACCACTACTCCCAGGTTCAGCCTGATCTCTGGTTTCCAGCTGGAAACCTGATCTCTGCAAAGATAATAACTTATCTTTAGTTTCTGTTCACCTGGATAAAGTAACGGCACTGCACTACTGCTCTCTGATTGGCTGAGGGCCTGTGATGATGTCACTGTCTGTATCCAGGTGGGAACCCCAGTGGAGGCGGCGGCCATGTCTCCGGTGGAGAGAACGGCGGCGTGGGTCCTGAACAACGGCCAGTATGAGGAGGAGGAGGGAGGAGAGACGAGCAGAGAGGAAGGCCGGAACACGGAGAAGGTAACTGGTCTGTTACTGGTCTGTTACTGGTCTGTTACTGGTGTTTAACTGGTGTTTAACTGGTCTGTTACTGGTCTGTTACTGGTGTTTAACTGGTCTGTTACTGGTCTGTTACTGGTCTGTTACTGGTGTTTAACTGGTCTGTTACTGGTCTGTTACTGGTGTTTAACTGGTGTTTAACTGGTCTGTTACTGGTCTGTTACTGGTCTCTTACTGGTCTGTTACTGGTCTGTTACTGGTCTGTTACTGGTGTTTAACTGGTCTGTTACTGGTCTGTTACTGGTGTTTAACTGGTGTTTAACTGGTCTGTTACTGGTGTTTAACTGGTGTTTAACTGGTCTGTTACTGGTCTGTTACTGGTGTTTAACTGGTGTTTAACTGGTCTGTTACTGGTGTTTAACTGGTCTGTTACTGGTCTGTTACTGGTATGTTACTGGTGTTTAACTGGTCTGTTACTGGTGTTTAACTGGTCTGTTACTGGTGTTTAACTGGTCTCTAACTGGTCTCTAACTGGTCTGCAGTACGAGCTGGAGATCTCCCGGCTGAAGGAGCGTCTGCGCGTGTCGGGTCGCCGTCTGGAGGAGTACGAGCGGCGACTGCTGGCTCAGGAGCAGCAGATGCAGAAGCTCCTGCTGGAATATAAGAACCGCCTGGAGGACAGCGAGGAGCGTCTGCGCAGGCAGCAGGAGGAGAAGGACTGCCAGATGAAGAGCATCATCTGCAGGTAAAGCCTCACCTGAGCAGCACACCTGGATGAGACTCAGCAGTGCGCAGCGTCATGATGCGTTCGTGCAGGCTGATGGCGGTGGAGGAGGAGCTGAAGAGGGACCACGCAGAGATGCAGGCGGTGATCGAAGCCAAGCAGAAGATCATCGACGCTCAGGTACAGAAACACCATCATCATCATCATCATCATCATCACCACCAGGTGCTGAAGCCAGTCAGGTCATGAAGCAGCTGCTGCATCACATGACCAGCAGGTGGCGTTTAGGTTTCTTCTCACGTGTCTTCACTGATTTCAGGTCAGTAACGGAAGTGAAATAAACCAACCAGGCAAGTGACTGTAGCTCCGCCCCCTCCACCTCCACCACCTTTCTGTTTTTACTGGTTTGATTTCACACGTTCACAACTTACTGCCAACACGCCTCCAGAGCGCAGCCGGCCAATCAGAGAGCTCAGAGGAGGCTCATGCTGGGATTCCTGTTCTGTCACTGGTCTGTAACTGGTCTGTAACTGGTCTGTCACTGGTCTGTCACTGGTCTGTCACTGGTCTGTCACTGGTCTGTAACTGGTCTGTCACCAGACCTGCTTCCAGGCCCATGTCTTCCTGTGACCTGATGTTTCTCTTAGTTATGAGTTCAGGTGACTGAGTGATGCTGGCCGGCTGAACTGTGACTTTCCCAGTCAGAACACTGACTGTTGCTGGTTTTCCTACTGGGAACTCTGGGAATAAACCAGTAAACCTGAGTGTCACTTTGACCTCATGATTTTAACTAATTAATGAGATTTAAAATGACTGAAGCTCATTGGTTGGTTGTTTCTTCTTCTGGTGCTTCCAGTAAGTCTGAACCAGATTTAACCAGTCAGAGGAAACCGGACCTGCAGAACTTTGGTCCGGTTTTGGTCCATCAGGTCCAAGCAGGTCTTTATGGTTCTGTCGGATCTCCTCCAGTCTCAACCTGGAGAATCCAGCGGATAGTTTCTCTCATGAAAACAGTCATGCTGCGGGATCAGAATGGGAGGGAATCACCATGGCAACCAGGAAGATGAAATCTGTTGGGTCGTCATCGGTCACTGCAGCTCTGCATAAATACCAGAACTGGGTTAAAAGTTTTCTGTAGAAAAATCTCACATTGATTAATATATCAAGAAGACAAACAATAAATACATAATTTACATAATTTAGCAAAACATAAACGGATCAAAATGTTGATAAAAGTTTCTGCACATCACTGAGATCCGACTGAATTCAGTTCATTTGATTTGGTCAGAACTGAAATTATTCTTTAGACTTTATTAACAGATTTAATGTCAAACTGTCATCAGTTATTAGAAAGAGTTCAGTTCACTTCCTGTTGAAACCCTTTGATGTTTCAGCTTTCAGAACCTTTCAGAACCTATCAGAACATTCTATCAGAACCAGGCTCTAGAACAGGGGTGGGTACTCCTGGTCCTCGAGGGCTGGTGTCCTGCAACTTTTAGATGTGTCTCTACTTCAACACACCTGAGTCAAATAATGAGGTCATTAGCAGGACTCTGGAGAACCCGACTGCACTTGGGAGGTGATTCTGCTGTTGGATTCAGGTTGTTGGACCAGGGAGAGATTTAAGAGTTGCAGGACATCGGCCCTCGAGGACCAGGACTGCCCACCCCTGTTCTAGAACCTTCCTGTTTTCCATCCTGTGTCTGCAGTGAGCAGCAGGTTCTCCGTGATGCAGGCGTGTTGGCGTGTGTTTGTTTTCGGTTTGGCTGCTGACCCCTGACCCCTGACCCACCAGAGCTTCTCCTCCTCAGGTCGAGGCGGCGGCGGCGTGGAGGAGGAAACCTTCATGTTGTGTTTCAGCTTGTTGTTTAATTTGGCTGCTGCCTTCAAGCTGCTGCTGTCGGGTCAGAACCACTGCGTTGGTCCTCCAGTTAACTGAGGGTTTAAAAGGTTCTGATTGACAGTTTTACGTGACAAAACGTTTAAAACCTGGTGGAAACTGTTGGTTCTTTCTTCTCTGAGACGGACCGGGTGGTTTTGACCCAATAACATTTATTATCAGCCCCTCACAAACCTTTATTTTGAAAGTCACCAGTGTGAGTCTGACTTCTAGCCCCTCCCCCTCCTGTGTCTGTCCAATCAGGAGAAGCGGATCGACTCCCTGGACGCGGCGAACTCTCGGCTGATGGCGGCGCTGACGCAGGTGAAGGAGCGTTACAGCGCGCCCAGCGTCCGCAACGGCCTGTCGCCGAGCAACCCCACCAAGCTGTCCATCACTGAGAACGGGGAGTTCAAGAACAGCAGCTGCTGATTGGCCCACGCAGATCCAGAGGCGGAGCCTGCGATTGACTCCGCCCACCGTTCTGTGACACTCTGTGGACGTTTAAAGAGACAGAACCGATTTCTGGTGTAAATACTGAAGGCTGAGCTGATTGTTGTACAGAAAGTGTGTGTGCGTGTGTGTGTGTGTGTGTGTGTGTGTGGGTGTGTGTGTGTGTGTGTGTGTGTGTGTGTGTGTGTGTGTGTGTGTGTGTGTGTGTGTGTGTGTGTGGGGTTGTGTGTGTGTGTGTGTGTGTATATGTGTGTGTTTGGAGGTTTGCGGCGCCACAGAAGCACAGTGAGAAAGAAACGAACCAAAAACAGAATCTGAACGTTTTCTAACCGACTTTTTTATGGTTTTTATTTGAAGCTTCTAGTTTTTGTTGTTAAGTTTGAAGCTTTGAGGTTTTTTTTTTCCTGATTTAATGTTTCTGACTGAATTTAGTTTTTTACCTGACGAGTTGTTGTGGGCTTTAATTTATTCCTCCTTGTTCTCGTCCCGTTGCTGATCTACTGAACAGACCTCTGAAGGACCAGGGTCAAAGGTCACACCTGTCTGCTGTCCTATGTTGAGAATAAAACTGTCTGAAAGCATCTCTGTCCTGTCAGAGTCCATCTTTGTTCAGGACCAGCTTCTGTTTCTGCTCTTGTCCAGTTGGACTTGGTCCGGTCCGGTCCGGTTCAGTTTGGTCCAGTCCAGTTTGGTCCGGTCCGGTCCAGTTTGGTCTGGTCTGGTCCAGTTCGGTCCGGTCCAGTCCGGTCCGGTCCGGTTCAGTTTGGTCCGGTCCAGTTTGGTCCGGTCCGGTCCAGTTTGGTCCAGTTTGGTCCGGTCTGGTCCAGTTCGGTCCGGTCCAGTCCAGTTTGGTCTGGTCTGGTCTGGTCCAGTTTGGTCCAGTTTGGTCCGGTCCGGTCCAGTTTGGTCCGGTCCGGTCCAGTTTGGTCTGGTCTGGTCCAGTTCGGTCCGGTCCGGTTCAGTGGATTGTTTTCCTCCAAGCAGGTTTTAACCGACAGTTTATCCAAGAGTCAGACATTTTGTTTGCGCACAAACTTTATTTTGGGGTGACTGTTTGTAAAAACTATCTAAACTTTAATTATTACTTTGAAAAACTGAGTTACTAAAGTTGAGTTTCCCCCAGAAAACCTGCTAAGTCCAACGATGGAGAGAAATCCTCCTTGGTTTTACTAAAAATGTTAATAAATAAAATTCAGATTGGAGGTTATTTGTATATAAATGAGGGACGATGCAGCGGCTTCCACCGGGTTCAATACATCAAACCAGTTGGATCGTTTGTTTGGTCGGCTGAGACTAAAGGATCTGATTCCTGTTCTGCTGGGAGAACCACCAGGATCCACCAGCACCACTTCCTCATCCATCCTAACTGGGTCAGGATGACGACTCTCCCTCCTCCAGCATCAGGATGCAGAACCTGCTGCTGGCAGAGCTCCGTCGTTTTACTGAATTTTTCTTTCTGTTCGTCTTCCCAGAGTCTTCGGCTCATTAAAGTTCCTTCTCATTATTTCTAACGTTTTGTCGGATCAGCGGCTCTGAAGGCCTGAGATGTTCTTGAATAACTTTTATCTGACCAAGAAAAATTCTGGGAAAAATTTAAGAAATTCTTAAATTTCCACAAGAAACTACTTTTTTTTTCCAATATATTTTATTGATTTTTCTCTTTTAGGACATTTACAAACAAACTTAACATTGTAAACACGTACTTATACACACTTGCATTCACTCACGCATTCACCCTTCAAACCTGCATTTGTTATAATATATATAAAACACTTTAGATTATGACAGAAAAAATAAATAAAAATAATAAGACAATATGAAAATAAAAACTGTAGTCAAGATATCTATTTAAGACACCCATTAATGAGCTCCGCCTTCAGTCCCTATGATCCTCATATTTGGCTCCCAGAGGTTCTCAGAGTCCTGCTGTTTGCCCTTGAAGATGTACGTTAGTCTTTCCAGTCCGAGTGAATTTGCAATTTCTTTCTTCCACATGGGGCGTCCATGCTCCTCCAGCATAATGCAATAGATCTTCTGGCTTGAAGAAGTCCATAATCGATCAATTTAGTTTTAGTCTGTGATTGTTTAAATTCCACTGGGTTTATTCCTAGAACACAGATTCTAACCTCTAATGGGACTTTAACCTTAAACAATTCAGATAAACATCTAATAACCTCCCTCCAAAACTTCTGGATTTTACGACATTCCCACAAACAATGGAGAAGAGTTCCTTTTTCAAATAAGCATTTAGTGCAAGTGTCTGGAATATCACTGGACATGTGATGAAGCCTAACTGGGGTTATATAGGTTCTCATAAGCCATTAATATTGCAGAAGTTTAAATCGTGTTCATGGTTTGTTTTTGTGCTGATTCCAGTCTTCCTCATCGATATCTTCAAGAGTATCTCTTCTCCAAGCCTCTAACTTATCAATTGCTGAATCCTTTGAGGAAAGCATCAACAAATTATAGAACATTGAAAGAAAACCTTTCCCTTTTGAGTCCCCAACACGCCTCTTCTATTTTTGTTAAGGGTGGAATGTCAACTATTCGTTTCAGTTTTGATGACATATAATTTTTCAGTTGTAAATATTTAAAAAAATGTTTTGGGGGTATTAAATACTTCTTGCATAACTGATCAAATGTAAGCAACATGCCATTGGCATATAGGTCTTTAATTTTCTGAATGCCTTTGGTTTTCCATAGTTTAAATCCTCCATCATTTTTTCCTGGGGTGAACCTTTCGTTACCCCAAATCGGGGTGAATTGTGATAGTTCTGGTCGGTCACCTACATGTTTATGTGCTGCATGCCAAGTTATAATTGTATTTTTTAAGAAAGGGTTCTTTGTGTTTTTTTAAGTGTCTTTATATCTGAAGAATATAGGAAGGTGTTTAAGGGGAAACCTGGAACAGATTTGTGTTCAATGTGTAGCCAAGCTGGAGGCGCCATTGGACAAAAGTAATGAGTAGCTGATGTTAATTGGGCGGCCATATAACACCATCTGAGGTCAGGGAGGTGAAGTCCACCTCTTTCATAGGGCAGATAGAGTAGATTTAGACGGAGTCTTGCTTTTCTATTACTCCAAATAAAATGATTAAATAGTTTGTCCAAACTGTCATAAAAAGAATCTGACAGTGGCAATGGAAGTGTTTGAAAATAGTACAAAAATTTGGGCAAAATTGTCATTTTTAATAAATTTATTCGACCTATCATGGATATTGGCAAATTTGACCATCGATTTAACATTTCTGTGACTTTTTCCACAACGGGGTCATAATTTGCTGCATTTATTTCATTGAGGGATGGGGTGACCTTAATGCCTAAGTATGTAAAACCTTTTGTAGTTGTTTTGAATGGAGTGACCACAATAGGACTTCTCCTTTCATCTTCAGTAAGAAACATTAACTCTGATTAAAATTATTAATTTTATATCCTGAAAATTCACCGAATTCTTGTATTAGATTTAATAAATTGGGAATACTGATCTTCAAATTACTTATGAAAAATATGATGTCATCTGTAAACAAGGAAATGAGACGTTTTAATTCCTGATGTTTCTGTATTTACTCTAACAGCCGTCGCCAGAGTTTCTATTGCCAATACAAAACGCAGTGGTTACCGGGGCAACCCAGTCTGGTTGACCGCTGTAAATGAAAAGGTTTTGACATGTTATTATTGGTTAAAACTTGTGCTGTGGGATCAGTAAATAGTAGTTTTATCCATTTCAGAAAGGTTTCTCCAAATCCATATTTGGGGCTCTTTAAACAGATAATTCCACTCTATTCTATCAAAAGCTTGATGTGTCCAATGATAACATCGCTGTGTTTTTACAATTATGTTTTTCATGCAATACATTAACAACCCGTCTTATATTCTGGTAGCCTTGTCTTTGTTGATCCTCCATTATTAAATTGGGAAGATATTTATCTAATCTCCTAGAGATGCTTTACACAAAATCTTTGTCTCACATCCCATAAGACTGATTCCTCCATAAGAGGAGAATTCAGTCGGGGGTTTATTTGGTTTTAGCAAAAGAGTTATTGTATCTAACCTCAGTGATTCTGGGAATATTCCAGCTTTATATGATTCCTCAGACATGTTGAGAAGTGGTGGGATTCATTTATTTTTAAATGTTTTCTATTGGACGTCCATCAGGACCTGCTGTTTTACTGCTATTCATGCTGTCTGTTGCTTCAGATAGATCTTTCACTGTTAAAGGACTATCAAGAGTTGTTTTCTCCTCTAAAAGGGTTTTGAATTTTAACTGATTAAGAAATGCGGTTTGTGCT
The DNA here is from genome assembly GCF_019740435.1 of Gambusia affinis. Taxonomy (NCBI): domain Eukaryota; kingdom Metazoa; phylum Chordata; class Actinopteri; order Cyprinodontiformes; family Poeciliidae; genus Gambusia; species Gambusia affinis. The sequence goes on from NC_057879.1 coordinate 27,849,481, forward strand.
TCTTCGTTTCCAGAATATTCAGATTTATACAAGGTTTTATAGAATTCTCTAAAATTTTCATTTATTTCTGAAGGGTCTGTGGTTAAAATGTCCGATTTTAATTTTATGACAAGAAACTACTTTTATTTTCTGGACACTGAGACTATTGAATATTAATCTTTAGTTTCTGCTCTATTTTAATTAATATAAGGTCGTGGGATTCATATTCTTTCTGTAATAAAACCTTACAGATAGAAATTAAAACCTTTAACAAGGAAACTAAATACAGGTCAATTCCACATTTTTATTCATCAACCGTCCGTCACTTTACATTTCACTTATTATTAAACATTCAGATAAAACCAACATGAACCCAAACAATCAGTAGATCAATGAAATAAACTGAAAACATTTCTTTTTCCCACCAGGGGTCTTTTTGTGGCTCTAGTGTCCCTTATACCACAGTGGGCTGACAGGAAAGGGGGACGACATGCGGCAAATGTCACCGGGTCTGGGAATCGAACCCTCGACGGCCGCATCGAAGACTGGAGGCCTCCAAGCGTGGGGCGTGCTGCCCTCTACGCCACCGGAGCATGACCCATCTGAAAACATTTTGATTGAACTTTATGATCAATCAGAAACAGAGAAGAAGAAAAACTGCAGCAAAAAATCCAGCAGTGAACTGAACTGTGACTTCATCTAAAGTCACTTAGATTAGACATTTTTATCCATTTAGTTCATCATCATCTTCATCAGATCAACAACCAGCCTGGTCAACAGGACAGATGATCAGAGGAGCAGAGTTTGTACCACCTTGATTAAGAAAAGGACTGAAGTATGGGTAGAGTTTCTCCTTGAAGCAGCAGCCAGTAAAGGAGTAGATCAGAGCTGCAGCATCTACATCATAAAAGGAGACCAGACCCTCCTGATAATCCACAAACACCCCCACCTTCTGAGGACCAGGATGGAGATGGAGACGGACTGAAGGTCCAGCAGCAGCCAAGTACTCATTTCCATTTCTCAACCCAACAGTCCAGAAACCGTTCTGAGGATTCAGGTTGATGTTTCCCTTCCTGTTGATGGATTCTCTGGCCACTCCTAAAGTCCATTTAGTCTTTCCTTTAACCTGAACCTCAAAGTAAAATCTGCCTGAAGAGAAACTCTGCTGTCCTAAAACATTAGGAAACAGAGAAAATCTCTGTGGATTGTCTGGAAGATTCTTCCTCAGATCTCCATCTCCCACCTGTTTTCCATCATCAGACAGGATGAGGTCAGGATGAGCTGAATCAGGATCCAGAGTCACATCCACTGCAAACTGCTGGATCCTCTTCAGCTCAACCTCTAGGAGCTTCTTCATCTTCTTCTCCCTGATCGTCTCCTCCAGATGAGCCAGAGCTTTCACCACAGTCTCCTCATAGTATGGTGGATGAACTCTGACCTCTGTCCAGGTCTCGGTGGGTGGAGCATCTTTCAGGGAGGAGAAGCTCTGGAGGAGGTGGAGGTGATCTTCATCCTGTGAGAGCTGCTTCACCTCAGAGCTCCTCTTCTTCAGCTCAGAGATCTCCTGTTCCAGATCTCTGATGAAGTCTTCAGCCTGTTTCTCTGTAGTTTCCTGTTTGTCTTGGATCTCCTTGAGGATCTCCTTCAGGCCTCTCTCAGCAGACTCTATCAGAGCCGTGAAGACCTGAACACCTTCTGCTTTCTCTCTGTCTGCAGCATCTTTACTGATCTTCACCGACTCTCTGATCTCCTGGATCTTCAGTCGTCTCTCCTGGATCATCTCCTGAACTTCAGCCTCCGTCTTCCTCAGCTCTGCCTTCTTTCCTTCAGATTCTTCTCTCAGAGGAACCAGCTCGTGGTTCTTGTGCTCTGAAACAGAGCAGACCAAGCAGACGCATGTCTGGTCGGTCCTACAGAACAGCTCCAGAGGTTTATCGTGCTGCAGACACAACCTGTCCTCCAGGTTCTCCACCGGCTCCATCAGCTGATGTTTCTTCAGACGTGGAGCGGTCAGGTGAGGCTCCAGGTGAGTCTGGCAGTAGGAGGCCAGACACACCATGCAGGACTTCAGGGCCTTCAGTTTGGGTCCAGTGCAGACGTCACAGGGAACTTCTCCTGGTTTGGCAGCTTGTTGCTCTGAGCTGCTGCTGGCTTCCTGCTGAGCTTCACGTCTGAACTGATCAAACATCTCTTTGATGAAGGTGTTGACTCTGAGCTCAGGTCTGCAGGTGAAATGTTCATTACACAGAGGACATTTGTAGGGAACATTTCCGTCCCAGTGCTGAGTGACGCAGGTCTCGCAGAAGTTGTGTCCACATGGTGTGCTGACTGGATCAGTGAACACATCCAGACAGATGGAGCAAAGAAACTGATCCTCAGACCGCAGGCTGCTGCCAGAAGACATGTCTGAATCTGAGGACGGATCAGGAAAACTTCAGTTCAAACAATGAGTGTAAAGTTGTTGAATGTTACAGTTTCTTCATAATTCTGAAGTTTTTCCTCTTCCCTTCAGATGATCTGAGTCCAGATGAAAAGACTCAAACTTAAACAGTAAAGCAGTTTTCTGCTGCACTCACCAGGACCAGAAGAGAAACATGAACTTCATTTGTCTTCAGAAGAAAACCGGGACGTTTTCCTCCACAGCAACTCAGGAATACCTTTCACTTTCATTTCTGTAAAAATTATGTTTTCATCTGTTGGCTCAGTGTTGCTCCTCCCTTTACCTTCAAAACAGAGAAACAGACTCAAATATATGAAATAAAACATGTTTTTCATTGATTTTACCCTGATTTTATTTTATTTTATTTTCATCCTCAAAAGAGTTCTGTGCAAAAGCAGGAATACCTCCACTGTTCAGTCAGACTCTAGTTTCACTGAATCACAGGAAGTGATTCAGCAGAGCTGCTCCTCTGCTGCCCCCTGCTGGACAGAAACAGAACCTCTTCTTTCCCATCGGGACTTTGATCTCCTGCCTGGGCTGTGTTCTCAAAGTATATGTTTTTATTCTGGTTTTTAAGTGTGACTGGAGTGAGTTTAGCTCCAGACACTGCAGAGTGAACATGTGGGAGATTTAAATGGACAAGCCTCGTTTGTCTCCATATGTTCAGCCTTGTATGTCTGTCTGGATTCTTATGATTTACTTTGAACAGTGCTACAATCTCTTAATGTAAAATTATATTTAAACAGCTTAATATGAGATGGTTCTGCAGACTGTGGGGATTTTTGGGGTGCATATTTTTTCAGGCACTTCAGTGCATCTCTAACGTCACAGGATGAAACGTCCCGATGCCACGTTTATGACAACAGCAGCAGCAATGAAAACTGAGATTCACCTGAAAGAAATTGTTCAATCTGGATTATTTTCTGCTAAGAATGATAAAGAAATGCTCATCCATCCTCATCCAACCTCAACTATCCTCATCCAACCTCTTCCATCATTTATGGATATTGACAACTGGTGAAACATTTATGTTTGTAATGACTCAAGCAGTGAATCGATGTATGTACTAGAATTGTTCATTTTGACTGATATGATATTTATCTGTCCATCCATTTTCTGTACACCCTTGTCACTAGTGGGGTCTGGAGGATATGATATTTAAGCAAATAATTTCACAAAACAGCACAGAACCACAAAGCACCTGTATGTATATGTTTGTGTGTGTGTGTGCGCGTGTGTATTTTTCACTAAATAGTAAACCGTACTTGATACTCGGGCCCCCGCAGGCCCCCCGGCTCTCCGCCCCTGCTCCGCCCCCGCTCCGCGGGCCCTCTGCAGGTCACACAGGAACATTATGGCGCCTGGAGGAGAGTTAGCTTCGGGACCAGTCGTAGTATAAAGGACCGGTTTTGACCCGGGAGAATGAACCTCTGCGCCCAGTACCTGCGGTGAGTTGGGCTCCGTGTCAAGGCCCGGTGGTTCCGGTGGTTCCGGAGGTTCTAGAGGTTCTGGGGGAGCAGGTTTCTCCCCGCTGCTGGATTGTTTTGCTCGGCTGTTAGCCTGGAGCTAGCTGAGCTAGCATTAGGAGTTGTTAGCTTCATATATTTGTGATCAGATGCAGCAACAGCTTTTATTCTCAGCCACTAATGTTGGTTATTGAGTTAATCTGTGTAGAGGCAGACAGGTTTATTAATTTGTGTTTAATAGTTTTTATAAACGGTTTGTTTGTTGTTAGCCTGTTAGCTTCTCTCTGCGGCTGTCAGGTTAGCATAAATACTGCTACATCTATGGGGTAATTACTGGACTGGAGCCTCTTAAAGGTGAAACCCGTCGTGTCAGAGTCTCTGTCTGCTCATAGTCAGAGTTAATAACAGCTGAGAGGAAGAGTTTCATCTTTAGGAAGCCTTACAGTGTGGATGGTTAGGGTTAGACCCAGGAAGTAGCCGGATCCCCGTGGCTTCATGTTGACATGTGATCTGAGCTGTTAAATGTTTTAGTGAGGAGGAAGAGGAGCAGGTGTGATGAAGATGTGAATGCCGGGGTCCTGCTGTGTGTCTCTAACTTTCTTCTCCTCTCTGTTTACATCCGAGCAGCCAGGCTGAGGCCCTGAAGGCTGACATGACAGGTAGGTCTGCTACGTCACACTCACACCTGTCCGGGCTCTGTCTACTTCCTGGGCTTCGTTTGGTTCCACATCATTTAGTCCAGCAGGTTTAAACAGCTTAATGGAGCCTAGAGTCTGTGACATAACCATAACGACCATCAGATGGGCTTAATTAATTATTGAGAATCGATCAGTCAGTAATTTTGGACCCATCAGAAGTCTGAATGCAGTGAAACGTTTAATTCCTGAACTGATTAATGGTGAAGACCTGAGGAAAAGTATCAGAACCAAAACAAACAGAATGAGATGAACCATCAGGCTCACTGACCATTACCCAGTTTCCTGACCTCTGACCTCTAACCTGCTAGTACCGGTTGAACACGCGGGGTTCTTGGACTGATTCTGATGTTTTCTCCTTGTTTTATACTTTATATAGAATAAAACTGGTTAAAAAGAGGAATCAATGTCCTTTGATCTGTTTGACATTTATCTGGTTTTTACTGAGAGAAGTTTTAATTAAAGTATTTCTGGATAAATGTTTTTTATTCATTTACACATAATCCAGTTTCTCAGTTTTTTATCTGGTTCTGGTCTCTGATTGGTTAATCTGATTTCACCCAGAATAAAGACTGTCCGTTCTGCTGGTGACCCTCAGGTGAGCCACATGTTACAGGTGCAGGTGTGTCCAGTCTGACCTGTTAGGAGGCTGCCAGAGGCATGTAATAAACATGTAATAAACATGTTTATTACATGTAATAAACATGTAATAAACATGTTTATTACATGTAATAAACATGTAATAAACATGTAATAAACATGTTTATTACATGTAATAAACATGTAATAAACATGTAATAAACATGTTTATTACATGTTCTGTACAGACATTTATCTAATTTATTCACTTCTCTGAAGATTCCTGTAGTTAAAGTTCTGCAGACAGATGACCTGGATTTCCTTTGATGACCTTTGACCTGACCAGTTCAGTTTTAGTGTAGCTCCTCAGAACCCTTCAGCCCAGTCGGTTCAGGTTCTGTTTGGTTCTTTTGATGGACTTTGAGCTTGTTGCTGCATTATGGCTCAGTAATCTGTTCAACATTTTGATTATTGGTGGACATTTTTCTGCCAAATCTCAGGTTTATTACAGATTATTCAGATTATTCTGGCTGAAGCCGTGGAGACTGAGCCGTTCAGTGAAGCAGCAGCTGTTTGCTCTGAGCTGAAGTCCGACTCGGGTCAGAACTTTACTGGACCTTTAGGTCCGGATGGGTTCTATCAAACCCAGTTTCATTGAACTCATGGAAAGTTGTTGTTGTTTACATCACAGTCACATGATGTCTGACAACCAATGAAACGACTCGTTTCCCTTTTAATATTTCTTTTATTTAAGGTTTTGAGGACTAAAAATAATTCAGGTTTCAATAAAAATGTAAGTTGTAAATGTGCAGAAACTCAACTTTGAATGTTGATTTAAGTGAATTGGAGGAAAAGTTCAGGCTGGAGTCGATCTTCACCAACCGATCAGAACATCCTCAGAAACGGTTCTGGTCCGATTTGAGTTCAGCTCCCTCCTCTTCCTGTCTGGGTGTCCAGACTCCAAGCTGGGGGCAGCAGAGGTGTGGACGTCCCGCCAGGCGCTGCAGGACCTCTACCAGAAGATGCTGGTGACGGACCTGGAGTACGCTCTGGACAAGAAGGTGGAGCAGGACCTGTAAGCTGCTGCTGCACACACACACACACACACACACACACACACACACACACACACACACACACACACACACACACACACACATGGTCTGTCACATTGAATCAATTAACCACATGATAAATTAAACTAAACTCAATAATCTCCATTTGCATTATTTTCTGTTTTTCTCTTCCCTCCACTAACTGAGTGATAAAATCTTTTTTTTATTTTGGATATTTAAAATGTCTTCCTGTTTTAAATGTTCATGAGAATTTAAAGTTTGTTCTTAGTGAATGTGTTCTTGTGTTATTATATCATTATATTTGTCTGAAACACCAACATTATGACTTTGTTCATGTTGACAGCGGTCTGTCTGTTTTGGCCGCTGCAGCTTCCATACCTGTGGTCACCTGGTGAGGAGGCGGGGCTTGGCGCTCCAAGCAGACGGAATGAGCCAATGAGAAAACTGAGAACCACCAACAAGTTTTTAATAAAATAAAATAAATAACTCAGTTTAAAGTTCAGGAGCAGGAAGTTTTATGAGTTATGAGAAAAGTTTGTTTTATCCTCACCTGGTTGATCACCAGGAAACATGACGACCGTTCAGAACCAGAGAAGAAGAAGCTAGCAGCATTTAGCAGCAGTGAGCAGCAGCTAGCAGCAGTTAGCAGCAGCTGGCAGCAGTTGGCAGCGGCTAGCAGCAGTTAGCAGCAGCTAGCAGCAGTTGGCAGCGGCTAGCAGCAGTTAGCAGCAGCTAGCAGCAGCTAGCAGCAGTTAGCAGCAGTTAGCAGCAGCTAGCAGCAGCTAGCAGCAGTTGGCAGCAGTTAGCAATAGCTAGCAGCAGTTAGCAGCGGCTAGCAGCAGTTAGCAGCGGTTAGCAGCAGTTAGCCGTTGAACTGAGAGCTGAAGGTTTTTATGCTCTCTCTCTATGAGCTAGGGTTAGGGTTAGGCTTTGCCATCTTTGGGTTTGTCTCTGTCCTCTGGTGACCTCTGACCTTTCTGGTTTGCTGTTGCTACAGGTGGAACCACGCCTTCAAGAACCAGATCACCACGCTGCAGAGCCAGGCCAAGAACCGGGCCAACCCGAACCGCAGCGAGGTCCAGGCCAACCTGTCTCTGTTCCTGGAGGCCGCCAGCGGCTTCTACACCCAGGTACGACCCGGTTCCGGTTCCGGTTCCAGTTCCGGTGCTGAGTGGCTGCGTCTGATTGGCTGCTGCTGTGTTGCAGCTGCTGCAGGAGCTCTGCACCGTCTTCAATGTGGACCTGCCGTGCCGGGTCCGATCGTCTCAGCTTGGCATCATCAGCAACCGGCAGGGCGGCGGTGGTGGCGCCATCGTCACGCCGCAGCCCAGCTCCTGCTCCTACATCTGCCAGCACTGCCTGGTCCACCTGGGAGACATCGGTCAGCAGAACCTCGGCCAGGCCGCTCGCCATCTGGTTCTGATCCGCTCTGACCCGGTCCGTGTTTCTGTCTTTCAGCTCGCTACCGGAACCAGACCAGCCAGGCGGAGTCGTACTACCGACACGCGGCCCAGCTGGTTCCGTCCAACGGTGAGTCGCACTGGGTCCACCCCAGACCGACTCGGTTCTGCTGGTCTTCTGGTACCATTGAGGTGTTCTCTGTTTCAGCACAGCGACTCGGTATCAGTTTTTGACCCGTTCAGGATGAACCCAGCCTTTGGCTCCATTTCTTCTGTGACCCTGATCCGGATCCAGTTAGTTTAGGAATGTTGGGTTGCTGGTTGGAAACCCAACGGGCCTCCAGCAAACCATGTTTGTGGTCTCTGGCAGCCATGTTTGTGGTCTCTGGCTGACGTTCTGGCTGTGCTCGGTCTGCAGGTCAGCCCTACAACCAGCTGGCCATCCTGGCCTCCTCCAAAGGCGATCACCTCACCACCATCTTCTACTACTGCCGCAGCATCGCCGTCAAGTTCCCCTTCCCTGCTGCCTCCACCAACCTGCAGAAGGCTCTGTCCAAGGCCCTGGAGAGGTACTGGCCCGAACCCGGCTCTGACGTTGCGCATCAATACTGTGTAACCGCTCCTCTGTGTCTCTGCAGCCGCGACGACGTGAAAACCAAGTGGAGCGTTTCTGATTTCATCAAAGCCTTCATCCGGTTCCACGGACACGTCTACCTGAGCAAGAGTCTGGACAAGCTGGACGCTCTGCGGGAGAAACTGGAGGAGCAGTTCCAGGTAGCACACCTGCACCTAGACCAGCTGGGTCCGGGTCCGGGTCCAGACCCGGCTGGTCATCGTTGCCTCTCTCCCTCTCTGTGTGCAGAGGTTGATCCTGCAGAAAGCCTTCAGCTCCCAGCAGCTGGTCCACATCACCGTCATCAACCTGTTTGAGTTGCATCACCTCAGAGACCTGACGGCCGACGGCGCCGAGCCGAGTGGCGCAGAGCAGCAGGTCAGCTGGTTCCAGCTGCTCGGACTCTTCAGTAAGAACCGCCGTCCCCCCCCCCGTCCCCTCAGTGTCCCTCTCGTCTCCTCGGTGTCCCCCCGGTCCCCTCGGTGTCCCCCCCGTCCCCTCGGTGTCCCCCCGGTCCCCTCGGTGTCCCCCCCGTCCCCTCGGTGTCCCCCCCGTCCCCTCGGTGTCCCCTCGGTGTCCCCCCCGTCCCCTCGGTGTCCCCCCCCCCGTCCCCTCGGTGTCCCCTCGGTGTCACACCCGTCCCCTCGGTGTCCCCCCTTCCCCTCGGTGTCCCCCCCCCGTCCCCCCCCCGTCCCCTCGGTGTCCCCCCCGTCCCCTCGGTGTCCCCCCCGTCCCCTCGGTGTCCCCCCCGGTCCCCTCGGTGTCCCCCCGTCCCCTCGGTGTCCCCCCCGTCCCCTCAGTGTCCCTCTCGTCTCCTCAGTGTCCTTCCTGGGTGTGATGTGCGGCCGGATTCTGCTCAATAAGACCCGGGGGGAGGACATCATGGGGGAGTGTCCTCTGCCGGCCATCAAGCTGTCTCTGGATTGGCTGAAGCTGAGGACCAGCATCTTCCAGGAAGCTGCCTCGTGTGAGTCCAGCTTCCTGTTACTGATGTCCCCCTCCCGTGTCCTTTGTGTCCCCCGTCTGGCCTGGTTCCATCCTCAACAGCTTCCAGCCCAGGGAGGAAGACCTGTCCTCTTCCTCAGGTGCGTCCAGGATGAAGAGCTTCATCTTCGGTCCATGGCTCTGAATGTTGGAGCGGTGAATGTTCTGAGGTGCGTTTGTTTCGCCCACAGCGCTGCCGCTGCCGGAGGAGTTTGAGCTGCAGGGCTTCCTGGCGCTGCGTCCGGCTCTGCGCTGCCTGGACTTCACCAAAGGTCACCAGGGCATCCTGGTGGACCGGGACGGCCTGCCGGTCCACGCTCGCCACCAGCGCCTCGTCGCCCTGGGGAAGTGGGTCGCCGACAGCCAGCCGGGGTGAGACTCGCCTCTTAGCTCCTCTGAGACCCAGACGGGTCAGAACCGAACACGTGTCCCGTCTCGGCAGGCTGATCCGGTGCCAGGTGAACGAGGACGGCCTGCTCCTCTTCCTCACCGACATCCCGGAGGAGGCCATCGAGGAGCCGCAGGAGAAGGAGGCCCCGGTGCTGCAGGAGTCGTCCAACGGCGAGCAGACGCTGAACGACGGCGGGAACTCGGGCCTGAAGTCGGTGCTGTCCGCCGGGAAGACCCAGAGCTCCTGGTCCGACGGCAACGAGCGGCCCGTCGTCACCTTCAAGGAGAACATCAAGCCCAGGGAGCAGAGCCGGGAACCGGGCCGGAACCAGCCGCCAAAAGAGCTCAGCAAGGAGCGCCGCGACTTCCCCAAGGGCAACGGCACGGCCGCCGCCAAGATGGAGCCCAAGAGGGACGGGAAGAGGAAGAGCGAGGCGAAGAAGGCCGCGCACGAGAAAGCAGCCGACATCGGGAAGCAGGTCGGACCACAACCGACCCGGTTCTGCCGCTCGGCCCGGCTGCTGGTCCACGCAGTAACCGCTGTTCCCCCTCAGGTGAAGGCTCAGACGGAGCTGAGAAAGACTCCGGTGTCAGAGGTCAAGAAGACTCCAGTCACACAGACCCAGACCACCGGATCGTCCCAGTTCATCCCCATCCACCACCCTGGAGCCTTCCCACCGCTGCCCAGCAGACCCAGTAAGGTTCACCTGAGACCAGTTGAGTCTGGGCCCGGTTCAGTCGCCCAACAGAACTGGGTCGCAGAGATCCTGAAGTCTGTTCAGGGTGATGAAAGCTGGTCAGGACGTTTTAGATGCTTTTACAGTGAAAGGAAAGCAGCTCTAACTTCCTGTCTGTCTCTGCGTAGGTTTCCCGCCCTCGGCCTACGTGATCCCGCCCCCGGTGGCGTTCCCAGGAATCCAGGTGAATCCGGGCTTCACCTTCCCTGCCGGCGTGTCCGTCCCCGCTTCCTTCCTGCAGTCGGCCGTCCACCAGCAGGCCGGCGGCCAGGCCGGGAAGCAGTCCCACATTCCCTACAGCCAGCAGAGGCCGTCGGGGCCGGGGGCCTCAGGCCAGGGGCCGGGGCCCCTGAGCCAGGTCCCCTCGGCCCAGCAGCAGCAGCCGTCCCCCCAGCAGGCCCTGCAGCAGTCGGTGCAGCTGCAGGTCCAGGCCCTCGGCCAGCAGCAGCAGCAATCCCCCACCAAGCCGGGGCAGATGGGCAAGAGTCCGCCGCACCACCCAGGGCTGCAGCAGGTAGGGACGGCTGCTCCTGACCTGAGTCAGAGCTGGGTCAGATGACGCATTAAACCGATTTGAAATCCTCGTTGAGCTGTCCTCAGCGGTTGACTGGAGCTCGTTTGAAGACGGTGTGAGATTTGTGGGCCGACGGGCCGCGCGTTCAGAAACTGCTGACATCATAGCTGAACCAGTGACGCTTATTTTTAATTTATCCCTGCATTAATTAAACTATTAAAGCAAATTCACTCATAGTTCACAAATAGGCACAACTCCGGGCTGCCTGGAGGAATTTTATCGACTTGTATGAAAATAGAAAATACTTGATGGGAAAAATTTACTTTGATTTAGTGAAGGAGAGGGTGAGTTTTTGGGATTCGTCTAAACTTACCCCAACAGGGTCAGCTGGGTAGGGTTCCTATCGTATGAAAGAATTTATTTTGCAGTTTGTCCATGAAGTTGTGTGTTTTATAAACCTGCGGTGCAAAGCGGAGCGCCAGTCGTTCTCTGTTTATCTGCATGCGTCTCTGCTCCACCCGCCGCGCGCTTCACTGTGCAGCAGCTACAGGACGATGTAGCACCAGGGCCGTCTCAGTAATGTTGTTGTTTTCAGGTGAACTCTGTTCTGAGACTCTGCAGGTTTCTGCGGCTTCCTGAATGTTTCCTCTCTGAACAGTTCATGCAGGTCCAGGACCAGCCGGCCGCCATGTGGAGCCAGTCCCAGGCGGCGCTGCAGAAGCTTTCCCCGCTGCAGATGTCCATGAAGCAGCAGCAGCAGTTCTTCCTGGGGGCCCCGGACGCCCTGAAGCTGTACGAACAGCAGCTGCCGGGCCCCCAGCCTCACATCTCCAACATGGACAAGAAGATGAAGTTCCCCGACGTTAAGATGCAGGACTTCTACTGGGAGCCGGGGTACTGCATGGACCGGATGGGGGAGGGGCTGGCCCTGATGGCGGAGCGCATGAAGAGGGCCCCGCCTGCTGGGATGTGTGCAGAGCCGGAGGGGCCCGCGGGGCCCCGTGGACCTGCATTCGAGGTCAGCAGAGAGAAGACCCTGCTGTCTTTCTGGGGGTCTCTCTCTTTCTCTCTCTCTTTCTCTCTTTCTCTCTCTCTGTCTCTCTCTCTCTCTCTTTCTCTCTCTCTTTCTCTCTCTCTCTCTCTCTCTCTCTCTCTGTCTCTCTCTCTCTCTCTCTCTCTCTCTCTCTCTCTCTCTCTCTCTCTCTCTCTCTCTCTCTCTCTCTCTCTCTCTCTCTCTCTCTCTCTCTCTCTCTTTCTCTCTGTCTCTCTCTCTCTCTCTTTCTCTCTCTCTCTCTCTCTCTCTCTCTCTCTCTCTCTCTCTCTGTCAGAATGCGTTAGCCGCCTGCTGGTCAGTTTAGGAACTGCACACTGAGAGTCTCTGTTGCAGCTCAGTGAAACTCTTCCTTCCTTCCACTGTTCTTACTGGCTTGCTCTCTTTCTGTTCTCCCCTCTTCCTCATCCTGCTCTTCCTCTCCTGGCTCCCTCTCTCACCAGGACAAGAGCTCGCCCTTCCTCCCTCCTGACCTGTTAAAAACTCTAGCAGACCTGGAGGAGGACGAGGAGCTGATCTTTGCTAAGCCTCCTGATTTCTTCCAGGCCCTGGCCGGCCCTCTTAGCTCTGCTCCCGGACCAAATATCTTTGTATGTAGCCATCTCTTCCTCTTCCTCTTCCTCTTCCTCATCCAGCTGCTCAGCATCCCCCCCCTTCCCCCCAGGCTGTTTTAGATCTAGAAACTGAAACTGATTTTCTCCTTCATTCCCTCGGTCTTCCTAACATCCAGACCCGTTAGATCTGTTAATCCGATGAACGTGTCACTTCCTGTTTGCTGGGTTTTCAGTCTGCCCTCCGTCTCTGCAGCTGCCCAGCCAGAGCAGGATGGAGAGCAGCCAGGAGGCCGTCAGCCAGCCGTCCTCTCTGCTGCCCATCGCCGGCTTCCCCATGCAGGTCAGGACCGCCGTCTGAACAGCCAAAATGTTTCAGCCCATCAAACGAACTCTGAATAAAATCCAACCAGCTTCTGGCTCTCTGTGTTTGGGTCAGTCTCAGGTTCCACCTTTGGACTCAGAAGGATTAGTGTTTGAAACTGTTCCAGCGTGTTGTCCAGCAGCAGGGTGATTCCTCCTATTTGGGTTTTCAGCAGGTCGTCCTTCCAGAAAACTTTCCCAGCAGAAATGTAGCGTTTCTCTGGTGTCGAACCTGACAAACTGTTTTGCAGATGCGTAGCAGCAGTTTCTCTTCCTAAATGGAAGAACTCTTTGAATCAATAAATAAAACATTTCTGACCTGTAGAAGATAGAAAAACTGGAACTGAAGCCGTCTGACGACATCAAGTCACATGAACCGTCTGCGAATCGGAGGATCTACAGCAGGGGTCTCAAACTCCAGTCCTGCAGTTTTTAGATGAGCCACAGGTACAAAACACTGGAATGAAATGTCTTAATTACCTCCACCTGGTGTAGATCGGTTCTCCAGAACCTTAATTATTCTATTCAGGTGCAGCAGAGGCTCATCTAAAAGTTGCAGGACTGCGACTGGAGGCCTGGAGTTTGACACCCTGATCTACAGGAACAGATCAGAAAGCAACGAGTCTGAACCGGTTCAGAATATTTCTGGAACTTTACAGAAGGAATAAAAACTTTCCTGGTCTGTAAACTAACTTTGTTCATGTTTCGTGTTTCTGCAGGATTTCACCCAGAACAGCATCTTCAGTCAGGCGTACGGTAAAAACCTGCCGCCCAGCTCCAAGGCCGACGCTCCCATGATGCAACAGGAGCCCTCCCTGTACTCCCTGTTCGAGGGAAACCCCTGGTCCCCCTCCCTCCCTGCCAGCTCAGGTACGGTCCGGCCGCCCAGGTGTTCTCCAGCCATGCTGCGGCGCCGTTAACCACGCTGCTCTCTGATTGGCAGACCACTCCACCCCGGCCAGCCAATCCCCTCACTCCTCCAACCCCAGCAGCCTGCCCTCCTCCCCCCCCACCCACAACCACGGAGCCGCGTCCTTCTCCAACTTCGGGCCCATAGGCACTCCGGACAGCCGGGACCGGCGGGTCGTGGACCGATGGAAAGCCGAGAAACCGGGTGAGTTTGAGGGTAAACATGAGGCTCCCGTCCTCTGGTTGGACCGCAGCCTGCTGCTCCGGGTCTCTGCTGAGGCTGCAAACATCAGGCTGATGTTGATGTTTAGAGCTGCGGCGCTGCAGTGACCCCCAGTGGCGATCTGAGGCTCTGCAGTGAACCAGTTTTCCTGTTGAAATCAACAAAAAGTTTTAGTTTTCTTCTACATTTAGAGGCGTAGAGATCTGATCAGTGAATGAGTTCAGCTTCTGTTTCCAGTTTTACTCTTTTCTAATGACGGTTTATCACCAGATTTTGTAATAAACTCGTTCCTTTGGACCAAAGTGCTACTTTTGATTCTTCCTTCTGTCTGTTATAATAGTTTTACTTTAGCTTCGTTTCCGCTGTGATGTGTTTATCTGATTCTTCCACTGTGGGAAAATGAGGTTATTTTCTTTCCTAACGTGTTTGTGATGCTGCGTTCAGGGACCGGCTTCGGCCTGGACTTCCTCCCAGCTGCTGCCTCCGCCGTGGCGCCCGACTCCAGCTGGCACCAGGCCGGCTCGGCGGGGAGCTCCTGGACCAATCAGGAGTCTCCCATGGAGGAGTCGTCCTCCACCGTGCTGCTGGACAGCCTGAAGGTACCGGCTCTCCTCTGACCACAACATCACTCGCTTCCTGGATGGGACGGCCGTTAGCCGCTAAAGCTAATGCAGCCGTTGCTCCAAACCGAGTGACGTCCATAAAACCAGACGGTTCTGACGCAGGATGGACTTTACTTCTTATCACATTTCCATAAACTGTGATTTCAGTTAAAAAAATGCAGATGTTTGAAAACATAAAACCTAAATTATCCATGGATGTAAATCTATAATCGCCTTCTGTCAATATTTAACAAATGTATCTTTTATATTAGACAATTTAATCTCATGAAGTTTTGAACTAATTGATAAAAATCTCAGTGTTCTGTGAATGAATGAGACAGTTGGTCCAGTTTTGATCTTTTATTGAACTTTTTTACAGCGGCGTGGCACCGCGGTCGCCCTCCGATGCGACCGCGGAGGGCGACCGCGGTCGCATCGGTCTGTTGGCTGAATTTTTTCAGCCAACAGACTGAAAAAATTCAGTCTGTTGGCTTCCTGTTCATTTTGTGACCATCAATAAGTGATCGACTGATCGCAGCGTATTGATCAGCTGATCTGTCAGACGGTATGAAGGTCGGCTTAATGTTCACTGAAACGCATCAAAGTGCAGCAGAGCCTCATGTTGAGCAGCGTGTGTGTGTGTGTGTGTGTGTAGGTGTGTGTGTGTGTGTGTGTAATATAAAACTGAAATGTAATTTCAGGTTTGATCTAGTTGTGACAATAGGTGACCATACGTTCCTTGTCCAGGTTTTATTGTGTGGTTGTCGTTCTCATGCATCGTGATATTAATGAGTCCAGCGATGCGTCCTGATGGCTGCTGCTGTTTCCCCTGCAGTCCATCTGGTCCAGCTCCATGATGCAGCCCGGCCCGTCGGCGCTGGAGCAGCTCCTCCTGCAGCAGAAGCAGAAGCTGCAGCGAGGTCACGGCGCCATGAACCCGCCGCACTGAAGGGCAGCGCGAGGCGGCGCTTTTGTCTGGACGAACCACCAGGAGGAACGGAGAGAACCAAACACACAAAAAATTAAAGCGGCGAGGAGCGGTGGAGGCTGGGGAGGCGACGCGACGCGACCCCCCGACGAGGCTCAATCACCACCCCACCCCTCTCGGCTGTTCGAGGAGCGGTGGCGCCCGCATCGGAGGGCGACCGCGGTGCCACGCCGCCGCCGGCTTCCTTCGACCGGCGGGAACCTGAACTTTGAGGAACCCCCCCTGCAACACCTCGGACCCCCTGATTCAGACGGACGCCCCCCCTCACCCAGAAATCTGGTTTCTTCTTGGGAAAACGGCTGGAGCTCCTGGACGTCTGCTTGGTCCTGAGGCAGACGGGGGGCGAGGGCGGCCTGGTGTTCTGGTTTAAGGGGAGGCCAGGTGGAGCGCCGGGGGCGGCAACCAGACTGGACTTTCTGACTCTCCTTTCATTTTCATTGGAGTGACGGAGGAAGAGGAGGAGGAGGAGGAGGAAGGCTCTTTAAATACCTACTGATTATATATGGGTGTAGCTGCTCTGTGGGGGCTGGTGGGCTGAACCAGGGTTCACACACCTGACTGCGGCGCAGTGGGCGGGGCTTAGCGCGGCCCAGTAGTGTTACTGTTAGCTTACAGAGATTCCAGATAATAACTGAAAAAGAAAAAACTGTATTTTGTGATTTGTTTGTAGCAGTTTTAGCTTCTCACCCTCCAGGTGAACGGCGTCATCCGTTAGCTTCCTGCTTGAATACTTCCGGGGTTTCCTGCCTCTACCTGACGAAGAAAAAATACTCCAGGTGTGACCTGCTTGCTTACTGAACCTGCATCTGCTCCTTTACTTTCTGTTCCTGTTCTGCCTCGTTTTAGTAGCAGCTGCTGTGAGTCCGGTCCGCCGGGCCGCCGGTCCGCCGGTCCACCGGGCCGCCGGTCCACCGGTCCACCGGGCCGCAGCGTCTCGCTGACCACCAAAAACACAAAAGCTTCAGTCAGGCTGCTTTAGAAAAGAGGAGGAAATTAATCGCATGATGTGAACAAAATGGTTTGAAAAGCTTCCCTGATCAGATCCTGTTGGAGTTTATTAGAAAGTTTCCCAAAACCAGGAGATTCATGTTTCAGCTAGAAACTCGGTTTAGATCCAGGAAGATCCAGAATCGTAAAACATCAACAGTTTTTGTCCTGATTAGACGATCCATGTTTTAATATCTTCAGCCTGTGAGCTCAACAGCGACATCTGGTGGACAGAGATGAACTCTGCAGCTGCAGTCAGTGTGATTTTAACGCAGTCAGTCAGGATTGCTGCTTGTTCTGGTTCTGGTTCTGGATCCTTGGAGAAACGTTTCTAAGTAGGATGAAGCTCTGAGACGCCAGCAGGATAAAAAACCTAAAAGCTTTCAGACGTCTGCAGCTGTTATCGTTTAAACATCACTCTTTATTTAACTGTTACAGTATTGTAAATATTCAGTTATGAAAAAATGAGGTGCAGTTTTTGTCACGTGACTTTTCGTTTGAAAATATCTAAAAAATAATCAGATGATCAGACGGTTCTGAAAGCTCAGCGGATCATTAATTATTGATCTGCTGAGTCTTTTTATTGAAGTGATTCTTTCAGTCTGAACAGTTCCAGGAACCATCAGGAATAATGTTTGATCAGTTTGTTTTCTGCTCGCTTCGTTTTAAAGTCCAGCTGAAATCACCTGGACTTTAGGTTTTAATCTGAAGTCCTGAAAGTTCTGCAGTTCAAGGCTCGGTTCATCCAGTCAGAGCGGACCCGGTTGGATCCAGTTGGACCCGGTTCAGACCAGCGTTCAGCTACTCTCTTGGAAACAAACCTTGGGAGGTTTTCTTCAGACTTTCTGTGATCGTGCTTTTCATGTTGCTTCCTCTGAAGACGAGCCGACCTGAGGACGAAGGCCGTCAGAGGAACGGGTCCAGAACTGGTTCTGGACCCGTTGGGCTGGAACGTCAGCCTGCTGTTCTGGTTCAGGTCTGACCTTTGACTTCTTGTGTTTGCCTCTGTAGACCTTCAGATTTGCTGGAATTAGCCTTTAAATAAATGTCGACTGTGTTTTCCCTCGACTCGGCTTCTTTATTTAAACATGTTTAAGTTTCTCATAAAATTAGCTGAAAAATGTAAAAAGGTTCAGATGGCACAAAATGACGTTGCCTCATCCAGTTTAGTAGAATAATTTCAGTGATTTTGTAAAGGGGTCACATGACCCGGAAGCTATTGGAAAAAAATATACGATATTTATTTTCATATTGAAATTATTTAAAATATTTCTAATGACTTTACATTCATAGAGTGAGTGTGCCTCATGTAGTAACACGGATTAGCATTTTTTTGTGTGTCAGATGGTCACTTAGCTTCTCAGTGTTTGGTTTGGGAATTTGTTGACGGTCCCTAACCGAACCTCCGCGGTCCAGAGGAGGGAGAGTCAACAACGGCCGGTGTTCTGTCAGATAGCCATACATGTCAGAATAGCATACATATGGTAAGAGCGCATGCGCACGCATGCGCATTCTGCAGGAGGTCCGCCATATTGAGAGGAGTCGTCAGCTTGTCATAGAAGACACAATAAAAAGTAACTAAATAAATTAAATTTAATGCTGCTGCAGCTGCAGTAAACTACAAAACACGTCCTAAAACACGCCCTGTTTAAATTCACGTCCCCCACTTCCTTAATATTTTTGGGTTGGATAACATGTCTGCTAACTTGGATAGCATGTCGTGTATGAAAACGCAATTTTTACCCACACTGAAACTGGGGCAAAACCAGTGTTTCACTTTTGAAAAAAATCCTTATCTACGTCATGATTCTATGTTGCTGATTAAATAAAATCATATGGTAATGACAACGTATACATGTCTGAGCTAAGCGTATGACTATCTGACAACGTATGCTGAAACGTATGCAAACGTATGCTGATCTGACAGATATAGCCATCAGTTTGTCATACGCGTATGACGATCTGACAATGTATGGCTATCTGACAGAACACCGGCCGAGATTAGCGTTCTTGAGCCGGACCAACCTGATACTAACTTCACTGCGGTGAACGAACCACTAACAGGTTTTATCAAATTAAAAATCAGTAGACTATTAGTTATTGTATTTTAGTTATTGTATTTTATGCTGGAGCCAATGCAAAATACTCCTGTAATATTCTAAGTAACAGCAGGTTCAGCAAATAAAACTTTACTTTAAACCTTTAAAAAATGAAGCTGTGACCTCAGGGTGACTTTAGCATGAACTGTAAGGATGTTTATCGCATCTTTGGGTTAAAATATAGTTGTTCTCTATTGAGTTAAGAAATCAGAGGTGGGGTGAGTAACCAAACTTAATAAAATAAAATAAAATAAAAAAGATAATTTGCAGAGTATAAACTTGTGTAGAACCGGATGTCACCACCGGACCCTACTAACCTCTGTAATCCAAAGGATTGGATTTTCAGTTAATTTCGCGTCTTCATTTACTGCCACGTCACTGCCGTGTGGTCTGACTCCGCCCCTTCCTGTTTGCTGCAGCGAGGTGTTCTTCAAATATGGCGCAGTTTCAACATGAGCGTTTAAAACAAGACGCTGCTTGCGGAGACGTGAAACTGGCGTCTGATGTTCATCCAGTCTTGAACCCGGATTAAAAATGATCTGCCCTGACCAAATGACTCAAAGCTTTTGTGGATTGAAGTCGCCTCGGTGTCAAACAGCCTACTAGCTTAGCGCCTGGTATTTGACCATGGGCTAGGGAGAGCAGCAGGCCGCAGCAGCGCCATGTTGGAAATTGCTGCGTTTGTTATTTGGTAAGTTATTTCGGAAACCATTCGAAGTTGTTTTCTCTAATGTAGTTATTGAAGCCACTTTTTGTACTTAAAGAAGCAGAAGAGGCGCGACCGACCGGAAATGGCGTTTCAGCTGCGATTTGTTTGGCTGCTGGAGATAAATGTCTGGAACTAGCAGCAGATCGATAATCTAGCCGAGGATCGCTTCAAGCTGCCTGGGGGATCCGCTTGACCAATCAAAGGTAGGCTAGGTCCAGAAGACTTCTCAGGGTAGGGGCTGCTGCGGATTTGATGATATGCTAACGCTGATGCTAACGCTGTTGAAGGCCTGAGCTGAGAGTCTTTGGGCTTTGGATGATTCTGCTGCTGAAAATCTTCTGTTTTGGTGTTTTTGTGCTGTTTGAAGCAGCAGTTGCTGCAGTTATTTGACCTGTTGAGGTGCAGCTAGCATGTTTGAATCAGAAGTTCACAGTTGACGGTCAGTTGTGATGTGAAAGAAAGATGGCTGCCAATACAGGGGCTAGAAGTAGTGATTAACTTTAGTCTTAGTAATGTGGCTGCGTTGACATTAACATGGTTACATTAAGATGATTTTCTATGAAAATTATCAAATATTTGGGTGAAAATAAGACCTTTTACATGTCAACATATATACTTTTTTATTTTTATATCAACTTAATACTTGAAATGTAATCAAAATATTTCAGAAACAAGGTTCATACTTTAATATTTCAAAAACTCAAATTTTATTTGTGTTGAATTTAAACATAAAAACTAATTTTTGTGCCCAAAAAAAATGTACTGCTTCTTGCGATTTAATTTCTTTTGGACGACGCCACAGATCTGCTGTCGCCACATGGATCCTCAACGTGAGACATTTCTTAAGCTTGATTAACCAGTTTAATTAACTGGTGCAGTGTTGACTTGTTTTGGAAATCTTCCTGTTACAGACAAGTTATTAGTTCCCACTGTCGCCACACGGATCACACATTATGAAAGATCGCTTACAGCAGAAATGCTCCTGTGAATAAGTTCTTTTGGGTTCATCAGTTATAAACTACAAACAGAGAGCAACATGCAAAACCTGCAAGAAGACAAAGTTCCACAAAGAGGTTGGTGGTTCTATTCCTTTGCTGCGAGGCGGATCGCTGGCAGGTTGTTGAGTCTAGTGAACGTCGGGCTACGTTGATGATACGCTTAGCTTTCATTTCTGTGCTATGTCTGTCATGCTGCAGGAATCCGTGATCCGAGGTCCGGAGCAGAAACAGGTTCTGAGTTTCTCTCTGAATCCATCATCAAGCTGAACCGGGTCCATTAGAGGATCCACGGCCTGTTGCTCAAAGTTTCTTCTGTAAAATGATCAAATATGACGATCAGTGCCGCCCAGTTTAACTGAAAGGTTAACGGTGGTTTTTATACTTTGTGTTCAGCTGAACATATTTGATCAAGATTTGGAATAAACAGATTTAAGAAGGAACACAAGGTCCATTATTACATAGAATTGCAACATTGTTAAAAAAGACTCTGAAGGACTTGGGACTTGACTCAGGACTTGAGGATAAAGACTTGGTCCCACGTCTGGCATGTTGTCTGCCTGGTGACGGATCTTGAGGTCGACACCGCAAGCTTTTGGACTGAGAAGATTCAGAAGCAGATCAAGGAAATGATTACAACCAAACCGTCGATGCATTAAAAGCACAAAACTCCACTGAAGAAAAACACCATGGAGTATTTGAAAGGTAGGATCTCTGATCTGAGGAACGTTAACCGGAGCAGAAACAGGAACGCTGCAGGTATCCTGCTGGTCAGCGACGTTTTTAAAGTGTAGATTTCATTCCTTAGAGTCTGACCTGGAACCTGCAGCCGTCCTGTTATGATCAACTTCTTTATTGTTGAAGATTTTTACTGACTGCCTGAAAATTGTAGAAACTTCCTGATTCCTCCAGAAGGGAATCGATCCGCTGAAGACGTCTGTCTGTTCGGTCTGTCGGTCTTTTTAAAATTTTTTATTATCCAGCACTGCAAAACACAAAGTCTTACCAAGTATTTTTGGTCTAATTTCTAGTGTGAATGTCTTATTTTAAGTGTAATCTAGATTACAAGTAACTTCATCAAGAAGTAGGCGTTGATTTAAGTACACAATCCCTTTCTATTGATGAAAAGGTTTAGTTTCACTGGATCAAGACTTTTTTCCATGTTCTAAGTGAATTTATCTGCCAGTTGAACTCATTTTCACCAATATGAAGGAATTGTTCTTGAAACCAGCTCCTCTTTCTAGCTGAAAAGTTACTTTTTAGTTAATCTTATTGGAAGTTATTTTCTGTAGAAACTAACTGACTTGGTGAGATTTAGTTTTTGCAGTGTGATAAGCTGGAGTAGATTACGATCCTCCTGCCTTCAATCCAACCACAACGATCCGACATGGAAAACCTCAAACCACCTTCAGCTGCTGCTGCGACGCTCCCATAGAGAAACAGTTCAACAGTTTTTGTACGAGAGTTTCTCACCGTGTTCACGGACCACAGCGACTGAACCAGCCTGAACGTTTGACAAAAACCTCTGAGCCTTACGATGAATGGATCCAATGTTCAACACGAAGCTCTGCTTCCTCTGATCCTTATTATGTTTGTAGAACAGTTTAGTTTCCAAACCGTCTCTAGTCAACACTGTCACTGACAGAACCACTAAAACCCGATTGGTTCTGACCTACATAAAAACTAAATATTACAACTTAAAACGGCTCCGTCTGCTGCAGAATACAGATACTGAGGACTAAACGTTTCTTCTGCTGCTGGAGTCGATTTTTAGCACCAGGAGCAGCTTGGAAAGACGTTCAGTTCATCTGCTGGCCCAGAGTCTCGGAGACCACTGGCTGCAGAAATGGTCAAATGTTGCTGAAGAGGTTTTAGGCAGAGGAATTACCATCCACATCTGTCCATTTATCGTTTAACACTTTATTTATAGTATTTATCTGTCCTTCAACTACAGTTAACTTCTCATCTTGACATTTTGCTTCATTGTTCCAAAAGCCAGAGACACTGAAACTCGGCCACCGCGACTCGGTTCGACCCAAAGAGGACTTTTAAACATTCAAGTACAAGCTGGTTCTGTTCTTGCTGGAAGACCCAACAGAACCACTTCACCTGCCAAACCGCACAAAATCCAAAGAATGAATCTTAAAGGGCTTCAGTTGTCTCTTGAAATTTGTCAGGCCAGTGAAAACTGCATCAACCCGACTGCAGGTTCACAGGAACCAAATGATCCGAAGGAAAATAAAGCTCCATACTTCCAAAGTCCAGCCACATTGACCTGAGAGGAACGTGGCAGACGAGGAGCAACGGCCTAGTCCAAGTCGAGTCTGCAGTCTTTTCTCTGGCTGCACTAAAGATCACTGAAGAGTTTCAGCATCACAAGAAGAGGAAATGTCAAAAACCAGATCACCTGATCTTATTCTGTCTTCTGCCGAGACCAGGAGGGGTCAGTCCTGGGGGGCCTGGAGGGCCTGGGGGGTCTGGAGGGTCTGGAGGGTCTGGAGGGTCTGGGGGGCCTGGAGGGTCTGGGGGGCCTGGAGGGTCTGGGGGGGTCTGGGGGGTCTGGAGGGTCTGGGGGGCCCGGGGGGGTCGCTGTCCTGCAGCTCTTAGAGTCTCTCTGGTCCAACAACCTGAATCTCCTCCTCAGTGCAGTCGGGTTCTCCAGAGTTCTGCTGATGACCTTTGACTGAGGTGTGTTGAAGTAGAGAAACCCTCCAGGACCTCCAGGACCCTCCAGACCTCCAGGACCTCCAGGACCCTCCAGGACCTCCAGGACCCTCCAGGACCTCCAGGACCAGGATTTGCCCACCCATGGCCTAAACCAGGGGTGTCCAACCAGACAAAGACCAAGAGCCTCATCATATGCATGGGCACACATGAACACCAACCATCCCTTCCTGAGATTTATTGTAAATTTCACACAATATTTTAACAGACCAGACATTTTCAACAATGAACACTGTGCAAACAAACTGTTTAACCAAATAAACAAACAATAATAGAACAATTTACAATACATTTTTCCTTTTATTATGTGCATTACATGTTATTTAATGGGACTTTCTTTCCCTGCCATTTTGAACGTGAAAGGTTTTTTATTTTACTCTTACTGAAAAACTGCACACATGCGAATTTAACGAAAATACCGTATTGCATTCAAGTGAAGCGAAACGTGGATATTATAGCGACCCTACAGGATGTGCTAAATGTTACTGGATGTTACGCTGTTTAGAGATTAAAATTAGAGCGTATGATTTCCCATTGTCCTTGAATGCATCAGGATGGATGAGAGAGTGAGGGGTGAGCGGAGGTTTGTGAGAGCAGATGGCCAACGACTGGCAAGAGTAAGGCTGCAAGAGAAACAAAGACTGTTTTTAGTTTGTGTTGTTTTTGCTGGTTACGGCCAACAGGAATGGTGCTGCTGTTGTCAATAATTGACAGTTCATTTGATTATTTTTGTTATTATTGCACGTCTGGCAGAATGCGACTATATGAATGTAAGAGCTGCATAGAACCGGTCAAGGAGCTGCATAGAACCGGTCAAGGAGCCACATAGAACCGGTCAAGGAGCCGCGGGTTTTCCATCCCAGAGCTAAAGGCTTGAGCTGACGAACTGATCCTCATCTTCACTCTGATTTTCAAGATATTTCTGATATTTCTGATGTTCCCTCCTGCTGTCATCAGACAGCAGATGTGATTCCTGGTGTCTCTGATCCTGAAGTCTTTTGAGAGAACTTGAGGCCCCTGGAGAACTTCACAGGTTGCTGAGATTATGCAGACAGCTACTATATCGATGAATCAGGGACGTACACCAGGATCCTTTTTGTGGGCTTGCAGGACCTTCCTTCAGGTCCTCACCCTGAGGAAGATGAACACCAACAACCCAGCGACTGCAACTTCTGTACTTAAGTGCCAGCAGGCACCCAAGTACAAATCCAAACATCGTCTCTGATGTGATGGTGCCACGTCCAGTTCTGGTCACTCATAAACCAAGGTGGTTCTCTACAGTGCAGACCGGCTCCGTCTCTGCAGAACCTCCTCAGTGGAAGAATCATTCATACACACACTAATGGCAAGCTACTGCATAGTAGGTGAGGCTGCCATGCATCGGCACCACGGGGCCCCTCTGACCCACAAAGCGGGTGCAACGTTTTGCCCAAGGACACGGGGGCAGGTGGAGGGGAATCGAACCCACTCTGTGGAACCAACTTCTACCACCATCAGCATCCCAGGTGACAACTTATCATGATACAGACACACTTTGAAACAGTTCTGGGGCAAATGTTCTTCAAAATGTCTGCAACCATTTGGCTCCATGGGGATTTAACTTTGACACCTTGAGATGTTTCTTGGCGCGATGTCCAGAACGTCTTGCAGGAAGCCTCATCTGCCCAGCGCTGGAGAATCTCCTCAAACCATCGGAACCTTTTCCTCACCTGGAAGTGAAAATGTTTGTTTGAATTGTTGGTCCACATGGATTCAGCATCTTGGAGCCCAGAATTGATGGTTCTGATGGGTCCCAGAGTGGATTCATTTCAAAACGGCGTTTCCTGTTTGCATGAACTCCATGCCTCTTTTTTTATTCTTAAGCTCACTCACAGGTTGTAGCTCCATGTGTGTTGAACTTGCACCGTTCTCTCTCAAATGACAGCCATGGGGCAGTTTGGAGTGTTTCTGGCCCTTCGATAGCAGCGTTACAGCGCCCCGAGTGGCCTGGCATAGCTACTGCACCACTTCCTGCAGCGTTGCTCCGTTTTGTTGATGCTCATTTTAGGCCTAAAACAGGAATGTAGACCGTTTTTCCCTGCATCTACACAGAAAACGTTTATTTTCATGTTCACAGCGAAAACTCATATTTGTGAAACCGCTCATGCATTTGCCAAACCTCTAACCTGACCTTTAACCCTGAAGACAAACAATAAAAACGTGCTAACCCCGGTGGTTGGGCGCTCAGTCATCCATCCAGCCACCCAACGGGGTTTTCACTTGATTATTTGTTATTGGAAGATTAATATCTGAACACCAGCTATAAAGTCTTAAAAATGCAAACATTAAAAAGTGAAATAAGCCACGCCAAGCCTGGTGGACTGCCAGGGTTAGGGATTAACCCACAGGGTTAGAGATTAACCCACAGGGTTGGGGATTAACCCACAGGGTTAGAGATTAACCCACAGGGTTGGGGATTAACCCACAGGGTTGGGGATTAACCCACAGGGTTGGGGATTAGTTTTATGACGGTTAACTCTGAAATCAGTTTTGATTATTTGGATGTTTAAATATTCTGGTACAGATGAAAATCCAACCTGTGTTTCAGATCACAGTTCAGTTTTACTAGTTCTTCTTCATGATGATGGAGGAAAAGCTGCAGACGTTTTCCGTTCTGCCTGGTGGCTCAGCTGGTTTCCTGCTGCAGGTTTTTGTTGGACGGTTTCTCACTGTGTTAACTGGGGTACCACTCTGACTGAACCTGCACACACAGCGCAACAAAAACCTCCAGGCTCTCCTGATCCACCTGGGAAACCCTTAAAACCTCCACGGAGACCCAAACAACCGGAACCAAGCTGTGTTTCAGGTCAGCTCTCTACATGCTCCTTTATAAAGAAAACCTGAAACTTTCCTTCTCTTTCCTTCGGCTCACGTTTCTGTTCTGCTTCTGATCAAAGTCTGATCAAAGTCTGCTGTGTGTGAAATCCTCCTTTCAGATCCAACCGGATCTCCTTTCATGCTCCAGGTTTCATGGCTGCTCCGTTCTGAGGTGGACCAGGATTTTTGTCCTGGTTGGGTTCCTCTCAACACGTCTTCAGGTTTTTGTATGAGGTCGTATCACTGTGATGCTCTGACGTTCGGAAAGCGGATCCAACTCACCGTCTCTCCTAAAGGTAAGAAAAACTTCAGAAATACAAACTTCACTGCTGGGATGCAAATTTAGATTCAAACTTGAATGTTTTATTTTCCAAATGCATAAATGAGTCGAGGAGGAAAATGTTGTTTCTCTGTAAATAAGAGCAAAACGACCCGATGGACAGAAATGAGGGACGTTCTGATTTTAACGACATCATGGTTTTAAAAACATATTTATGTTGTGATGAATAAATCATTGCTTTAAGTTATGAAATGTTTTCTGTAAGAAACAAAGTTTTTCGTTTCCAGTATTAAATAAAAATAAACCTCTGAATTATCTTTGAATGTTTCAGAAACTTTAGATTTTGACTTTTGAATCTGAAAAATGTTGATTTGGTTTATTGGAATAATTGAGTTGTTTCTAAAATCCACAGTTTAAATCAGAAATGTGTTAAAATAAAAGTCAAAATGTTGAATCTAAATGTTTGTAGAGATGAAATTAAAAACTTAAACCTGAAATTCTTCACAGTTCTGAAAAACAAATACAGAATAACTTGAATCAATTTACATTCTAAGAAATCAAACTTTTAAATATAATAAAGTGTGTAATTTAATATCTAAAACTTTTAAAATGGTTTAGAAGATAAAAGTTCATCAGTGAGAAAAACATCTGAAAACATAATATTTCTATAAACTGATAAAATGTAACCAATAAATAAATATCAATATTTAATATCTTCATATTAAATATTGATATTTATTGATGGGCAGAAAGAAGGAAAACAGTTTTTATTCTTGTTTGTCTGAATATTAATTCAATCTGTGAACAAACATCAAATTTATGGATAAATCCAGTTTGTCCATTAAATCACTTTTTAATCATAAATTGTTTGTTTTTAATCTTAATGCAAAACCTTCAATATTCAACATAAAACAGTGAAAAATGTTTTCAAATAAAAACCTGCTGATATTAGCAAAATAAAAACTGATTATTACTGATAATTTAACACAAAGTCAATAAATCAAACCTTCATATTTAGTTTTTTTTGCCTTTTCAACTGAAGCTGTGATGCCAAATTAAAATATTAAATCAGAAATAAGTTGAATTAATTGAATATTTTGATGTTTTGTAGAAGATTTGAATGTTTAATTATTAATTAGTTCTAGAATGAACTGGTTTTGTTCAAACCTGTTGAATTATGAAAGTTTATTTTAATAACTTCACTAAAATCCCCTGCAGTGTTTTTAAGTCCAGTCTTTTGGTTTCTGTTTGAATGTTTGACCCGGTTCTGGTTCCGTTCAGATGACTCCCCCGTCAGTCCGACCCTCTTCCTCCTCAGTCCCCTGCAGCCCGCCGGTTCCTCCCAGAACGTCGGGTCCCCGTCGGGTCCAAACGTCTGTCTGGCTGCAGGTTTCCGTCCAAAGGGGGCCGACATGGTTCTGAGAACCACGGGGGGTCCGATCTCCCTGAAAACGAGTGCAGCCCGTCTGTCGCCGATCACCGGAACCTACTACTACCCCGGCTTCAGCGACGACACCATCCGCTCCTGCAGCCTGGACCAGTCGGCGTCCGGCGGCGGCCAGTCGGCGTCCGGCGGCGGCCAGTCGGCGTCCGGGGGCGGGGAAACAGGTATGAAACACCTGGAGGCAGAATTCAGGTTCCGGTTCTGATCAGGAGGTTCTGGACGACATTTTTACCTCTGATTGTCTCTCAAACAGGAAATCAACCTGAAGGGATTCATCCAGGTAGTGAACACTGAACACACACTGAACACACACTGAACACACACTGAACACACACACTGAACACACACACTGAACACACACACTGAACACACACTGAACACACACACTGAACACACACTGAACACACACTCTCTCTCTCTCTCTCTCTCTCTCTCTCGATGTTTCTCTGGTTCTGATTTCTGGTTCTGTCTGTAAATCCAGAAAAATCCCAGCAGAACTTCTGGGTTCTGCTGATCAGCGCCGTCCGGTTGATCCTGGCCAAAGCCGTGACCTTTAACACCATCCTGACCGTCAGAACCTTGACCCTGTGACCCGTCTGGGCCGCCGTCCGAACCGCCTGCAGGACGTAGAAACGCGTCACTCAGATTGTATAGAAATGAATCAGGAGGAGAAACTGAGTGAAATGTTTGTTTTAAATTGATCAAATAAAAATAAAATGTTTCCTGTTTTTATCGGCTAAATTTATTATTTTGTTTGATTCTTACAAAAACGCCTCCAAACAAAGTTTGCAAAAGAAATAAAGTTATTATTAAGCACAAGTTAAATTTAGCAGCATGTTTCTGTTTATGAAAATAAGTTTTTTATCTTTTTGCTTTAATTCTTTTGTCTTCACAGAAACAAAAATGAAGGAAACGGTTCAATTCGATGTTCTTCCTGGTTTGATCAGAAACGTTTGGCAGAATTTTAACAACCAGCTTCAGGTTTTAATGACAGAAAAGTTCAGAATATTCTGACTGAACTAGTTCAGTTCAGTTCAGTTCAGTTCAGTTCAGTTCAGTTCAGCCTCTGATCTGTTTGTTGAGATGAATGAATGAATGATGTTAGCAGGTTAGTGATGAACGTGTGAAACGCTCTCAGACCAACTCTTCAGTCTTTCTTGGATTGAATCTTGTTGAAAGTGCAGCAGAGGTTGATGAACTCCTTGTTGTTCTGAATTGGACCCGAGCGTCTTCAGTTTGGTCGGTTGGAACCGCAGAGCAGGAAGCTGAAGCTGCAGATGGAACCAAAAACGGCTGCAGGTTTCACATCGACTTCCTCCTTCTGACTTTATTCATGTTTTACTTCACAGCTTCAATAAAAGTCTAAAAAACAAACTGCTTCACTGTTTTTATGTTTAATGAATAGAAATCAATTCATTTATTAAACACTTTAATAAATGAAACACAAAAACCTGAAAAAAAAATCAGAAACTTTAAACTTTTATCTTCAGGTTAAAAATCTTGTTCTGCTTTTAGATTCATTATTTCCTCATGAATGGATGAAAATCCAGGTTTGATCAAAAGAAGAGTCACGATCAGGTCACATAAAGGTCACACAAAGGTCACACTGGGGTTCAGGTCTAAGGAAGGGAACCAAGAATCACTTCTCTACATGAACCAGTTCTTCAGTTCTTCTGGTTCTGCTTGTTGGTTCCGACATCCTGACGGCGTTTTGACCCGTTGGGTTTAGAACATTTCCAAGATGGCGTCTGGCCACGACGCTCCAAAGTTTGGTTCCATTTCAGTCGTTTTCTAGACGTTTCCAGGGCAACTGCAACAGGTGCAGAGCTTCAGTCACAACAAAGGAGGAACAACCTTCAGCATCCTGAGCTGCCCGACCCGACAGCCTGCAGTGACGGGCTGTCGGGTCGGGCAGAACCTCAGCTGTAGAGCTGAACACATTACAGAATAATTCTCCACTTCAAGTCAATACAGAGGAGTTTTCTTATTGGTCAATTCAGCAACTTATGGTGAAAGTTTCTGAATTCACAGATTGTTGAAATACTTGACAGGACAGGATGAGGCAGTGCTGTGCCTCACCTCTAGGGGCGCTGTGTCACTGAATGAAGCAGGCCGGTGGTTCATGTCTGTCTTCATATCACCAATGTTCTTCTTTAATTAGGTTTTCTACTCTAACATTTCACAGTCGGACATGTTGAACAATGTTTGACACATTTAGTCTTTCTGATCGGCCATGAGGCAGGAAGTACCGTCCCTCGCTGACAGGGGGCAGTGCTGCGCCTCAGACACAACGAGCAACATCTGCTAAGAAGAGACGATTCTCTATAGACGATTATAGGGAATAGATCGTCTCTATTCTGGTTTAAAGAGACGATCAGAACCGCTTTGGGCCGCTCCATCTGGCAGCAGATGTTTGAAAATGAGAAATGATTATTTTTGCAACAGGATGAAGGAGGAATAGAAAAGAAAATCATGCACAGTTTTCATTTCTAATCAGAGAAAAGGTCAGCCAAGTAAAACATTCAAAGAATTTAGAAAAATGTGAGCTTATTACATTTTTTTTCCCTCATTGTTATATCAACTCACATCAGTTATGGTGAGAATTAAAACAGCTTCTGTTGGATTTTGGATTCGTACATCAAACTGATGGAGCCTGGAGCCATTTGACAGGGATGAAAAGCGATGGAGTGGTTGCTTAGCAACGGTGAAGGAGTGGTTGCTTAGCAACGGTGAAGGAGTGGTTGCTTAACGACGGTGATGGAGTGGTTGCTTAGCAACGGTGAAGGAGTGGTTGCTTAACGACGGTAATGGGGTGGTTGCTTAGCGACGGTGTTGGGGTGGTTGCTTAGCGACGGTGATGGGGTGGTTGCTTAGCGACGGTGTTGGGGTGGTTGCTTAGCGACGGCGATGGGGTGGTTGCTTAGCGACGATGATGGGGTGGTTGCTTAGCAACGGTGTTGGGGTGGTTGCTTAGCGACGGTGTTGGGGTGGTGGTTGTAGCGCGGTGTTGGTTGCTTAACGACGGCGATGGGGTGGTTGCTTAGCGACGGTGTTGGGGTGGTTGCTTAGCGACGGTGATGGGGTGGTTGCTTAGCGACGGTGTTGGGGTGGTTGCTTAGCGACAGTGAAGGAGCTTGCAGCGCCTCCTCTTGGTTCTGCTGCTTCCTGCGTCTCATTCTGACCCAGTGGACCGGAACCGGAGCCTCACTGGTTGCTCCAAACTTTAGAGAGTTTCTACTTTCTTTTATTTCACGTTTTAATTCGACACTCGGATGGAAACTCAGAACTTTTGTGTGGAAGTTTCTGTTGCTGCAGCAGTTATTGTTCTGATCCAGAACAAACTGTTACCACGGATTCTGGTTCCACCGCCTGCATACAGAACAACTGCCGACCCAAATGCTGCCTTCCTGTTTTAGTCGTGTTGCTCTGGCGGTTCTGCTGCTCTGAACCTTCTGGGTCAGAACCCCGCTGAGCAGGTGCTGTTTTTTAGGCTGCAGGTGAAGTCGGGTTCAGAACCGGGTCTCATCAGTTTCCTGCCTTCCAGCACAAACTGAAGGAAGCAGAAAACAGTAAAACTGATCCTGGTTCTGATCCAGAACCTGAGCAGACCGACCGCTCACAGGCTGCTCATCTTCATAGAAATACCTCATTTAGAAAGTTATTAATGAACAATAACGGGTCTCAGATCACAGTTTGTCTGGAAAAACTGATGAACGATTTTCAGACTTTCTGAATTTACATTAATGTCAGATTTTCTTTAAGCTTCACAGAAAACCTTTTGACAGATTTTAAAAAACGTTCCAGCTTTCTGAAACTTACAGCCTGATTTTCTGCTGGGACAAATCCTGGAAGTTCCAGGAAACATTCCAGGAAACCTTCCAGGTCCTTCTTGCCTGTTGCTGTATTTAATGTAGAGAGGATTTCCAGGACTGGACTAAGAGCTGAGGCAGCAACAGGTCCGGTCCGGTCCGGTCCGGTCCGATTGATCCTGGTTCTGTCCAGTCGTTTCCAGGCCTCACCAGTTTAAAGGAGGCGGAGCCTGAGAGCAGAGACCAGCCTGATGGGCTCACGACTCGCTGGCGCCCCCATCAGTTCATCCTGGTCCGTTTGGACTTTAACTGTCGGTTCGGCGCCTCGATGTTCTGGAGTTCTGGAGAAGATATGATGCAGGTCAGTTTTTATTTTTATTTAAATTTTATGAAAAGGTGAAGAAAAATGTAAATTTATGAACTGAAGTTTTGAACAGAATTTATGACTAATGAGAAACTTGGTTCTGAAATTATTAAAACATTGAAACAAAAATACATATAAAAATATAAATGAACAAACTGTGAAGATTTGGACAAGTTGAATGTTTTCAATCTTCCAGCAGGAACAGATTAGGAGCAGATAATCCAGATTATTGGCCTCTGAAGGTCACAGCAGTTTTTGTCTCCGTCTTTATTTCTGTGTGAATCAAGGAGCTGAAAAAATGTATTTTGGAAAAGGAACCAAACTGAGAGCAGAGAACCGTAAGAGAACATATCCTGATCACACTGAACTGCAGCTCATCTTATAGATTTATTGATTATTTTTATCAGCTCTATAGATGTTTGATCAACAGAAACAAAGTAGAAAATGAAAGCAGAACTGAGAAAAAGATGTGAGATCAGGCAGCAGGATAAATAAATGAAGGATTTGGAGAATAAAGCAACAGGTGGGATTAGATTATTTTAATAACCTCGGCTGGATTAGGTCACTTCTTATTTTGGTCATTTATTGAGTTTTTTAATGTGTTAATAATGGAAACTAAACTATTAACAACAGAAGGTGAAAATCTGACAAACATTTTATTTCCCAGTAATAAACATGATTATTAAATGAATAAAACCAGATCAGGTTCTGGTTCAGGTTCCCTCAGCAGAGCAAATAAACTCTACACTGAAGCTGGTGAGACGCAAACATTGGATCTCAGATGAATTATTAATGTCTGAAGATGCTTCATTAGAAATCATGGAATATTAAAACAATATTCTGATCAGCTGACGATCAAATCCAATCAAAATAATCCAAACAGAAAAAGATTTATTATTATTATTATTGTTATTATTATTATTATTATTATTATTATTATTATTATTATTATTATTATTATTGTTATTATTACAAAAATTAAAATACAGAGAGAGAAAACCAAGAGAGTCCCGATGAGAACCGGGTTCAGAACCGGGTTCAGGACCGGGTTCAGGACCGGGTTCAGGACCGGATTCAGGACCGGGTTCAGGACCGGGTTCAGCCTGACGCTCAGATCCCAGCTGGTCCTGAGGTCTGAACTGGTTCCCAGTCCGGACTGGTTTTTGCTGAGCCGTGCGTCTCGGTGGGACCGATCAGGGTCGGTACAGAACCGTTTTTGGACAAGGAACCAAAGTGTTTGTCCAGAACCGTGAGTTAAACTTCAACTAAATTTATTATTATTCTGCTTTAAAGAAAAAACTTTGAGAAAATAATTTTCCTTCAGATTTTTGATTTGAACCTGAAGTTGGTTTGAAGTTTTATAACTTTATTAAATCAGTGAAAACGATCAGTTCTGATGTTTGACTGAATTCATCTCAGGAATATGAATTTATTTATTACATATTAATTTATTCATTTATTAGACCAAAGAAAAGCAGAAAACTTTTAACTGCGCCGATATTTTGGACTTTTCTGTGTTTTTAAACTCGACTGAGTTTTTCATATTTACCCAGTAAATAATAAACATGAATAATAATAATATCATAAATATGAGAATCGTTGATGTTTTTGTTGAGCTCTTTGTCTCGGTGTGAGGGGAAACGATGAGAAGTTGATCTTTGGACCCGGAACCCGACTCCTGGTTCGGTCCGGTGAGAAAAACTGAATGTTTCAGTTATTATTATTAAATTATTAAAATCGTTTCTGTCTTTAATAAAAATAATTTAAACACAGAGATTCAGTTTATATTCTGAGCAACAGAAATGAAACGAAACAGATTTTAGATTTTAAAAATAATGAAAACCTGGAAACATTCAGAAAATTATTATTATTATTATTATTATTATTATTATTATTATTATTATTATTATTATTATTATTATTATTATTATTATTATTATTATTATTATTTTTAATCATAAAATATCAACTAGTTCAGGCTTTAAGAACCATCCAGATGTAAATCACCATTTCAGAACCACAACGGACCGGGTCCAGCTGGAGCGGTTCTGGTTCTGGTTCTGGTTCTGGTTCTGGTTCTGGTTCTGGTTCTGGTTCTGGTTCTGGCTTCAGTCACGGTGTGAAGGGAACCGCTGGCAGGCTGCTGTTCTCTGCAGGAACCCGACTCGTCGTCGCTTCAGGTCGGTTCAGGTCCAAAGTGACCCGATCCGGTTCTGGTTCTGGTTCTGGAGTAGAGCTACGGGTCAGATTCAGTTTGACGAATTACTAATAAAAATAAATTCGAATGTTTTAAAGAATTTCACCAGAACTTTCTAGAAAAAATTCAATTTCCTGTGAATATAAATTTTAATCAAACTGAAGTTCTGCTGCGTCTCGACCCGGTCCGTTTTTGTTCTGCTGTTTCCTGATGTGTGAATTCTGGTTCTGCTTATGGGAAACTGCTGTTTGGACCCGGAACCCGACTCACTGTTCAGAACCGTAAGTTCTGTTCTGGACTTGGAACATTTTGATCCAAATATTTTAGCAACAGAAGCTTGAAGTTTAAACTTCTGGGTCCGGTTCTGATCTGGGTCCGGTTCTGATCTGGGTCCGGTTCTGATCTGGGTCCGGTTCTGATCTGGGTCCGGTTCTGCTGCTCCAGAACCTCTGGGTTGTCCGGCCGTCAGTTTGAGTTTAAATTTCTTACTTTAAATTTGGTGAATAAATGATGAAGTTCTGAGAGTCCAAACGGACCTGAGTTCTGGTTCTGGTTCTGCTTCTGGTTCTGGTTCTAGTTCTGGTTCTGGTTCTGGGTTTTGGGTCGGCCGTCTCTCACTGTGTGACAAGAGGAAACGACAAGATGCTCTTTGGAGTCGGAGTTCTGCTCCAAGTCCAACCGGGTCAGAACTTTATTTGAATTTCCAGTAAAATGATCCGGTTCTGGTCAGACGGACCGGACTGCTCCATGAACCGGGTCTCTGTCTGAACCCGATCAGAACCTGGGCTTGTTGGGTTTATTTATGAGCAGAAACTGTTTTGCTGGTTCTGGTTCTGGTTCTGGTTCTGGTTCTGGACTGAGGTCCAGTTAAGGTTCTGGTTCAGAATTTTGGGTTTTCTGTCTGAACAATGAAACGGTTCCGAGTTTGTTCTCCTCTAGAACCGCTTTGGGTTTTCAGCTTCTCTGAGAGTCAGAACCAGAACCGACCCGGTCGGCTGGGAGAACCGGTTTGGGTTCTGTGTGAGGCTGGGTGACGGGTTCTGGTCGGGTCCAAAGCCTGTTTGGACCTGGAGCTAAACTCACCATGAACGGCACCAGGTTCTGTTAGCGGTTCTGTTAGCGGTTCTGTTAGCGGTTCTGTTATTGGTTCTGGAGGAACATGGACAGTTTCAGAACCAGGAGAACCGGACCTTTTGGGCTGGATTAAGTTCAGATTTTCTTGCCGGTTCAGAATCCAGCTGCTGTTTGGACCAGAACCAGAGGCCCGGTTCGGCCCAGCGGTTTTTGTTCTGAAGCTTCTTGTTGTGTGAAATCTGGAGCCGGCGATAAAGTTCTGTTCGGGTCCGGAACCAAGCTGAGCGTCGGGTCCAGTGAGTTCTGAGAATTATTGTTGTTAAAAATCCAAATTAAGAAATAACTTCAATCCAAACCAGTTTGTTTCTTAGAATCCGAACCAGTTTGACCAGTTTAACCAGTTTGATCAGTTTAACCAGTTTGACCAGTTTAACCAGTTTAACCAGTTTGACCAGTTTAACCAGTTTAACCAGTTTAACCAGTAGGTTCTAGAAACAATCTGAACATTTTGATCTGAATTCATGTAAATATGAAACTGAAGTTTTATTGAAACCAAAAAGAAACTTAAAATAAGTTTCATATTTAATCCTGGATTAAAAGATTTTAGATCCAGATTAGAAAATAATCCAGGCAGTTTCTGTCCTGGAGCTTCATGATGTGTGAAAACTGGAGCGCAGAAGCTGCTCTTTGGAGCCGGAACCAGTTTAACCATCGAAACCAGTAAGAGATCCGAAAACAGGAAGTAAAAAATGATCAAAACGCCGAAATATTGAAAATGATGAAAAGAACCAGAATCTGAAAATAGAAACAAAAACATGAAAACTTTCAATGTTTTCAATTAAATTCCAGATTTAATCTGGATTTAATCTGACTGGCTGTGTGAAAACCATCTTCGGAACTGGAACCAGTGAAACCAGTGAAACCAGTAAGAGATGAAAAACCTTTAAAGATGAAAATAAAATCATCTGAAGGATAAAAATAATAAATTATGTTTTATTGTTGCCACAAATCTAAAGTTTAAAAAGAAATTAAAGTTTTTGTTGTAAAATAATAATTTTAAATCTGATTAAATTTAATGAGATAAAAACATAAAATTTAGTTTTTTTAAATGTTATAAAAACTTTTTTACTAATAAAAAATGATCAAAGATTAAATCCATATTTTTGTTTTTGTTATGAATCTTCCTGCTGTGTGACTGGAAGTTCTGATAAAATCGTCTTTGGAACTGGAACCAGTTTAACCATCGAAACCAGTAAGAGATGAAAAACCTTTAAATAAAATCAGCTCATAAATTACATAAATTATTTTATTGTAGTAAATAATCCTAAAGTTTAACTGTAAAATAATCACTAAAATTTCAGTAAAATTTTCTGAATTTTAAAAATTTGTTGCAATTTAATCAAATGAAAACTTGAAAATTTGATAAAAATCGGATTAAAAAGTTTTTTGTTTTTGTTATGAATCTTCCTGCTGTGTGACTGGAAACTCTCAAAAGATCGTCTTTGGAACTGGAACCAGTTTAACCATCGAAACCAGTAAGAGATGAAAAACCTTTACATACAATCAGCTGAAGGATTAAAAATCATAAATTCTATAAATTATTTTACTGTAGTAAATAATCCTAAAGTTTAACTGTAAAATAATCAGAATCAGTTAAAATGAATCATTTTTAATAAAAATCTGATTATTGATTACTGATTAAAATCGGATCATGGAAGAATAAAAAGTTTTTCGTTTTTGTTATGAATCTTCCTGATGTGTGACTGGAAGTTTTGAAAAGATCGTCTTTGGAACTGGAACCAGTTCAACCAGTGAAACCAGTAAGTTCTGATGTTGATCTTAAATATAATAATTAGAATAATGTGAAATATTTATGATTGTTTTAAAACTTAAACCTGAAGAATTTAATATTTTCAGAAATAAAATAAAATCAGAAACGTTGAGATGAATTTAAACTTTCATCATATTTAATAATTGATGAAGAAAATCAAACGATTCTGTTTTGAAGTGTTTGGATGTGAAAACTGTGAACCAGATTAAATATTAAAACCAGATTAAATATGAAACCAGATTAAATATAAAACCAGATTAAATATGAAACCAGATTAAATATAAAACCAGATTAAATATAAAACCAGATTAAATATGAAACCAGATTAAATATAAAACCAGATTAAATATGAAACCAGATTAAATATAAAACCAGATTAAATATAAAACCAGATTAAATATGAAACCAGATTAAATATAAAACCAGATTAAATATGAAACCAGATTAAATATAAAACCAGATTAAATATTAAAACCAGATTAAATATTAAAACCAGATTAAATATAAAACCAGATTAAATGTCTCCTCTGCTGAGTTCCGGATCAGAACCAGAACCTTGGCATCGTTCTGGTCAGCGGCTCCTCAGGGTCCGATTCTGTGGTTCTGTTCAGCTCAGTCTTTCAGAGTGGTGGTACTGATGGTTCTGGAGGTTCTGATGGTTCTGATGGATCATCAGGGTTCTGCTCCTCAGCGGACCGGACCGGCTCTGCTGGTTGTGTCTGAAGGTTCTGTTGGATCCAGGCCCGGTTGGGGTTTTTGTTCTGACGGTTCTGGCTGTGCGACTTATTCCTCTGGAGGGAACCGGGTTCTGTTCGGATCCGGAACCAGGTTGTTGGTGACCAGCAGTAAGTCCAGTTCTGTTCAGATTACAATCCGGATCAGAACCGGTTCTGTTTGGGTTTGGACCTTCATGATGTGTTGAAACCAGTGAGAACAGAAACTTCAGAACCAGAACCAGAACCTGCAGGTTCTGGTTCTGGTTCTGGTTTGTGCTGAGGAGCTGCTTGCTGTGTGACTGATGGGAGGAAGATTCTGTTTGGACCTGGAACCAGTTTAACCAGTGAAACCAGTAAGTGGAGAATCCTCTGAAACCAGTATTGGTTCTAAATGTTCAAATAAGTTGAAATAATCTTTGAGCCTCAGTGGATCAGAACCAGAACCGCTTAATGAGTTCCAATAACTGATCGATAAAATCATTTGTATTGCTGCTGCAGCTCCCAGTTCATGTTCTGGTTCCTCCTGCTGTGTGACTGGTTCCCAGTATAAGATCTACTTTGGAACTGGGACCAGTCTGATGGTGGAAACCAGTAAGTTCAGAAATATGAATTTTATTAAATGTGATTAAAAAACAATCAGAAAACCTGATAAATTCATCAAATATTGAAATGATCCAAAATCAGATTTGAATGTTTTGTTTCTTTTTTTAAAAAAAATTCAAACTGGGGCAAAAAATAATCTGTAACTTTATTATAAGTTCAGAAATGTTTATTAGTTCAAATATGATTTTAAACATTTACAGTTTGTCATCAAATAACCTGAAAAAAAATTATAAAATTTAATAAAAATCATCCAAGACAAAAATTACAACAAATTCAGAATTTAATTTAATTTAATTTTTTACAGTTTTGTTTCTTAAACTGAACTGGAGAAAAAAAAGAGATAAAAATATGAATTTTCATAAAACTGTTATAATGGGGTAACTGGTTTCTGTACTGGTTCCTCCTGCTGTGTGACTAACAACCAGTATAAGATCTACTTTGGAACTGGGACCAGTCTGATGGTGGAAACCAGTAAGTTCAGAAATATCATTTCTAAAAACCTTCATTTAATCATTTTAATATTTAGTTAAATTATTATCAGTTTAACTTTTAGATTAATATTTACTGTCAACATATTTATCATAAATATTAACTGTTTCATGAATTTAAATTATCTGTTGAGCATGGACCAGTTTAACCAGTTGAACCAGTTTAACCAGCTGAACCAGTTGAACCAGTTTAACCAGTTGAACCAGTTTAACCAGTTGAACCAGTAGTGTGTTGCTTCTGAAAATATTAGTTTAAATTCATCGCCAACATTATAGAAAATAATTTACGATAGAATTTCCAGGATCCAATTCTATTTAAAAAGATCAGATTATTTAATTCATTTGATTTTATTTTATTGTTTCATGGTTGAACTGGTTGAACTGGTTGAACTGGTTTATGCTGGGCAGCTTCATGCTGTGTGACTGGAACCAGTGTGAACAAGCTGCTGTTTGCCAGTGGAACCAGATTAACCAGTGAAACCAGTAAGTGCTGATTATAAATGTTATTTTAACAAAGATTAAACTCAAAAACATAAAAACATTTAATAGAGTAAAAAAATGACTCCTAATTAAATATTAAAGTAAATATTAAATAAAATGATAATAATATAATATTAAATATTAATCTGGTTTAATATTCAAAATATTCAAATTTCTGTTTCTAATTTAAATCCTGAGATCAGGTTTTAGTTGGATTCTGGTTGAACTGGTTGAACTGGTTTATGCTGGGCAGCCTCATGCTGTGTGACTGGTGCAGACAGGAGCAAGCTGCTGTTTGCCAGTGGAACCAGATTAACCAGTGAAACCAGTAAGTGCTGATTAGATTTGCCATTAAAAGGCCTTCAGATAGAAACCAGTTTGAACCAGTTTGAACCAGTTTGAACCAGTCTGAAGAACCAGTCTGAACCAGTCGGGTTCAAAGTACGTATCAAAAACTTGTTTTATATTAACATTTATTTAAAGTTTGTATAAAACTGTAAAACAGAATCTGATTGAATTTAATAAATTAAATAAACTTTTAAAGGAAAAACTCTTCAGTTCCCAAGAAAATGTTTAAATTTAATCCAAAAGTTTTATTTGAACTGGTTTGTACTGGTTGAACTGGTTTGTACTGGTTGAACTGGTTTGTACTGGTTGAACTGGTTTGTACTGGTTGAACTGGTTTGTACTGGTTTATGTTGTGGAGCTTTATGTTGTGTGACTAATGCTAATAGAAACCAGCTGCTGTTTGCCAGTGGAACCAGTTTAACCATTGAAACCAGTAAGTAAAGAATTATAAATGTTGTTTTTAAAAGTTTTTCAACTCAAAGACGTTAAAACAAATAAATCTAAACAAAATAAATATTTAATAATAATATTAATATAAATATAAATACACAATAGTACAATGGTATTTGAGTCTGGTTTGTACTGTTTGTACTGGTTGAACTGGTTTATGTTGGGCAGCTTCATGCTGTGTGACTGGTGCTAACCAGAATAAGATGATCTTTGCCAGTGGAACCAGTTTAACCATTGAAACCAGTAAGTGTACAGAGTAGAACCTCAAAGTTCTGTTCTGGGTCCGTTTGGTGCCGGTTCTGATTTAGTTGACAGAAAAACTTTAAGAATTATTTAAAACTAAAAACGCTGTTGAGTTTATTCTGTTCGGTTCGGTTCTGATCCGGTCCAGTTCTGCTCTGGTCGGGTCCGGTTTGGTCCGGTCCGGTTCTTGACATCAGCTCTCTTGCTGTGTGAATTACGGAGGAGGATCAGGGAAGATGATCTTTGGTTCTGGAACCAGTTTAACCATTGAAACCAGTAAGAACGTTTAACTGGGTTTATTATTGTCAGAAACTTTCTGCTGATTTTTTAAATTTTTCTGTGAATTTAATAAATAAAAAAGAGAAGATAAAATAATAAAGACCAACTAATAAAATAAACAGATCAAATTATTTTCAGATGAAATTTAAATGAAAATATTAAATAATTTTCCAGAGAAAATTTTCCTCCAAGTTTTAAACGTTTCAGGTTTTGATTCATGAAGCTTCATGTTGGACCTGCGAACAGAACCAGAACCAGAACCATCAGAACATTTTATGCTCAACAGGAAAAACATGAAAATGAGAGAAAATGTTGATTAGAAAATAAATTCAGATTATTTTTAATCCAAACTGAGAACCAAAATTCAGCAAATTAAAATAAACGAAAAACAAAGAAAGTTTTTCACCAGCAGTTAGAAAAAGTTCTGGTTCTGGTTCTGGTTCTGGTCCTGGTTCTGGTTCTGGTTCTGGTCCTGGTTCTGGTTCTGGTCCTGGTTGTGGTTCTGGTTCTGGTCCTGGTTGTGGTTCTGGTTCTGGTTCTGGTTCGGCCCGGTTTCTGCTCTGGAGGTTCTGGTTGTGTGAATGTTGGAGCTGCGAACCGGGTCGTCTTTGGTTCTGGAACCAGTTTAACCATTCAAACCAGTAAGTAAACTGGAATAAACATTTAAATTTCACTGTAAAAAATTAGTACAGAAAAAAATAAACCAACTGATTAGTTTGATTGTAATAATCTATAATCCCAGTGATAATCTGTTAATTTTACTCAGAATATTTAATAATCTGCTTCCTTCAGTGATTTTTTAAGTTTTTTAATCAGAAATCGATAAATAAAAGTTTCTGCTTCTCATTTTAAATCCGCAGCAACCAGAATATTAATCCCAGTTTAGATTATGTCACATTATTGTCAGATTAAACTATTAATATTGTCAACAATGGTAATTTAATCCCAGCAGAAGCTCATCTTTAGAAATGGTTCTGTTGGTTCTGTTGGGTTTTTGTTCTGGAGGTTCTGGTTGTGTGAATTCTGGAGGAGTTTCTAAGATCGTCTTTGGTACCGGAACCAGATTAACCATTGAAACCAGTAAGTTCTGACATTTCATCTGGAGAAGAACTGGGCTCAAACCAGAACCCCGTTCAGAACCATCGCCTGGTCCAGTTCTCAGAATCGACTCAAAATAAAGTTTCTCTGAAATTTTACTTTTTTTTTTTTTCTAAATTTGATTTGAATAAAAAACTTTTAGATAAAAACCAAAATAAAAGTGAAATTTGTTTTCTGGAGTTTATTGAAAATAGTTTGATTATCAATAAATCCTGAGAACAGTGAGGTTCTGGAGGCGTTCTGGTCCGGCCCGGATCGGCCCAGTTACTGTCATGGAGCTTCATGCTGTGTGAATTCTGGCTACAAGATCTTCTTTGGTACCGGAACCAGTCTGACCATCAGAACCAGTAAGTTCTGATTAACATCCATCATTTTATTGGACTTTATATGAATCTGGTTATGATGCTGTTTGGACCCGGAACCAGAACTTTTACTGATCAAACCGGATTATTGGCAAAAACTATTAATCAGTTCAGATCAATTTTATTTATTCATAAATCATCTTGTTAAATATTAAATGTTTTTATTGGATTTTAAATTTCAGGTTAATTATTCGTAGTTTTAATTCCAAATTTAAAAAATTTTTTAATTCTGATCTAAATTGTTCCTTAAATCAGAATAATAAACATTTATTAACGTTAATAATAACTATTAATGAAACGGAGCTCATCACTTATCAGTTATTGATGGATTATTGATCCAGATTCAGTCATGATGTTTCACACAGTGTGAACACAAACAGGATCCTGTTTGGACCTGGAACCAGTTTAACCATTGAAACCAGTAAGTAAAGAATTATAAATGTTGTTTTTAAAAGTTTTTCAACTCAAAGACGTTAAAACAAATAAATCTAAACAAAATAAATATTTAAT
Source organism: Gambusia affinis (assembly GCF_019740435.1). NCBI lineage: Eukaryota > Metazoa > Chordata > Actinopteri > Cyprinodontiformes > Poeciliidae > Gambusia > Gambusia affinis. The sequence continues at coordinate 27,891,987 of NC_057879.1, forward strand.
AATAATATTAATATAAATATAAATACACAATAGTACAATGGTATTTGAGTCTGGTTTGTACTGGTTGAACTGGTTGAACTGGTTTATGTCGGTCCGTTTCATGATGTGTGACTGGTTCCGACCAGAGGAAGCTTCTGTTCGCCAGCGGAACCAGTTTAACCATTGAAACCAGTAAGAACGTTTAACTGGGTTTATTATTGTCAGAAACTTTCTGCTGATTTTTTAAATTTTTCTGTGAATTTAATAAAAATAAAAAAGAGAAGATAAAATAATAAAGACCAACTAATAAAATAAACAGATCAAATTATTTTCAGATGAAATTTAAATGAAAATATTAAATAATTTTCCAGAGAAAATTTTCCTCCAAGTTTTAAACGTTTCAGGTTTTGATTCATGAAGCTTCATGTTGGACCTGCGAACAGAACCAGAACCAGAACCATCAGAACATTTTATGCTCAACAGGAAAAACATGAAAATGAGAGAAAATGTTGATTAGAAAATAAATTCAGATTATTTTTAATCCAAACTGAGAACCAAAATTCAGCAAATTAAAATAAACGAAAAACAAAGAAAGTTTTTCACCAGCAGTTAGAAAAAGTTCTGGTTCTGGTCCTGGTTCTGGTTCTGGTCCTGGTTCTGGTCCTGGTTCTGGTTCTGGTTCTGGTTCTGGTTCTGGTTCTGGTTCGGCCCGGTTTATGCTCTGGAGGTTCTGGTTGAATAAATGTTGGAAAGCTGATTGAATGATTTTTGGTTCTGGATGCTGTTCTGGAACCAGACTAACCATTCAAACCAGTAAGTAAACTGGAATAAACATTTAAATTTCACTGTAAAAAATTAGTACAGAAAAAAATGTTAAAAATGTTTTTAAAAATATGAATGTTCTGAAACCCGTTATTCTGTAGAACCCGGTTCTGGTTCTGGTTCTGCTGAACCCGTTTATGTTCTGGATCGTCTTGCTGTGTGACTGATGGATTTAAGATGATCTTTGGTACCGGAACCAGTTTGACCATTGAAACCAGTAAGTTCTGATCCAAATGTTTGGTGATTTTATTTCAGATTTTAAAAATTAATAAAACAGAATCAGATCAATAAAAACCCGATCAGAACCCATCAGAACCAGTAACAGAACTGGTTCTGTAATCAGTCCAGCTTCAGAAAATAATCCAGATTATAGATTAAATTTATTCTAATAATCAGATTTTAATCTCATCAGTTCTGGTACCAGAGTTTATCAACCGGGCCGGTTCTGATAGTTCTGGTTCTGGAGCTTCAGGCTGTGTGAATGCTGCAGGGGGATATAAGATCTACTTTGGTTCTGGAACCAGTTTGACCATTGAAACCAGTAAGTTCTGATTCTATTCAGTCATTGCAGGAGAGATCCAGTTGTCCCAAAAGTTCTGGTTCTGAAAGAGAAAATTAAAATTAAAAAAACAAATTAATTTTTTTAATGAGTCAAAAAATATTTAATATTTATTCTGAACTTTCAAAATAAAAGTCTTTACAACTCAGAAATAATTTATTTCCTGGTACTGGAGAGGTTCTGATCCGGTTCTGATCCGGTTCTGATCCGGTTCGTACCAGCTGAGTTTTGGTCCTTTAGCCTCAGACTGTGTGAATGCTGGGCAGAAGATCTTCTTTGGTTCCGGAACCAGTTTAACCATTGAAACCAGTAAGTTTGAATATTTTTATTTGTTTCCCAGGAAAATCGTTTCAAATCCATTTTCATGAATCATTAAGAGAAACTTCAGATTAAATTATTAAAGATTTTATTTATTTGAGTTTAAAAATAAAAAATTATGAAAAGTTCAAACATTTTTCAGAATTTTTCAATTCAGAAAAATGAAAATTAATCAAAAGATTAAATTATTTTTTAATCCAAATGAAATTAGAATTTTGCTTTAATAAATCAGACTTTATGTTTTACTCTTCATTCTGATCAGAACCGGTCAGAACCGGGTTCTTGTCGGGAATCTGGTGGCTTTAAGATGATCTTTGGTACCGGAACCAGTTTAACCATTGAACCCAGTAAGTTCTGGTTGTAGTTGTTCTTTTCAGAACCGGATCCGGTTCCATAAAATAAAGATCAATACTGGATCATTTTTACATTTCAGGGAAAAATTGAAAATTTTTTTAAAACCTTTTAAAATGTAAAGAAAAATTTAATAATTTATCTGAAAAACCCAGAACCAGAACCAGAACCAGAACCGGTTCTGGTTCTGGTTCTGGTGAACCCGTTTACGTTCTGGATCGTTTCGTTGTGTGACTGGTGGCAACAAGATTCGGTTTGGACCTGGAACCAGTTTAACCATTGAACCCAGTAAGTTCTGATCCAGATGTCCATGGTTCTGGAGTTGTGACTGTTTGGTCCCAGAACCTCATCTGAACCGGGTCCAGAACCGGTTCTGATAAAATAAAATATTAAGTCAAAAAAAATTATTAGATTTTTTTTTTAACTGAAATTGAGACAAAAATTATTTTTATTGAATATTTACTTTTCAAAATAAAAGCCTTAAATAATAATTTAGTTTTTGGAAATAATCCTGACACTGCAGCGGTTCTGACCCGGTTCTGATCCGCTGAGTTTTGTTCTGGAGCTTCATGCTGTGTGAATCTTGGGCAGAAGTTGATCTTTGGTACCGGAACCAGTTTAACCATTGAAACCAGTAAGTTCTGTCCTCGGCCCGTTTGGATCATTCAGAGCTCCAGTTTGGTTTTGATGAAGTCGGTTTGAGATGAACCAAACCCGTCGGGCCTTAGAACCAGAACCGGGCAGAGACTAAAACCTGAGAAACTAAATTTAAAGAATCCAGAAGGTTCTGCCAGGTTGTCTGGTTCTGGTTCTGGTTCTGGTTCTGGTTCTGAAGCTTAATGTCAGGGCGCCTCATGCTGTGTGAATTCTGGTGGAAACCAGTTCAAGATTCTGTTTGGTACCGGAACCAGGCTGAGCGTCCAGAACCGTAAGTTCTGCTGAATAAATGTGAAATGATTGAATGATTTTCTGGTTCTGATGCTGTTTGGACCGGAACCAGAACTTTCTGATCAGACCAGAAACCATAAGATTTAAAATGATCAATTTATCAACATTTTTATAAAGTTACATTTTTATTTCTTCTATAATTTTTAAATATTTAAAATTAAAACAAATTCTGCCTTTTATTCAAATCAATATTTTATACTGGTGAACGTTTCCAGCAGAACCGGGCCGGTTCTGCTCGGCCCAGTTTGTGATCAGAAGCTTCATGTTGTGTGAATCAAATGAAGATGATCTTTGGTACCGGAACCAGTTTGACCATTGAAACCAGTAAGTTCTGATCCAAATGTTTTGTGATTTTATTTCAGATTTTAAAAATTAATAAAACAGAATCAGATCAATAAAAACCCGATCAGAACCCATCAGAACCAGTAACAGAACTGGTTCTGTAATCAGTCCAGCTTCAGAAAATAATCCAGATTATAGATTAAATTTATTCTAATAATCAGATTTTAATCTCATCAGTTCTGGTACCAGAGTTTATCAACCGGGCCGGTTCTGATAGTTCTGGTTCTGGAGCTTCAGGCTGTGTGAATGATGCAGGGGGATATAAGATCTACTTTGGTTCTGGAACCAGTTTAACCATTGAAACCAGTAAGTTCTGATTCTATTCAGTCATTGCAGGAGAGATCCAGTTGTCCCAAAAGTTCTGGTTCTGAAAGAGAAAATTTAAATAAAAAAAAAACAAATAAATTTTTTTAATGAATCAAAAAATATTTAATATTTATTCTGAACTTTCAAAATAAAAGTATTTAAAACTCAGAAATAATTTATTTCCTGGTACTGGAGAGGTTCTGGTCCGGTTCTGATCCGGTTCTGATCCGGTTCTGATCCGGTTCGTACCAGCTGAGTTTTGGTCCTTTAGCCTCAGACTGTGTGAATGCTGGGCAGAAGATGATCTTTGGTTCCGGAACCAGTTTAACCATTGAAACCAGTAAGTTCTGATCAAATGTTTCCTGGTTCCGGTCCGAGGTTCTGTAGACGGGAAGGTTTGGTTCTGTTCAGAACCTCGAGTGATTTAAGCTGAAACTGAACAAAATGAATTAGTGAAGTGGGTCCAGAACCAGAACCGGGTCCAGAACCAGAACCGGGTCCAAATAGATAAAAAGGAAAATGTGAAATAATTTATTGATCCGGTTGGTACCGGTTGGGTTTTGGTTCTGGAGCTTCAGGTTGTGTGAATGCTGGAACCAAGATGATCTTTGGTACCGGAACCAGTTTAACCATTGAAACCAGTAAGTTCTGATCCAGATCTTTAATGGTTCCAGTTCTGGAAATGGAAACATTTGGTCCTAAAATGTTCTGGAGTAACTTTTCAAACTTTAAATCAAAAAGTTCTTTTACTGGGTCGGGTTCTGTTGGGTGAGTCTGTACCAGTTTAACCAGTAGAACCAGTTTAATCAGTTTAGTGTTTCTGTTATAAATAATCTTTTCCAGTTGGAGACGATTCAGATCCAAAGTTTCAGAACCTAAACAGTCCCAGTTCTGGTACTTTGGATCCGTCCACTGATGGAAAAATAAACAAGCCAAAGTGAATAAAACCAGTAAAAATCAAATCTGTAATGGAAACCAGTTCAACCATTTACATCAAACCTGAGACGTAGAAACTGGATTCTTTTGACCCGGTTTGGTTCTGTTTTGGTTCTGGTTGGTTCTGCTCAGTTGTTGTTGAGGAGATTCATGTTGTGTGTTTACTGGGAACAGGATCCTGTTTGGTACCGGAACCAGTTTGACCATTGAAACCAGTAAGATTTTCTGTTTTGATCTGTTTATTCAGAAAAACATTCAGAGCTCACGAAGTTTTTCTAAACTTTAGATAAAAACTTTTGTTTTTCACCGATCAGAACCAATCAGAACCGATCAGAATCGGGTCAGAACCGATCAGAACCGATCAGAACCGATCAGAACCGGTCGGAACCAGTTCTTGTCGGGTAGGTTCAGGCTGTGTGACTGATGGTGGATTTAAGATGATCTTTGGTACCGGAACCAGTTTGACCATTGAAACCAGTAAGTTCTGGTTGTAGTTGTTCTTTTCAGAACCGGATCCGTTCCATAAAATAAAGATCAATACTGGATCATTTTTACATTTCAGGGAAAAATTGAAAATTTTTTTAAAACCTTTTAAAATGTAAAGAAAAATTTAATAATTTATCTGAAAAACCCAGAACCAGAACCAGAACCAGAACCAGAACCGGTTCTGGTTCTGGTTCTGGTGAACCCGTTTATGTTCTGGATCGTTTCGTTGTGTGACTGGTGGCAACAAGATTCGGTTTGGACCTGGAACCAGTTTAACCATTGAACCCAGTAAGTTCTGATCCAGATGTCCATGGTTCTGGAGTTGTGACTGTTTGGTCCCAGAACCTCATCTGAACCGGGTCCAGAACCGGTTCTGATAAAATAAAATATTAAGTCAAAAAAAATTATTAGATTTTTTTAAAACTGAAATTGAGACAAAAATTATTTTTATTGAATATTTACTTTTCAAAATAAAAGCCTTGCTTAATAATCTGAAATAATAATTTAGTTTTTGGAAATAATCCTGACACTGCAGCGGTTCTGACCCGGTTCTGATCCGGCTGAGTTTTGGTTCTGGAGCTTCATGCTGTGTGAATCTTGGGCAGAAGTTGATCTTTGGTACCGGAACCAGTTTAACCATTGAAACCAGTAAGTTCTGTCCTCCGGCCCGTTTGGATCATTCGTAGCTCCAGTTTGGTTTTGATGAAGTCGGTTTGGAGACGGAACCAAACCCGTCGGGCCTTAGAACCAGAACCGGGCAGAAACTAAAACCTGAGAAACTAAATTTAAAGAATCCAGAAGGTTCTGCCAGGTTGTCTGGTTCTGGTTCTGGTTCTGGTTCTGGTTCTGAAGCTTAATGTCAGGGCGCCTCATGCTGTGTGAATTCTGGTGGAAACCAGTTCAAGATTCTGTTTGGTACCGGAACCAGGCTGAGCGTCCAGAACCGTAAGTTCTGCTGAATAAATGTGAAACGATTGAATGATTTTCTGGTTCTGATGCTGTTTGGACCGGAACCAGAACTTTCTGATCAGCCCAGAAACCATAAGATTTAAAATGATCAATTTATCAACATTTTTATAAAGTTACATTTTTATTTCTTCTATAATTTTTAAATATTTAAAATTAAAACAAATTCTGCCTTTTATTCAAATCAATATTTTATACTGGTGAACGTTTCCAGCAGAACCGGGCCGGTTCTGCTCGGCCCAGTTTGTGATCAGAAGCTTCATGTTGTGTGAATCAAATGAAGATGATCTTTGGTACCGGAACCAGTTTGACCATTGAAACCAGTAAGTTCTGATCCAAATGTTTTGTGATTTTATTTCAGATTTTAAAAATTAATAAAACAGAATCAGATCAATAAAAACCCGATCAGAACCCATCAGAACCAGTAACAGAACTGGTTCTGTAATCAGTCCAGCTTCAGAAAATAATCCAGATTATAGATTAAATTTATTCTAATAATCAGATTTTAATCTCATCAGTTCTGGTACCAGAGTTTATCAACCGGGCCGGTTCTGATAGTTCTGGTTCTGGAGCTTCAGGCTGTGTGAATGATGCAGGGGGATATAAGATCTACTTTGGTTCTGGAACCAGTTTAACCATTGAAACCAGTAAGTTCTGATTCTATTCAGTCATTGCAGGAGAGATCCAGTTGTCCCAAAAGTTCTGGTTCTGAAAGAGAAAATTTAAATAAAAAAAAAACAAATAAATTTTTTTAATGAATCAAAAAATATTTAATATTTATTCTGAACTTTCAAAATAAAAGTATTTAAAACTCAGAAATAATTTATTTCCTGGTACTGGAGAGGTTCTGGTCCGGTTCTGATCCGGTTCTGATCCGGTTCTGATCCGGTTCGTACCAGCTGAGTTTTGGTCCTTTAGCCTCAGACTGTGTGAATGCTGGGCAGAAGATGATCTTTGGTTCCGGAACCAGTTTAACCATTGAAACCAGTAAGTTCTGATCAAATGTTTCCTGGTTCCGGTCCGAGGTTCTGTAGACGGGAAGGTTTGGTTCTGTTCAGAACCTCGAGTGATTTAAGCTGAAACTGAACAAAATGAATTAGTGAAGTGGGTCCAGAACCAGAACCGGGTCCAGAACCAGAACCGGGTCCAAATAGATAAAAAGGAAAATGTGAAATAATTTATTGATCCGGTTGGTACCGGTTGGGTTTTGGTTCTGGAGCTTCAGGTTGTGTGAATGCTGGAACCAAGATGATCTTTGGTACCGGAACCAGTTTAACCATTGAAACCAGTAAGTTCTGATCCAGATCTTTAATGGTTCCAGTTCTGGAAATGGAAACATTTGGTCCTAAAATGTTCTGGAGTAACTTTTCAAACTTTAAATCAAAAAGTTCTTTTACTGGGTCGGGTTCTGTTGGGTGAGTCTGTACCAGTTTAACCAGTAGAACCAGTTTAACCAGTTTAGTGTTTCTGTTATAAATAATCTTTTCCAGTTGGAGACGATTCAGATCCAAAGTTTCAGAACCTAAACAGTCCCAGTTCTGGTACTTTGGATCCGTCCACTGATGGAAAAATAAACAAGCCAAAGTGAATAAAACCAGTAAAAATCAAATCTGTAATGGAAACCAGTTCAACCATTTACATCAAACCTGAGACGTAGAAACTGGATTCTTTTGACCCGGTTTGGTTCTGTTTTGGTTCTGGTTGGTTCTGGTTGGTTCTGCTCAGTTGTTGTTGAGGAGATTCATGTTGTGTGTTTACTGGGAACAGGATCCTGTTTGGTACCGGAACCAGTTTGACCATTGAAACCAGTAAGATTTTCTGTTTTGATCTGTTTATTCAGAAAAACATTCAGAGCTCACGAAGTTTTTCTAAACTTTAGATAAAAACTTTTATTTTTCACCAATCAGAACCGGGTCAGAACCAATCAGAACCGGTCAGAACCGGTCAGAACCGATCAGAACCGATCAGAACCGGTCGGAACCAGTTCTTGTCGGGTAGGTTCAGGCTGTGTGACTGATGGTGGATTTAAGATGATCTTTGGTACCGGAACCAGTTTAACCATTGAACCCAGTAAGTTCTGGTTGTAGTTGTTCTTTTCAGAACCGGATCCGGTTCCATAAAATAAAGATCAATACTGGATCATTTTTACATTTCAGGGAAAAATTGAAAATTTTTTTAAAACCTTTTAAAATGTAAAGAAAAATTTAATAATTTATCTGAAAAACCCAGAACCAGAACCAGAACCAGAACCAGAACCGGTTCTGGTTCTGGTTCTGGTGAACCCGTTTATGTTCTGGATCGTTTCGTTGTGTGACTGGTGGCAACAAGATTCGGTTTGGACCTGGAACCAGTTTAACCATTGAACCCAGTAAGTTCTGATCCAGATGTCCATGGTTCTGGAGTTGTGACTGTTTGGTCCCAGAACCTCATCTGAACCGGGTCCAGAACCGGTTCTGATAAAATAAAATATTAAGTCAAAAAAAATTATTAGATTTTTTTAAAACTGAAATTGAGACAAAAATTATTTTTATTGAATATTTACTTTTCAAAATAAAAGCCTTGCTTAATAATCTGAAATAATAATTTAGTTTTTGGAAATAATCCTGACACTGCAGCGGTTCTGACCCGGTTCTGATCCGGCTGAGTTTTGGTTCTGGAGCTTCATGCTGTGTGAATCTTGGGCAGAAGTTGATCTTTGGTACCGGAACCAGTTTAACCATTGAAACCAGTAAGTTCTGTCCTCCGGCCCGTTTGGATCATTCGTAGCTCCAGTTTGGTTTTGATGAAGTCGGTTTGGAGACGGAACCAAACCCGTCGGGCCTTAGAACCAGAACCGGGCAGAAACTAAAACCTGAGAAACTAAATTTAAAGAATCCAGAAGGTTCTGCCAGGTTGTCTGGTTCTGGTTCTGGTTCTGGTTCTGGTTCTGGTTCTGAAGCTTAATGTCAGGGCGCCTCATGCTGTGTGAATTCTGGTGGAAACCAGTTCAAGATTCTGTTTGGTACCGGAACCAGGCTGAGCGTCCAGAACCGTAAGTTCTGCTGAATAAATGTGAAATGATTGAATGATTTTCTGGTTCTGATGTTGTTTGGACCGGAACCAGAACTTTCTGATCAGACCAGAAACCATAAGATTTAAAATGATCAATTTATCAACATTTTTATAAAGTTACATTTTTATTTCTTCTATAATTTTTAAATATTTAAAATTAAAACAAATTCTGCCTTTTATTCAAATCAATATTTTATACTGGTGAACGTTTCCAGCAGAACCGGGCCGGTTCTGCTCGGCCCAGTTTGTGATCAGAAGCTTCATGTTGTGTGAATCAAATGAAGATGATCTTTGGTACCGGAACCAGTTTGACCATTGAAACCAGTAAGTTCTGATCCAGATGTCCATGGTTCTGGAGTTGTGACTGTTTGGTCCCAGAACCTCATCTGAACCGGGTCCAGAACCGGTTCTGATAAAATAAAATATTAAGTCAAAAAAAATTATTAGATTTTTTTAAAACTGAAATTGAGACAAAAATTATTTTTATTGAATATTTACTTTTCAAAATAAAAGCCTTGCTTAATAATCTGAAATAATAATTTAGTTTTTGGAAATAATCCTGACACTGCAGCGGTTCTGACCCGGTTCTGATCCGGCTGAGTTTTGGTTCTGGAGCTTCATGCTGTGTGAATCTTGGGCAGAAGTTGATCTTTGGTACCGGAACCAGTTTAACCATTGAAACCAGTAAGTTCTGTCCTCGGCCCGTTTGGATCATTCGTAGCTCCAGTTTGGTTTTGATGAAGTCGGTTTGGAGACGGAACCAAACCCGTCGGGCCTTAGAACCAGAACCGGGCAGAGACTAAAACCTGAGAAACTAAATTTAAAGAATCCAGAAGGTTCTGCCAGGTTGTCTGGTTCTGGTTCTGGTTCTGGTTCTGGTTCTGAAGCTTAATGTCAGGGCGCCTCATGCTGTGTGAATTCTGGTGGAAACCAGTTCAAGATTCTGTTTGGTACCGGAACCAGGCTGAGCGTCCAGAACCGTAAGTTCTGCTGAATAAATGTGAAATGATTGAATGATTTTCTGGTTCTGATGCTGTTTGGACCGGAACCAGAACTTTCTGATCAGACCAGAAACCATAAGATTTAAAATGATCAATTTATCAACATTTTTATAAAGTTACATTTTTATTTCTTCTATAATTTTTAAATATTTAAAATTAAAACAAATTCTGCCTTTTATTCAAATCAATATTTTATACTGGTGAACGTTTCCAGCAGAACCGGGCCGGTTCTGCTCGGCCCAGTTTGTGATCAGAAGCTTCATGTTGTGTGAATCAAATGAAGATGATCTTTGGTACCGGAACCAGTTTGACCATTGAAACCAGTAAGTTCTGATCCAAATGTTTTGTGATTTTATTTCAGATTTTAAAAATTAATAAAACAGAATCAGATCAATAAAAACCCGATCAGAACCCATCAGAACCAGTAACAGAACTGGTTCTGTAATCAGTCCAGCTTCAGAAAATAATCCAGATTATAGATTAAATTTATTCTAATAATCAGATTTTAATCTCATCAGTTCTGGTACCAGAGTTTATCAACCGGGCCGGTTCTGATAGTTCTGGTTCTGGAGCTTCAGGCTGTGTGAATGATGCAGGGGGATTTAAGATCTACTTTGGTTCTGGAACCAGTTTAACCATTGAAACCAGTAAGTTCTGATTCTATTCAGTCATTGCAGGAGAGATCCAGTTGTCCCAAAAGTTCTGGTTCTGAAAGAGAAAATTTAAATAAAAAAAAAACAAATAAATTTTTTTAATGAATCAAAAAATATTTAATATTTATTCTGAACTTTCAAAATAAAAGTATTTAAAACTCAGAAATAATTTATTTCCTGGTACTGGAGAGGTTCTGGTCCGGTTCTGATCCGGTTCTGATCCGGTTCTGATCCGGTTCTGATCCGGTTCGTACCAGCTGAGTTTTGGTCCTTTAGCCTCAGACTGTGTGAATGCTGGGCAGAAGATCTTCTTTGGTTCCGGAACCAGTTTAACCATTGAAACCAGTAAGTTTGAATATTTTTATTTGTTTCTCAGGAAAATCGTTTCAAATCCATTTTCATGAATCATTAAGAGAAACTTCAGATTAAATTATTAAAGATTTTATTTATTTGAGTTTAAAAATCAAAAATTATGAAAAGTTCAAACATTTTTCAGAATTTTTCAATTCAGAAAAATGAAAATTAATCAAAAGATAAAATTATTTTTTAATCCAAATGAAATTAGAATTTTGCTTTAATAAATCAGACTTTATGTTTTACTCTTCATTCTGATCAGAACCGGTCAGAACCCGATCAGAACCGGGTTCTTGTCGGGAAGGTTCAGGTTGTGTGACTGATAGTGGATTAAAGATCTACTTTGGTACCGGAACCAGTTTAACCATCGAAACCAGTAAGATTTTCTGTTTATTCAGAAAAACATTTAAAAAACTTTTATTTCCTATTTTTTTATTTAATCAACAAAAACAGAAAATAGATCAAATAAAATTTAATTCAAAACAGAACCAGTTAGAACCAGTTAGAACCAGTTAGAACCAGTAGGAACCAGTTAGAACCAGTAGGAACCAGTTAGAACCAGTAGGAACCAGTTAGAACCAGTTAGAACCAGTAATTACTGGTTCTTGTCAGGGAGGTTCAGGTTGTGTGACTGGAACTGGTGGATATAAGATGATCTTTGGTACTGGAACCAGTTTAACCATTGAACCCAGTAA